>NC_136756.1:3356229-3523729 GCF_936440315.1 Barbus barbus
ACTGGATGACGAGTAACTTCTTACTGCTAAATTCTGAAAAAAGAGGTTTTAATTATCGGACCGAAAAACCCCACATGTAACAACCTAGAACACTATCTAATACTTGACGGCTGCTCTGTCATTTCTTCTTCATCAGTTAGGAACCTAGGTGTGTTGTTTGATGGCAATCTTTCATTTAAAAGCCATGTTTCTAGCATCTGTAATACTGCGTTTTTCCATCTCAAAAACATATCTAAATTGTGACCTATGCTCTCAACGTCAAATGCAGAAATGCTAATTCATGCGTTTATGACCTCAAGGTTAGACTATTGTAATGCTTTATTGGGTGGTTGTTCTTCACGCTTGATCAACAAATTACAGCTGGTCCAAAATGCAGCAGCTAGAGTCCTTACCTGAACCAGGAAGTATGACCATATTAGCCCGATTCGGTCAACACTGCACTGGCTTCCTATCAAACATCGTATAGATTTTAAAATCTTGTTAATCACTTATAAAGCCCTGAATGGCTTAGCTCCTCAGTACCTGAGCGAGCTCTTATCACATTATAGTCCTCCACATCCGCTGCGTTCTCAAAACTCTGGCCGTTTGATAATACCTAGAATATCAAAATCGACTGCGGGCGGGAGATCCTTTTCCTATTCAGCACCCAAACTCTGGAACAATCTACCTAACACCGTATTGTTAGGCTGCATTAATTAGATCAACCGGAACCGGGAACGCTCCTCATAACACATGATGTACTCGTTAAATCATAAGAAGAATGGCATCTTCGCTAATATTTGTCTGTTTCTTTCTTATTCTGTTTCTCAGTCCGTGTCTGGATCAGATGGTGGATCAGCGCCGGGAGATGATGTCTCCCTGATCGTCGGTGGAGGCCGGACACCTGGATGAGCCCCAGGGACATATCCCCAGTGAAGACCTCGACTTAAATACAATAAAAATAAAAAATAAAACAAAATAACTAAAAATATAATAAAATACCTAACTATATAATACTATTATTGTTAGAAATTGCAACAATATAAAAATAGAAATATAATACATTTATACATTTAAAATTTTAATTAAACAATAAATAAACAATAATATCCTGGTCAGAGGAGAACTGGCCCCCGACTGAGTCTGGTTTCTCCCAAGGTTTTTTCTCCATTCTGTCACAGAGGGGAGTTTTGGTTCCTTGCCGCTGTCGCCTCTGGCTTGCTCAGTTGGGGACACTTAATTTCTAGCGATTATCGTCAATTTGATTTCACAGATACTATTTAAACTAAACTGAGCTAGACAATGACATCACTGAATTCAATAATGAAATGCCTTTAACTGAAAATTGAGTGTTTAATCTTATTTTTGTACATTACTGACACTCTATCCTCCAATTTGATACTGTTAAGTGCTTTGACACAATCTGTATTGTTAAAAGCGCTATATAAATAAAGGTGACTTGACTTGACTAGTAATAGCCATTCTTGGATAAAGATTAGTTACTGAATGGATAGCACTGGGCTGTCAGGGCTATAGCCCAAACTACATTTTTTCTCTCTTGCACAGAACCGGATTTGTTTGTTTGTGTGTTGGTTTCTCCTTTTATTGTATGATTATAGCATTGCAGTTGTAGAGACACAAGCTATACTTCACTCGCTGTGATACTGATATTGACGGGGCAGACATCAATACCACATTTTAAAACTAAACAATGTAATGTTCAATTACATGGTCTTAACCTCCATCCCTGCTGCAGCAGACCTGCCAACCTTTGAATTTTATTTTGAGTACCACTTGTGTGATTGTAACGCGGGGGGGGAGATATATATATATATATATATATATATAGATATATATATATATATATATATATATCCTCATGTTTTGTGAGGAACTGCTGTGAGGCATTGGCTCTTTTTGGTTTCTTTTTAGGTCTGCTGCTCTCTCTCTCTCCCTGTCAGTGTCCTCATCTGATGTCATGTTTTTTTTGTTTGTCATGAACACACACACTTTTCTGTCACCGAGCACATAAATTTACACTACTTTGCCAACTTAAATGCCAGGTGAATAGGCAAACTAGCTTGAAAATGATGTAGTGTTAGGATAACGTTATTCATGTTAGATATTTCCCAAAGCTCTGCACTCTGTACGTGTGTACGTTCGTGATGTAACGTAATACGCAATTACGTGGAAAAGGTCACGGTAGGCGGAAGTACCCAGTCAGTGTTTACAAATGTGCGGAAGGAGGACCATATACACATATTCAAATGTCTTTGTGTCAGTTTATCGTTTAAAATGCCCATTCCGTGTGCGTATCCTGCGTGTTTTAATATTAAAAAGCCTAAAAGAAAATTTTGGATTTTACGTCAACCGTGACCTTTTCAACGTAATTGCGTATTACGTGACGTCACGAACGCGCATCACAGAACAAGGCGAGCATTTGTGAAATGAAATTATCGAGAAATGTTTTCATCAAAAACCTTAATTTCTTTTCGACTGAAGAAAGAAAGACATGGACATCTTGGATGACATGGGGGTGAGTAAATTATCAGCAAAAGTTTTTTTAAAAGTGAACTAATCCTTTAACTTATGAAGGACTGTAATACAGAAATAATACTGTGTAGTTGAAAAGACTGTTTGTGAAGCGGTTACTCAAACACGGTAACTCTGTGTCAGCAGCTGAACGCAGATGTGAATGTTTCCGGTAAGACTTTATTAAAGGTTTATTAGACACGGGCGAAGCTCTAGTGCAAATATATCAGTATTTATCCAAGTACCTGCACTTTTTTAGACTAAAAGCCCTAATATTAGGACGCTGTTCAGTGAGTGCAGCTATATGAACACAAATAAACCGCAGCAGATCTGACTGAATATGAATGTGTGCTTTTATTCTGTTCACAGTTCGTCTACAATATCAATGCGATCACATCGACTCCAGAGGATTAAGTTAACTCAACTCAATATTTTAACTTTCCACATCCACCCCAACCCGTTTACCTTAGTTGTAAGTACCGTGTGTACTGTCCTCTTTAAGAAATCAGACGGCGGGAGTATAAAAGGTACGAGACCGAGCGGGATTTTGCTTTGCTGTCTATTTGCAGTCTCTTTTTAATGATAGATCTACGCATTTGTCAATCATCCCACTTGCTAGATGGGGACTGAACCCCGCGCTCTGATTGGTCGAAGTGCTCTTTCTTTGCTGTTGCTTGATTGGTTTGTGCTGCACAAAGGTGTCAGCAGGTTTTTGCATAGTTTAAAGTGACAAATCGTACCTGCGTACTTTGAGGTCAAAATGTGTGTCCGCTACGCAAAATGCGTACAGATTGGCAGGTCTGCTGCTGGTCTCTGTTCATAAGTTTGAAATCAGCTTTAAAGAGAGAAAGTTACTCTCTTCAGCCTTACAGAAAGTAAAATTTTTATTGAAAAGAATGCAGGAAGTCATTTACCAGTACATATCCCAGAAAGTAACCATATTACAAAAGCAGAAGACCATCAGAAAATCAAAGTAGCTACACTGAAAGTGTAGTACAGTAAACAGTTTGGCACAAAATACAATTTGCCAATAACTGAAAAGTAAAACCATTAGTAGAGTAGGAACAGCAAGAAGTCTTTTCAGATGCCATTTAGTGTAATTCCATTTCATTAAATATCACATTAACTTCTTTAGATTTCACACAATATGCTTGAGAACCTCTCCAAGTGCTTTTTGCATCAGTATATCACAGAGACAGATTTTGAGTGTCCCTTCGTGGTCTGAAGCTAATGCCTCAATATGACAATCACAAAGCTGATAACTATTAAAGTTATCTAAAATGCTAAAATCACTTTAATAAAGTGTAATAAAATCTGGTTATGATTTACGGAGAGGAGGTGATATCACAGGGAAAGATGTTGGATAATCCAGAGAGCAGCGTTCATGAACCCATCCGATTCTGCATCAACTTTGGACAAAGAGTGATTATTGCCTGGGTACCACAACAATCTGCGGACACATGGATACACTAGTGAACCAGTTTTCCAGAGCAGAGGAATGTTTCATAGGAGAAAGTCCATTTATAAAGTGTCAGTGTCATTGCACTTACCTCACTGGTACCTGCAGTGCCTTCAGGGCTCTGTAGTATTCAATACCCTGCTTGCTGGGAACACGCTTGTCATCTTCCCCCAACAACAGAAGTACTGGCGTTCTTACCTGAGGAACAAACACAACCATGTGTGTTACAAGCTGAGCAGTTAAGACATTAAACATAAAAGAATAAATAATGCACCGGAACAGCATCTGCAAACCTTGCTGATGTGTTTTAAGGGTGACTTGTTTAACATCTGTTCCAGAATAGCAGGTTCAAGATGAATATCTGTGTTATATTCATATCCAGCTTCCACCATACACCTGAACACAAACACACTTAAAGCCATTAGCTATCACAAATGTCTACAGGTAAATATCACAATACATGAATCATATTTTACCCACAATTCAAAAGAAAGAAGTGGTCCCACTTTATATTAGGTGGCCTTAACTACTATGTACTTACATTTAAATTAATAATTTGATACAATGCACTTATTGTGTACTGTAGCATTTGGACCAATCAGACACACGATTTTGCCTTTGATTTAACAAATCAATTAGTCATTAAATTCACAAATAGTCACAGACCAATACACATACTGGGTGCCGATATGTTTGTGAATGACTCCAGGCCCCCGGATCCATGGCAACCAATCTGATAACACCAGTTTTATTGCTCAAAGGTATCCGGGTAGAGCAACTCACTTCATTTCCCCTTAGGAAAATGGACTCTTCTCTAATTCATAGAAAACCCTTTCTTTGAATGAACACACATATCTTCAGGTCATTACTGTTCTTGTATATGTTTTTGTGTATTGTATCCTGTTTTATCAATGCTTATGATAGATCACTAGTTAACCCCCTGGGCCCTGAGGGTGTTTTGGGGACCTGGAGAACTTTCGATATGCCCTGACATTTGTGCTTTTTTCAGTTGCTTATAAAAATATAAATGGCTAAAGTCTAATAACACTGTAAACAGCACAAACTGGGCTACAATATTATGTTAGCAGCATTTATGTACATGATTGTGTTTTTGAGAAAGCAACGTTTATGCGTGGTTAGTGAAAAATTACAATTTTTGAAGTCACTGAAATAAGGCCATAAAACACATACAGAATATTTGTTCACAAGACTTTTGAGAACCAGATCTTGTAGGCTAGAATATTTTCTTCAAAATGATCTGAAAATCATCTTATTCAGAGAAAACAATATATTGATTTAAAATTTCTAAATCACTTTTCGAGTAGAAAGGGTATATGCGAGAGGTCGTGAACTATCATTATCAATGCAGTGATTCACACCTGAGAAGACAAAGGCCTGCATAACGAGCGGCATAATGAGCCATTCAGTCAGGTGTGTGACAGAGGGAATTGCTACAAGAAAGAATGTGAGGAAAAAAGAAATGTATATATTTTTTGTTTGTATAGATAGATAGATAGATAGATAGATAGATAGATAGATATCACATAAAATAACTTGAGATTCACTTGTGAGTGCAGTAAAACAGTTTATTAGGAACAAACAAACAAATCAATAACAGAAGAGTCAAGACATTGTGGGTGCAATATCCAAAACAGGGGCAGGAAACTTTAACACAGGAAAGCGGGAGACAGCAGAAACTGCATGAGAAAACACCGCAATGATCTGACAAAGAAAGAGCAAACATGGTGACTATAATATATATATATTTAAATAAAAGGTTGAAATATATAAATGAACATCACATACCTGGCATTTCCAAAAATTGCTAAATTTAACTAACATCTGTAAAATACTGAATGTGCAGTTACTCATTGTGATTTTCCAGCGAACTCAAAACTGAACGACACTTACGTGCCTTTCTTGTGCAAGATGCCGGTGATGCAGCCACAGTCCTAAACGAACATTGAAACATGTTAACAATTACCAGAAGATGCATAGCTGATAATAAATTGCATCATTGATAAGAATGGACGTGCGTATATGTCTGTCGATGGTCCACTTATCGGTGACATTTACAGCTTTCTGATACATTTACACCTAGGACGATCGAGAAAGCCAATAGCCGGGTATAACGCGTTCAAAACAATTACCACATCAGATATTCGCGAACAAAAGCTAGTTGGTGAGCCATTTGGAAAAATATAGTCTAAACTGCATAATGTGTAAAAAAACAAAAAAAGTTTTGTAAGACATGTATCATAGCATATATACCTATGGCATTATATATATATATATTTTTTTTTTTTTTTTTTTTTATCATTACATAGGCTATATATCATCATTATATATCTTTATATATAGGCCTAGTTATATACGCACTTTGTAGAACATAAAAAAACTAAAAACAAACAAACATGCAAATAAGTTCAAACATCCATTCAATATCTATTATTATTTCCTGAATATTACTGATGAACTGATCAAAAAGTAGGCTACTATAAGTGGCCTGTAAGGAGATAATAATTAATATTTCAACCAATTTTACTCTGAATAGCTGATTTTAGTCTGACAATAGCCTGTTTGGAAATTTCCAAATTTAGATATAAAATAGGTTATAGCTGAGCAACATTTTACATCACTAAGGTAATAATAAAAGGCTTACTCGTCAGGAATTATATCCTCCGCTGGGTCCAGACGTTCTTCAAAATACAGATGTTCGTCATCGGAGTCGCACTCTTCCTCTGAGGAGAATGTCACTGTCCAGAACCATCCAAAGTGCTTCTTCACCCGTGTAGTGTGCCATCATGCAGACGCGCAGAAGAAGTAAGGAATTCTATGATGAAGCTTGACGTTTTCTGCCATTTCTCAGGGCCGTGTACATGATTACCTGGCTCACCTCAGTTCATTTCCATATGAACAGCGCGCTGAATGAGAGGCGGGATCACATTAGCTGTAATGAGGCGATACAGGAGGAACCGGACCACTCCTTACTTTCATACGGATTACATAAAAACAGATCATTTGTTTTCCACTTGAATTGGTTCATTTAGACATTTTGAGCTTTCTATTCATATATTTATCTTGTCTTTGAGGCATGTTTTCGCTGAGATTCTGGTTGTTTTATTTCCGTGTCTGTGAAGAGAGTTGACAGAGACAGATGACAGAGAACGCACCCTGTTTATTTTCTTTATTCTACAAAATCACAGCGTGTTGTTGCTATTATGAGTGTATACAAATAAAAGTAGACCCCTTACAGATTCGAATGGTGTATTGCTCTTATCTGAACGATCAAAAATGGTAATTCAAGCTCATTTCTGCCTTATCAGGAAAATCTGCCACAAAACGCATATTCACGTTTGTCGGGCTCAGAGGGTTAACATCACCTCACTTATACCATGTTTGGTCTCTATCAATTCGTCTTCGGATGATCTAATTGAGACTGTATATTACATGTTGATACCTATGCAACATATAAGTGTTCTAAGAATCTTTAATAGTTTGTATATCAACTTCCAATCCAGTTCATATGCAAATTACCATGCATGGAGACAAAGAGTCGTAAATTTTCCCTCCAAAAGTCACCATAGGCTCTTTGACTCCCCAGAGGTGTGACCTCTACAGCAGATAAAGATCTCACTTCAGTGACGCCCCAGCAGTCTGCGGTTCTGTTAGATTCTGAGAAGATGAGGATGTGAGCTAGAACTCTTCTTGACCCTTAAGTTTTTGCACCAGGCCTTGCGGCCTTGACTTTCCATTCAACCAAAGCTCCTCGGACCTCAGCAGGTCTCTTTCTAGGCTCTTTTTACACTCTCTACCTGGAAGAACATTTCTACCTCAGAACATCTTTGGAATTCATCACTCTTCAACCCGGAAGAACGTGATCGGGAGTCCGAAACCTTGAAACCATTAAGACTTTCATCTGAGACTGCATTCCGGACACGTTATGACCGAACGCATTGCAAGTATTGTACATTTAACTAAACAAAACAGAGGTTATTAGTACAAGCTATAGACCCCGTTATAAACGGCACTGATGGTTTTAATCAGGTGGTTAACTGACTCTTTCCATAGCTTCATTCTCTGGTTTTCCCGATGGTTTCATCCATCAACTCTCATTTGCCCTTTCCCCATGTATGAGTGATTGTACGTATGTTTGTTAGACTAGTCTGCGTTAGTGTTTAGTTAATAAAAGTTGTGGGCACAAATTACATGAGTTTCTGGTTCTGCCTTGCATATTAAATGTCTCTTTACGATTTTGACCCTCGCTACATGCTCTAATGTATTAATAGGAAAGTATTTCCTGTGGCCAAGGAAATATCCTTTCTTAGAGTTGATACGAACTTGCACTGAATGGTCGCTGGACGGACAGATCAGTTGATGGCAATTTAATTCTACTACAGTTATTACTGTCAGCCGATATAAATAATTATAATTAATTGTAATTATTTATATACAATTCCATTTTGAGCAAAAGATTATTACAGTACATACATGTTTTTACATTGTACTTATATTTTTTTAAATACCTACATGTAACTACATCTGTAATTAATTTCTGTAATTACATTTATATTTACTCTGTTGACCCATCCCTTACACCTTTACCCACCCTTAAACCAACCCATACCACCAAACCTGTCCCTATACCCTTACCCGTATCCCACCTCAATAGCAGTAAAAGTGTTTTGCAATACAACAAGTACATCGTTCTTATTTTTTTGATGTAAGCACATAGTAGTTAAGGCCACCTAATATGAAGTGTGACCAAAGAAGTTATACAGTATATTAATCAATTCTTTGTAGATTTTTTGCATATTATATCAAGCACATCCCTCAAAAAAAGTATTTTGTATTTAAAAAAATACTATTCGCTGTTATCTCTTTAATTTATAGTTAAATAAAAATACATTTAAAAAAATTGGTTACACTTTATTTTGATAGTCCACTTTAGACATTCTACAAACTGTAAGTAACTCTGCAAATACGTGCCAACTAATTCTCATTCATTTGCAACTACATGTCTACTAACTCTCAGAGTAGACTGTTAGGGTAGGTTTAGGGTTAGTAGAATAAGTTGTCATATACTTGCAAAGTTTCTCATAGTATGTTGTGGACCCATCAAAAAAAGTGTTAGAAGTTATTAAGCAGACAGTCTACTAATAGTCTAATGACTGCTAGTTGACATGTAGTTGCAAACTTACTGTTAGTAGAATGTCTACATTGGACCATCAAAATAAAGTGTTACCAAAAAAAATCTTACATTAATTTTTCACAGAATTGCAAACAAAAAAAAACTGATGTGGAATTTCACCATTCAGAAACTATTTGAAATCAAGTAATTCAGCATGATATCCACTGGATGTGAAGGTTAATGTCAAATTACCAGTCTGGAATGTCTGTGCAGCCGATCATGGTGGCCAGGTTTGTGACGGGATTTCGTACCACACACGCCTTGTAAAACTCAGGATATTGTCCAATCAGATGACAAGCCAGGAATCCACCATGAGAGCCTCCAGACACAGCGATCTTCTGCTCGTCAAAGTCACCTTGCTTTAAAACACTGTCTACTGCCAACTGTTTAGAGGTAAACAAAGAGAATATGTATAAATATGTATGCTGTATTGAAAATATAAATCACAAAACATATGCTGCAAATTCCAGAAGAGCCTCCAACTTTCAGAACTTTGTAAATATGGAAAATCCAACATACAAATTCAATGTACTTTTAAACATCTCAAGTAGTATGCTAACATGTATTTGTAAATATTTAAAAGTCTGTGAAACATTTGATTACACTGATGATTGGAGTAGGAGGTCACAAAGCATTAATGTATACCTGCACGTCTTTTACATCCTGGGTACCAACATTTCCTAGTAAGGAGATGATGTTATCCTGGCCAAAGCCAAGTGAGCCTCTGTAGTTCACTACAACAGGAAAGACATGGAAAACATGACTTACAGTATGGGGGGGATACTGTAGTACACCGACAAGATAGGCAATATCACGTTCATAATCGCAGACGAATCGCCTTCAATTATGAACACGAGATTGCCTAGCTTGTCAGTGAACTACGGCTCTGTGTCGTAAATCCCGCTCGATTTGAAAGCAGGTGATGGCGATTTACTGCCAATCACTGAACGGGCTTTACTGACGAGATGCGCATGATAATCGAATTTGATTAATTGCACAGCCGTTAACCATGTCGGTAAAAATGAGCGGTCGGAAGTCTTCTACCCAGTACATTTTGTTTTGGTCACACATATGCGCACCCCTGATCATAAAAGAGCTCCATACTGTTTATGCCACCATGTGTGCCCCTATATATAAATTACACACAAACGAGACACAGCTGCTACTCTCATGAACTTGCAAAGCTGAGCTAGAGTGGATATGATTTTCAGAGAATAATCACTTGAATTTTTTTTAAAGACCTGAAATACTGCAAATCAATGCTTAAGAATTGTTCACACGAAGAACAATAATTTAATTAATAATCATTCTAATTGTGAATAGGAATTACCACACACAAAAAAAATCCAGTTGCACACAAACAGTACATACAGTAAATCATATACATCATTTTCAAAATCACACGAGGAGTGAGCAAGAGAATTGTTTCAGTGCAGAGCGGATTATAGAGGGAGCATGTGTCAAGCTTTATTGACATTTTTGTTGTCATAAGGTCATATTTTTAAACTGAGTCAAATGCCCCCAACTCCCGTTGTCTCCAATGAGATGTTAATGTTCAGTCATCTCTGTTGTGAATGTCGTCTACTGTCCCACTACGCACCCAGATTCTGAGCCTTTTCCAAATGTCAAAAAACACAACACACCAAATACTAATTTTCAGATCTAACAGATCTTCTCAGAACAGAATCTCCAGGAGTTTCCCAACAACAGAAAACACTTCTTATAATGCATTGAAAAGAAAACTGGTCACATACCTGGAAACGTCTAAAGATTAAATATGTTATTATTCATTTCAAGTGAAATGTTTTATAACAGAGAGACTATATAAAAGCCAAATCATGTGTCTGATGGACAGACTTGAGGTGTGTGGGGTAAACACTGTAACTGTTCCTCACCAAGCAGGACGCTGAAGCCCATCTTACACAGAACTGCTGTGGACAAGATCCACTCTGACACCAGCACTGAATGAGGACCACCTGACAGACACACAGTCAAAACAGAGATCAGCAAAACAAGATGATGCTGTATGTATTTATTATATTGTTTGTACATTGTTATTAAAGATACTAAAGAACAGACCGTGTGGCATGACAATGAGAGGTAGTTTGCTTCCTGCTGTCATTTCCTTCGGTTTCAGTAGAATCGCATTAAAGTCCAAACCAGCTAATGAAGAACAGAGAGTGATTTTTTTTCATGGAAAATGAGAGATGTCCTCACTTTTGACACTTATAACATACAGAGACACTGTAAAGTGCAAAATGAGAACAAACATATACAACTGTGAATTTGACAACATGTACAGCATCCCAAGAGTGCTTATATTTAGTCTAGGTTTGTTGGGACAACCGATCAACTTTATTTAGTTTGACAACAAAAGTAACTTGCACCACTGTATCCGAAATGCAATAACACACAATCAAATTGGACTAAATATCAGCAGATTTATGCACGGTCACTCAGATCTTACGGTATTGGCTGTTGTCCTCATCAGAAGGCGGGCTGAAGTCTAAGGTCTGCCAGCTGATATCCTCCTGAGGTTGAGTCTCCTCCAGCGTGACCCATGACATCTTGCTTTCAGAACCCTTCGCTGGCAGGAACCCCACCCGCTGCAGAACACATCATCTGATTACATATACCTACAAATATTATTATAATAACTGACGACCAATACATACTGGGAATAACAATGTTGCTAACTACATGAGGAAATAAAAATCTTTCAGATCCATTTACCAAAAAAAAAAAAAGTACTGTTACCAATAAAATTGCAAAAATGTAACAACTTGCAGTGACGTGGGAGAGAACCCATCTATCAGCCCGCAAGTGACGGTGAGACTTTTTGGTTTACAAGCGCAGGATGTAGGCCTATTAATTTCAGAGATGCAAACAGGTAAGGGAGAAAAAAGGTGAGAACATTTCGTTTGGAGATATTTGCTTTATGATTTTTCATGCTATTTTGTAGATACTTTAATGGTTTTTTGTTGTTTTTTTTATTTGTATTACCTTATATGTCTGTTATAAACCACTATTTTTCACACACAAAAAAATTCATAAATAGTAAAATAACATCTTGTTGCAACATTTTACAAAAATTAAGATATTAGAATATATATGGTCAAATTCCCATGTTATAAAAGATGAAATGCTAATCTCATTGGTGACCTATTTTGATCTCAAAAAAGTGAGTTGTCACTGAAAGGTGAGGAGTTTGCATCCATGTAATTTAAATAACGAATTAAAGGTGGGGTATGTAATTTTTCAAAAACGTTTTAGAAAACTGAGTTGGGGCCGAGTACCAAAACAAACTTGTAGCTAATCAGCAGTAAGGGGAGTGTCTACTCATGATATGGAGGAGAGAGCGCTCAGTGAACAGCCGAGCCGAGCGATAGACAGATGGCGGATAAAAAAACTAAAGAGAAAACGTCTGCGGAACGATAAGGCAAGAAGTAGGACCCGTGTAAATATCGGATCAGCTTTCCAGCGCTGGAGAGAATGCAAGGAGCGGAAGGCCTGCGATCGGACGCCGAGGTTGCTTTGTTTCTTCTCGATAGGTGAGTAATACCGTGTCTACACCGGACGTGCTGTGCCACAACAGCTAAAGCCTGCCTACACTGGACACGTGTATATCAGCCGAGAATGTAGTTGTTTAAAACTCAAATCTGCAGTTTATTTATAAAAACATTGCTTCTGCGATTCTGGAGACGTGAGCTCCATGCGATCACCGGGCGCTCAGTGCTCATGTATCCCGAAGAGAGGAGCATAACCTTGGCTAGTCCTTCTGACATTTTCCGCTGGCTCTGTAGTGGTTAAACGTAAGATATAATTAATTTGGGGTAAATATAACAGCTAATCTTTGGGCTTTATTCTATTGTTCTATTAATGTTAAAATGAAAATGAAAACGGGCAATGTTTGATATAATATTTTGTTTAATTGTAATGTATGTACGTTCCCTGAACCACATTTCTGCGGCTATTAATATGTTTAAATGAAAACGAAAAGAGGCAGTGGTGTTTGATATATTTCGCCTGTAAATACAGTGAGGAAGATTGCAGTAGCCGAGGCGAGCTGACTGATGTTATCAAGTACGCTGCTCTTTGCAGAATAACCAGACTTGCGTCGTTCCGTCCGCGAGAGTCTAACTCGTGAAGTCTAACTCGTGAAGTCCGAACTACCGAGGATGAAAGTCTGAAATTTGCGTACTTAGTATTAGGGCTGGGCAAAAAAAATAGTTTTTCAGATTAATGGGTTTTTTTAATGACGTCGATACGATATTGATTCTCAAAAGCCGCAAGTCGATATTTTCCGGTATTTATTTCAGCACAAGATCTGATTAATGCGATTCTTCTCATTAGTCTTCTCCAATAGATGTCACCCTCTTATTTACCTTGCACGATGTTACAACAGAAAGCCTGTCATTCATTCAGTGCTTATCATGGTGGAGATACTGTTGATGAGAACCAAGAACAAAGCAATATGCGGGATATGCAATGCTCAGGTGAAATGCTATAGTAATACTATAAATCTGTGGAAGCATTTGATATCACGCATAAGGCGCCATGATTTCCGCAATGAATAAATGGCGGATGGCGCGACGCAATGTTGGTTTATTACACATATACTAAAGTGTAGACGACACCCGCAGAGTTTTCATCTTCTGCCGTCTCACTATATGATGATATTAACACACGAATATCATCTCCAGCTGCTCTGAGTCATTTCATTTGCATTTTACCGTTTAATTTGACAAAAATACAGTCATATCACTTACACAGCAGCTGCAAGTTCCTCACGGCAACCCGTCAAAATAAACGTTTAGTTTAACATTAAGAACTTTAACGTCAAGAAACTGTGTCAGAATATATTACTATTTAGCAGTTTTAAGACTCAATACTACTACTACTAATAAATATTAATAATCCCATTTGTTAGTATTGAGTATTGAGATACTTAGCATTGAGAAACACGCGCAGACCTAACGTTACGTCACCAGACTATTTGCCTAATCTTCTCGGTACTTTAGACCGCGATGGAAACGCAGACAGCAACAGGTCTGGGGGAAAAAAAGATCCTGGAAAAAAGTTCCTGGGACATATTGTTCCAGGTCATTTCGGTGGAAAAGCGGCTTATGTTTCACAGAACTAATCTTTGCCTGGATTGTGTAGGCTACGTATATGTGGGGCGGATCTATCAAAGTGGGGCGAGACCCTTTTGGGATATAGGGGCGTGTTTGTTTTGGTGATTTCAAATAACAACATTGACTTCCAGAAATAGCTTACCCTGCCTTTAACAAAAAAAAAAAAAAATAATAATAATAATAATAATAAAATCACAAATTTGACATTTCTGAATAAAATAATTTTATACACTTTAATTTATATTTGAGGAAATATGATGAGGGAATGCAGTAGGCTATCTTTGTACATTTACTGTAGAATGATAAAATGAAATCTAAAATATACAAATACAATTTTAAATGACTTCTGTTTCAGAATAAGGTAGTATTTAATTTTCGTTCTAACTTCTACTCAGGTTTTATATGTGGAGAGGCTATAGCCACAGTTCTCTTATTTGTCGATGTTGTATGATGACAAACTGATACAAGTTGACGTCTGTGTTTTGTATTGGTTTTAGTTGAGCAGACGTGGATTAGTGACCTGGCGTGAGAGATTCTTTCTGAACAGCTTCTAACTGTATAGTTCGAGTGGCCTATTGTAATATGTAACAGTATTTAGGGATTGGGGCTATTGTGAATGATTTTAGGTTATGTTGACAGTGGGCACTTTCGTGATGGTGATGTGGTAGGTTTACTATGCATGGTTTCTACTGTGTTCTATGGTTTATTTTTCAATAGGATCAAAGAAAAGAAGACTGAAAAGACCTATATACTGAGTCCATTATTTACGAGTGTCCGCTCACTTTTGCTCCAGCCCGACCAAAAATTTAATTCTGCCTACACCACTGACTGCAGGATTTCTCCTGGTCTTTTTCACTTTATTAAAATTATACCAAACAAAACAACAAATGATCACTTTCATGAGCGGTCACATATTTGAGGGCTTGCAGTGGGAAGCAGTGTCTTCTGGGATTTCTAATGGTTTGATTCTGCATTCGATGCATCCCTTGATATCACGAACACATCCAGGTACTTTAATATGTCCTTTGTACATGCGTTCTTGAGTAACGGAGTTGAACTTTGACGATATTGATGTAGTAGGAAAACACAAGGATTCAAGATCGCATAAGAACTCATACTGTGATACAGCCTAGCAAACCTTGAAGACCTTGATTTTCTGGATCAGGTGCATTTAAAGGGATGGTTCACCCAAAAATGAAAATTTGATGTTTATCTGCTTACCCCAAGAGCATCACTTATAAGAGCATTACCACCACCTATCTCCACAAATGGACCATTGACACACTATCTACAATCTCAATTAGGAGTATCAATGGTCCATTTGAGAGATAGGTGGCGGTAATGCACTTATAAGTCTGAGATCTGCCACAAAGCAAAAAGACGCGGCACGCACCGGATATTGTGAACGCGCTCAGGACACTTGGACAGTGCAACGGAGATAAAAAAAACTATATAAATACTGTTCAGTTTCTTGCACAGACCAATCGTTTCGTGTCTTTAGACCTCAATGTATCATCACGAGCCGCAGGGTTTAATTTGGTTTTGTCTGTGTATGTTCTTTTTTTGTCTCTCAAGGCCGTGAGTCCCATTGACTGCCATTATAGGACTGACAGACTGCAACGGTTTGAGTTCAAAATCTTCATTTGTGTTATACTGAATAAACAAAGTCACCTACATCTTGGATGCCCTTGGGGTAAGCAGATAAACATCAAATTTTCATTTCTGGGTGAACTATCCCTTTAATGAGGACTGGAACTAACGCTGCAGGACGTGGGCCTTCAGGAGCAGAACTGGACACCCCTGGGTTAAGGGTTAGTATTTGTTTCAGCATTGTGTAGGGTTTGTGTTGGCTTTGGGAAAAAAACAATGATCAAAATGTCCTTTTGAAGCAATGTTTACTCAATTGAAAAAAATGCTATTAAATGCATTCATTATATTTATATACTTTTTCTAATTAATATTTAACTTTAAATAGTTGAAAATACTTGAATAGGTAAAATAAGTGTGTTCAATAGCAAATTTGCTGTGGCGTGGAAACTCATGTGGGAATACCAGGTCTGGAGGGCAGTTGGGTGAAGAGCAGCTGACCACCATCAGATCTCTGTGAATATTCAGCAAACTCCAGCTTCCCTCCTCTGACTCTAGAGCAGCACAGAGCACTGTCAGATTACAGGCATACAGTACAAGCACAGTAGTGTGTTACAAGAGAAGATGAAGAGAGTGCGCTCTACATACGGGAAGTGAGAGACGTGACTTCACCAGATGAAATATCAACAACCAACAAATCCTGGAATATAGGAACGACAGAAACTGATTTACCAACAAAGATAAAGAAACATACACTCACATCCCAAAATAGATACAATGATATGAAACAGAAGGGGAATTCCCCTGTAGATGACTCCTGCAGAGGGGATGTTTTTTATTGAGAGGGGGTGTTGTATTTTGGACTTATTTTTAATGTAAAGAAAAATCAATTCTCACCTAAATGTTTCCTCATTTCAATGCCTGAATATGGTCTAGTGCTTTTTACAATATTAATTCAAGCTGTTTTACAAAGACCAATATAAAAACCCTAATTTGTTCGGACATGATTAGTTTTTAGGATTCATGTCTGTGAATTAATTATTACTGCAGATGTGAACGGAAATGTTTGTGTCTTTTTGGGCAGGATATACAGTTGAAGTCTAAAGCTTACATACACCTTGCAGAATCTGCAAAATGTTAATTATTTTACCAAAAAAAGAGGGATCATACAAATTACATGTTATTGTTTATTTAGATATTTCACATAAAAGATACACATACATACACACACATATGCATATATATATATTTTATAAAAATGATCCCATTCAAAAGTTTACATCCCCTTGATTCTTAATACTGTGTTGTTACCTGAACGATCCAAAGCTGTTGTTTTTTTTTTTAGTGATATTTGTTCATGAGTCCCTTGTTTGTCCTGAACAGTTAAACTGCCTGCTGTTCTTCAGAAAAATCCTTCAGGTCCAACAAATTATTTGGTTTTCCGGCATTTTTGTGTATTTGAACCCTTTCCAACAATGACTGTATGATTTTGAGATGCATCTTTCCACACGGAGGACAACTGAGGGACTCATATGTAACTATTACAGAAGATTCAAACACTCACTGATGCTCCAGAAGGAAAAACATGCTTTAAGAAATGATGTGTATTTTTTTTTTTGCCTATATATCTAAAAAAAATAAAAAAAAAAATAAAAAAATAAATAATATATATATATATATATATATATATATATATATATATATATATATATATATATATATATATATATATATATATATATATATATATATATATATATATATATATATATATATATATATATATATATATATATTTAGTACTGCCCTTCAGAAGCTACAGAAAATAGTTACATTCCCCAGAAGACAAAATAAGTTAAATTTACTCTGTTTTCACCCCTCAGCTCTTAATGCGTCGTTAACATGGTAAAAAGGTCACTTCAGTAAAAGGCATCACTTATATAGGTATTGCACCACGTGTTTCAATAAGACGACTTTATAATTTGGGGATTTCAATGTATGTGGAGTGAAACCGTGATTATGAATGCAGCTATAGTATGAAAGAGATGTTACAGTACCTTGTGGCATCTCTGAGCACAGGAAATAAGCACACGCTGACTGTCAGCTGACCAGCAGTGGGGACAAAGCATTGAGCTGTAGATCCCAGTAAAACCATCTGACACATACACACAGAGTTGACAAACACAGAGATAGAGCCAGGCCAGAGATCTAACAGCTTTTATCAATTCTTTACCAACAAATAAATAAAAACCATGAATGCATGCACATACCCTCTCTGGCTCTCTGCACCACATCAACCACAACACTGGTCTGCTTGGTGTACCAGTCATACTGCAACCAAACCACAACAATACAGTCACTTGATTAAGTTACTTACATTTGATCACTTTCATAAATGTCAAATCACTTAGACTATAAATACCACCTGTCTGTCTCTGAGATTGGGAAACATGACCAAAATCATGCTAAAGTCTTTTTAAATAATTGGGCCGAAGGGTCTTTGCACTAAATATATTTTGAACGAGAAATCTTGTTATTGAAATATTAAGTAAATTAATTCTAAACTTTCTGTGACTCTTTAAGAATTGGCCACAGACAAAATACACACCATGCATAGACGGCTGCACTGCTGGTGTGGACCGAAGATGCCACACTCCAGGTAAACAATACGGCAGTGGTCAGGACTCAGCCGAGGAGAGCAGACAGCGCTGGTGTTAGATGATAACTGTTCTGAGGTGAGAGCATAGATAAAAGTTCATAAAAAAAAAAAAAAATAAATAAAAAAAACATTGCTTTGGAAAACAGAAAGCATCTGATTTTAAGAAGCTCTGATAAAATCTTAACTGCTAATACATTAGAAAATTCTTAGCTTAACAAGATGCTGGATCAGAAGCTGACGCTATGGAAACTTCACCCTGGAGTGACAATCTCTGAAGTCCATAGAGCAGGGGTCGGCAACCTTTTGGGCATGAAGTGCATTTTTCTTCTTTTTTTTTTCTGATTAGCCACTGTGCCAATAACCCCCCCCTCTCGATTATTACGGTACACTCACATGGGACGTCGGCGTCAACACTTGACGGAGGACATGTCTGAAGCTTGGTGCTGACGCAACCGTCATAGTGACAACAGCCAATCACATACCTCTCTGGTGTTGCATGAACGGAATTGTCTGGCGTCTGCGCTAGGGTATTTGCATAAGACGATCTGATTGGCTGACGCCTGCGTTGGCGCTTGAAAAGTTTCCAACTTCTGCCACGTGCAACGCCAGTGTGACAGACCCACAATTCAGTTCGGCAACACTTGACGTCACTCCATTCAAAGTAAACGAGAGGCGTTGACGCTGACTCCCCATGTGAATGGGGCGTTATATTTTAATAACCGTTGGAGGCCAAAATCGAAACTGAATTTCGATTAATTGCACAGCCCTAGCAGGTTCCATCGAGAATGAAAGGCACTATTACTGTAATATTATGTGCTTTGTACTGTAATGTTTTCTCAGAATGAGACGTGAGGTAATCTGACAGCGCTGCATTCAATCCTCCACCAACGCAGTCTCTCATCATGCCGCAGGTTAGTCTCTGCTCTGATGGAGTGTGCTCATGTGTTTTGGAGGAGGCATGGCTTTGCAAAGTGATTATTCAGGGAGTGTGGGATCTTGCTTTCAAAGCTAGCTTGCTATTGCTTGCCTTTCCGAAATCACCTAACCTACCTTAAAATGGCAATATTTGAGAAAAAAAAGGTTGAGTAGTTTGCATCACTGGATATAACTGTCGGTCATTTAACATTTCTATTGTAAAACAGTTGACTAATATTAGGATTTGTAACTTCCATCTTACCTCGCTCTTTCAACATTAAACTGATGCTTCGCTCTGCTTCTGTGAGCAGTAAACCCCACCTACTTTGATTTGATTGGCCATCTCAATTATTTTGACATTAGTTATGTTTTCATCTGCCTATTTTTATGTGCATTTTGGAATAGCACATAAAAAAAAAAATACTGGATGGAAACGTCAAGATGTGAATACATTCCAAAAATGCTCATAAAAAAACATATGCACACAATCGAGTGGGCTAAACATTTTATCCGATAAGAAAAATGTGCATAAATTACAATGGAAACACTTTTTTATTGAATAAATTCCACCATGCACATAAAAAAAATTCATCTGACTTTGAATAGTGGGACAGGAAAACTGGAACTAACCAGCTGACCTACCTTATTGCACGGCATCTGAAACGTTGTTTTGAAATGCCTGAGTAAAGTCTGTCATCAAAGTATGTCTTGCATGACTGAGTTCCCAAACAGCTGGCATTCACCTACGAAAGCATTAACCACATTTACTGAGATTCGTCTGCTGAAGTAATTTATCATATATGAAAATTATTATATTCTTCTCCTACTTTTCTTACTGATTTAGAGACAGTTTATCAGGAAGTGATGAATTTGTTCTCTGACTCGTTGGATGGAAACAGTGCTTTATTTGCAAATGTTAATGCAATATTCACGGATAAATTAAATTTGCCTCTTTGGATGGAAACATAGCCATTGACTAGGGCTGTTAGACCGCTGAGGCGTTGATATGAAGCGCCTCGTATGCTCAGCGGGTTGCGCAAATTATTTGCTAATTTTAATCGTAATTATAAATCCTAACCAGCTGTGTGACTATGAGGAACGATTATTGGATGCTGGATATTCCATCACAGACAAATAATATAATTTTGTTGACATTTTAACTGCTTGTGACTAGCAGAGCGACCATCAATGCCAACTCAACATAAACTACTCCAGTTCAGCGGAAAGGCTGGGAGTTAGGAGCTCTCTTCTCAAAACAAGTGGCAAATGCAAAAAGCATCTGTTGTGAACAAAAGGGGGAAAATAATTCTGTTTGTCCTTCTGAACTGAACTGTTTGAGATTGACCAGGCAACACTGAATCTGGTTCTAAGATTAAGTCAATATCACTTCAGAGATGGTCATTCCTTGGCAGATTCCCCATAGTGTCAGCTACTGACAAAATGTTGTGATTGCAATGAAAGTGCTTGATATGTGCTACAAAGGCACTGTTCTCATGTGAGAATTACACAGCAGCATTTGAGTTAGAAAAATGCACAAAAAATGCACAGCTTACCACATTTACCACTGGCCAGATCCACATAAAACAGACACGACCTGCAGAAATTACATTGCTGTTAGCATGCAGGGAATCATTCCACTCTCAAAACTGTGCATTTAAACAACAACAAAAAAATTATCTTCATCAGATACATATTTCCCATCACCCACCTTCTGTTGGCACAGTATTTGACCCCCAGTCTGAATGGCTCATGCCACCAACCCACAAAAACAAGCCCTGTGTCATTGGGAGACCAGAATGCCTGTGGACAAGATATGAGCGTATTATTCATCTGCATTGATATTAGGGCCTTTCGCACCGCAGGAACCTTTTCATAGTACCCAAACTAATTGTGGAACTACCCACCTTTTGGTGTGTTCGCACCGCGGGAACTAGGAACGGTTTTAGTTCCAGGAACTCTGTTTGGAGGAACTAAATTAACTCCTACTTCAGAGTAGGGTCTAAAACAGTTCTAGGTAACTATCCGTGACGTAAGTGTACGCTGATCGGCTAAACATGTACGAAAACGCCCTCAGCCGCCATGATTTAAAACACTGTAAACATTGTATCATACTGAGAGCATTTATAAACGGCTTTTATCTGAAGACTTCATCTACGGCGTTTTGTGCTTCCATCAGCCTCAATAAAATGTAACACTGCAAGTTGTTACTGGAGATTCTAGTCCTCCTTTCCGTTCTTTCAATCGCTTGACGTATACGACGACATACCATGTCCATTACTGTGAAACCCGCGAGACACAACAAAAACACAGCTCCGATCACAGCAGCCTCCATCCTCCCGTTAACGTTGTTCTTCATTGTTGATGTTTTTGAACACCGCGCACAAATGACGTCACTTCCTAGTACCCACTGTTGGTGCAAATGCAACCCTTTAAATGGTACTGGGAAATAGTTCACGCAAAATCGTCCCAGTACTTTAGTACTGTACTTTTAGTTCTGGAACTAAAGCGGTGCAAATTTTTTCAATAACTCTGAACTTACAATAAAGAGTCTGTTTTAATTTAAATGGGTTTTGACAGCTTGACAAATATTTGCAAATTGTATCTGCATACAAAAAAAGTAGTAGTAGATGAAAATCGTGCAAAACGTTTGTTGTGGGTCATTCTCTTGCAAAACCCTGTAGTAGTCTTTTGTTTCAACTCTGAATTTAGTAAAAGAGTCCCAGATCATCACACTTCCATCTCTATGTTTGACAGCTGGTGTCACATAATGGAAAAAACATCCTTTACCCAATATAAAAACTGTGTATAAATTGTGAATTTCTCTTTTTATTGTCAAACCTGCAGCTCATTTCCTCATTCTCCTTGACTTTCCTTGCAAATTCTATAAAAGAGTACTTAGAGTCATCGCAAACTTTCTAATCATAACAATTAGTCGTTTCCAAAAGTCAGTGTACTTAAATTGTAATTCAAAATTTTAGTTCTAATTAATTCTAGCGATTATCGTCAATTTGATTTCACACATACTATTTAAACTAAACTGATCTAGACAATGACATCTCATTATTCAATTTAATAATGAAATGCCTTTAACTGAAAATTGAGTGTTTAATCTTATTATTATACATTACTGACACTCTATCCTCCAATCTGATACTGTTAAGTGCTTTGACACAATCTGTATTGTTAAAAGTATTGTTAACCGCGTATCACAGAACAGGTGAGCATTTGTGTTTATAAAGCATAGACATTTTTATTTATTTATTTTTTTAAATGACCAATCATTCGCTAGATAAGACCCTTATTCATCGTCTGGTATCGTTTATAGCCCTTTGAAGCTGCACTGAAACGGTCATTTTGACCTTCAACAGTTTGGAGTCCATTGAAACTAACTATATGAATAAAAATCCTGGAATGTTTTCATCAAAAACCTTAATTTCTTTTCGACTGAAGAAAGAAATACATAAACATCTTGGATGACATGGGGGTGAGTAAATTACAAGGACATTTTAATTTGACAGTGAACTAATCCTTTAATGTGGAGACAAAACAACACAGTTTGTAGTTTATACACATCCTGCTGAACATGAGTGATGTTGTTTCAGTTTAATAACTATGATTATTTTTTTTGTCCTTTCAGCCTTAATATCAAGATGTTGAGATGTTAAAGCTTATTACAGGGTACAGTGGCATGCGAAAGTTCGGGAACCCCTTGCAGAATCTGTGAAAATGTGGATAATTTTACCAAAATAAGAGAGATCATACAAAATGCATGTTATTTTTTATTTAGTACTGTCCTGAGTAAGATATTTTCCATAAAAGATGTTTACATATAGTCCACAAGACAAAAAAATAGCTGAAATTATTCAAATAACCACATTCAAAAGTTTGGGAACCCTTGGTTCTTAATACTGTGTGTGGTTACCTGGATGATCTACGACTGTTTTTTTGTTTTGTGATGGTTGTTCATGAGTCCCTTGTTTGTTCTGAACAGTTCAACTGAGCTCTGTTCTTCAGAAAAATCCTCCAGGTCCTGCAGAATCTTCAGTTTTCCAGCATCTTTTGCATATTTTAACCCTTTCCAGCAGTAACTGTATGATTTTGAGATCCACCTTTTCATGCTGAGGATGATTGAGGGACTCAAACACAACAATTAAAAAAGGTTCAAACATTCACTGATGCTCCTGAAGGAAACACGATGCATTAAGAGCTGGGGGTGAAAACTTTTGAACAGGATGATGTCGTCCAAATTTTTCTTATTTTGTTGAAATATCATATTTTTCCATTTAGTACTGCCCTTCTGACGCGACAGAAGATACTTGCATGTTTCCTGGAAGACAAATGAAGTACAATTTACCTTGATCTTCAAATTCAAAAAGTTTTCACCCCCGGCTCTTAATGCATCGTGTTTCCTTCAGGAGCATCAGTGAATGTTTGAACCTTTTTTAATTGTTGTGTTTGAGTCCCTCAATCATCCTCAGCATGAAAAGGTGGATCTCAAAATCATACAGTTACTGCTGGAAAGGGTTCAAATATGCAAAAGATGCTGGAAAACTGAAGATTCTGCAGGACCTGGAGGATTTTTCTGAAGAACAGTGCTTAGTTGAACTGTTCAGAACAAACAAGGGACTCATGAACAACCATCACAAAACAAAAAAACAGTCGTAGATCATCCAGGTAACCACACACAGTATTAAGAACCAAGGGTTCCCAAACTTTTGAATGTGGTTATTTTAATAATTTCAGCTATGTTTTTTGTCTTGTGGACTATATGTAAACATCTTTTATGGAAAATATCTTACTCAGGACAGTACTAAATAAAAAATAACATGCATTTTGTATGATCTCTCTTATTTTGGTAAAATTATCCACATTTTCAGATTCTGCAAGGGGTTCCCAAACTTTCGATCCCCACTGTATATAAAATATCAAAATAACCACAATATCATTTTCAGCAAATCTGTGCCACCTTACTCTGAACCCATGTCTAAAACACAAGCACAGAGAGTGTACCTGTCCTGGGGAGATGTTGGTAGGTATTCCTTCCAGAACAGTGATGTTACTGCCTTCGATGTCCAGCACACAGAGCACTGGGCTGCTTTTATTCACAAGTGCTTCACCCCAGTCTTCATAATACTCAAACTGCTGACCCTGCACACACAGTCATTCCCAACACAAATCAAACTGAAATTATTAACCAAACTACAGTAAAAGAAGATGGCACATTTGATGGCAAACTTGTACCAGGACTGTTTCCTCCTTGTCTGTCTTGATGGTCTCCTCTTCATCAGCGAGCAAACCCGTCTCAAGCCCCTGTAGTTTAAGTGAACAGGAGGTCAGATGAAGAACATTGTCATAGAATAAATCATTAGAAAGCATGTGCGTTTTCTGTAATCATTTGCCGGACCTGGAAGTACGACTCTGTTTTGGGTCGTTTCTTCTCAGCAACATATAAGAGGTGAGTCTCTGAATGAGACCAGACCATACAGCCAAACTGATCTGAGAACAGAGAACACACAAGCCTCGATTATCAAGATTATCAGACCGTGTCTGCTTCTGATGCTGAATACAGTCACATTAACACACAAGAGCATGACTTTAGGACACAAGATATGCAAAAGAAAGTTTTGAAGTTTCTTGGCCTGTAGGTGGCAATGTAAGCAAACTCAGCATGATTATGGTGCCAAATATTGAATGCAAATTTCATTTAATAAACAGACCAAAGCATGGTCCAGATGCAGCCTCACTTCCTGTTTAGGCTCTACATTTCATAAAAAAAATATATCTTCAGTCATTTTTATGTGGCTCAGTTCAGCAATGTATTGTGCCAATTTTTTGTAAAACTTTTGTCAGATAAAATAATCAGCAATTTCTTTGAAACGCAATCCATGATAAAGAGACAAGAAAGAACAAAAAATAAAAAATAAATGCAGACTACAAACTTGGTCATGATCACCCAATATGCAAAATTTCATAATTTTCATTTTCATAAATTTCATAATTTAAGAGAATGGCTCTATAGCTGCCATTGACAAATACAGTGTAAAATGGCCTTTATGTTCCCTGCCATCAACTTACAAAAGCAAAGAAGCTAAAGGCAATTGGCTTGTCAATGTTTGACTTTCCTCATACTGTATCGCACTCCATATGTAATTATCAGTAATTGTAATCATGTGTTAATGCATGTCAGGTGATCTGATGGGTGAATGAACACATTCAGGGCTCCACATGAATAAATGTGGCCCTGGAGCACAAAACCAGTCTTAGGTCGCTGGGGTGTATTTGTAGCAATAGCCAACAATACATCGTATGGGTCAAAATTACAGATTTTTCTTTTATGCCAAAAATCATTAGGATATTAAGTAAAGATCATGTTCCATGAAGATATTTTGTAAATTTTCTACTGTAAATATATCAAAACTAATTTTTGATTAGTAATATGCATTGCTAAGAACTTCATTTGAACAACTTTAAAGGAGATTTTCTCAATATTTAGATTTTTTTGCTCCCTCAGATTCCAGATTTTCAAATAGTTGTATCTCAGCCAAATATTGTCCTATCCTAACAAACCATACATCAATGGAAATATTATTTATTCAGCTTTCAGATGATGCATAAATCTCAATTTCAAAAAATTGACCCCATGACTGGTTTTGTGCTCCATGGTCACAAATTAGAGTAGTGCAAGAGAAAACCTGTCAAATTTGAATGTTCAAAATGGCCTGAGCTGTAGTGATGTTACATTCGACACTGAAGCTTGCAACAGAAAAAACAAACAACAAAAACACTGGCACTGAGCATAATACGTGTTTTGCCTAAAGCATGTGATCTATGCCATCCAAAGCTATATTCAGTTGAGAACCACACAACTGCTCAGCTGCAGAACTAGATGTGAAATAAGCGGCTGTAGTGGGACAAAGCCATGTGGCAGAGTAGGTGCTATTGATTCTTTTGACCGCCACATGGTCACAATGCAGACAGTGCTGTAAAAGCTTTGAGTAATGACCCCTTTTGTGATACAGTTGAGAGGAAAGCCTTCTGTGCTTCACCAAGTTTCATTTTTGCATCACTGGTGTGCTGCACTATTGAGACTGTGCCACTATTTGCTGCACTCATGCTGTACAGTGAGACCATTCAGTCAGTCTAGAGCCCTGATATGCCATTTTTGGTTACAGGGTGTGGATGTTTTCCTCTTACCATCTTCATACACTTTGCCATGTTTGTTGAGAGTCGTCAGATTAAGACACTTCAGCTTCTTGTTCTTATGCCAGATCTAGACAGACAGAGAGAGAGAGCACAAACTGCTAAAAGAGAAATCACTGGAAAGTTTCTTCCTTGCAGATTTTGTAGAGCAGTGCTTCTCAAACCTGTCCTGGAGAAGACAAACCACTGCATATTTTGGATGTCTTCCTCATTTTACATTCCTTGATTCAACTCACCAGCTCATTAGAGATTGAAAGACTTGAATTGCGTGTGTCTGACGAGGGAAACATATAAAATGTGCAGTGGTTGGGAGTCCCCAGGACGGGTTTGAGAAGCACCGCTGTAAAGCAGGGGTGTGCAGTCCTGTTCCTGGAGGGCCAGTTTCCAACCCGCCTCAACAGACTCTCCTGGAAGTTTCTAGTTGGTAATCCTGAAGACACTGAAGTTTTAGTACAGTGGCGCTCAAGGAGCAGGACTGGACACCCCTGACGAAGAGTCTCATTTAGATGAGGAGCACTTGAGTTCCAACACAGATCACTCAAGAAGATTAAATTCAAAGCTTTTTATGAGCCACTCTAGTTGTTGACATTTCTGTGCACAACCGTGCGGAGCGACATCACGGAAGGTGGACGTATATATACGTATATTTTGTGCAATCATATGTTTATTGTTTTCAAGTTTCATCAGTTAAAATTTCTCTATCTCCGTTGTGCGCTTATTCAGCTATAACTGGATACCTTTGTTGTCCATATAAGGGATTTCCAGGAGCTTAGTCAGTGCTATTACTTCTGCGATGCATGTGTAGTTTCTGCGCAAGAGCGCCCCCGGCTTCCAGTTTAAATTAAACAGTCATTGCATTACGTGTGTAGTCAGTAATGCTCACAAGTCAATTAACCCTATTATGGGTAAAAATAGGAAAGATAATACTTTTCTCTAAAGAAACAGGATTCCCTGAATTATCGTCATTGATATCGTTATCGCAATAAATACCAGAAATACCGTGATATATTTTTAAGCCGTATCGCCCATCTCTAACTAAGACTGTGTTTTTGTTCTGTGAAAACTGAGCATTTTGAAGACTCTCTCTCAAGTGGATGAATTTGAAAACGTGGAAGCATGGAATATGAAAACACAGGTTTTTGAAAACGATGACGCATGTTTAGTCATGTGATGCATTTTGTACCGACAGATATCTATGGTTATACCAGCATGTGCGTGTTATGTGCTGTTCACTTTCACAGTGTTGCTCTAGATATGATACTTTGTACGATCTTCATATTACAGACACGAACCAAGCCGTGCTGTGCAGTACTGAGCTGTGCCGAGCAGAGTTGTATTTATATGACAATGTGTAGTTAAAATCATTTACTTTAGACTGAGGTGAAACCAGCCACAAAGCAATTTGTTAGCCAGCTGCTGATTTTATTCAGATGTATGGTAGAAAATTAGACTACTAGTTAAATATAAACTTTTTAATGCTACTTTTAAATGCTTTTTCAATATTGATTTAATTATAATTGTGAGGTCTAGCAAAGAAGGATCATATCTTACAAAAATTATGAAATCCAGTTTTATTATATTCCCTGACAGTGGCTGTTTTTTTCTTTAACAAATTAAAAATCACAAACTGTTTCTTTGCATTTATTTTAGTTATGGTCAGTATTGGGTTCGCAGATCACGTGGGGAGGGTACGTCTTACTGTGTGTGTGGATGACCGTCAGCCACCACCGAAGACCTTTTTTGACCCAGGAAAAACCCTGGACTTGAGTTTGTCATTGGTAAATTAACATGAGAAGTCACAGCAAAGAATCCGAGAACTTATGTACAGGTGGGAAATGGAGCTTTTCTGCACACTAGGCATAGTAACTAGTGAACACATGATTATACCACTGGGCTGTATGTATAAAGCAGTTCAGAGAAACATTTTACTTTTAATGTGTCAAAATGTTAAGAATGACATCATTTGACTCTTATTCCAAGACCTAAGAATGAGTGTGATTGATAAAGTGTTGACTTGACCTCTGCTCCTTAATTCGAGGAGAGGAATCCTAATCTATTGAAGAGTTGCAGGACAGTGTGCATGTGGAATGTGTTGGAATGACGACACTGGAATCTGGACTGATGCACATAACCTGCATTTCACTCATACAGCCAAAATGTATCTGTAGACAGAGCTGGGTGGATTACTTCCCAAATTGTAATCTGTTACCAATTCCAAAAGTTGTAGTTAGCAACATAATCCATTACATTACACATGTTAGGTAATATAATCAGACTACTTTTAGATTACTTTTGAACGCTCTCGTTTTCCTTGTACCATATTGATATAAAAATACAAAGAGTAAGAAAATGTATTCCATTTGTTGTTATCAACAACATGAAGTGCATTAAACTTTACATCAAGGTTTCCAAAAATGGGTTTGCGAAGGAAATGAAGGGGGTTTATGAGTTTAATAAAAGGCAAAAAATTCATTAAATCATAAAAATGTCAAATAAAAAAAATCTCATTTTAAAATTAATCAAAATAAAACACTTACTGGAAAAATTGTATATTTTATTTGTTTACCTGCATGTCATGGGACCTTAACCAATGTCAGAGAACCATGAGCATGCAAATGTGATGTTTCATTATTAAAATATTTTAAAATCTCAGGGGTACTGGCGAATAAAAATATATTAGGTGAAAGAGGATCAGATGACAAAAAAAAAGTTGGTGAATTTGTGAATTTTAATGTGTTTGAAAGCCTTTCAAAGTAAAGCGTGGTAAAATAAACGACTGATTGATAATTATAACAAAATTTAAATAAAAATCAATGTGTTCATCAGTAGTTGACGCAATGTTGAAACACTTTTTAAATCTGAAATGATTTTTATAAAACCAGCCGTCAAATGCAGTGTAGTCCCCGGACTAATGATCTCTGTGTGAATAACTGGAAGACTTTCTGAGTTTATATAAGCGGTAGGATATTTCAGATTTAAAAAAGGATCAATAAATTATGAATGAATTATTGTTATTGTGTAAATAATATGTAATCCATAAAAAAAGAAGTCTGATTGCGAGTATTTTAAAATGTAATTTAATCTATAATCACAAATACTGAATTTTTGGACTCTGATTAGGTAATCCAGATTACATGTAATCGATTGCTCTGTCTGTTGATATGATCAGATCAAAGTCATCTGAATAGTTCCTATTAAACATTAGGCAGCGCACACACAGTGTAAGACTATTCTAAGAAGATATTTTTTGGAGTTGTATGCCTACGGTCCAGAACACATATAAAAATACTATGCATCACATATTTGTTCAGTTGTTTAGCCATTTGCACGACTGGCATCACACACTACCAAAGTGCCAAGTAAAGTCTAAAAGTTGAATCATATTGTCGGTAAATAAATGATTAGTGCAAACAATCTAACCTCAAGGAACTGCTTGTCTTCTCCTTTAATGGTGCTCTCTCTCAGTACAGCCTTCATTTCACCGGATGGAGAATCCACACTGAGCAGCCTAAACACCAAGCCAGAGTGATGTACTTGATAAAGAGGCAGTAAAAATTTAAGTTTTGATCACATTTACTCATGTCGATCTGTGTTTCTGAGTTGTTTTAGACCCCAGTGACTTTCACTGTATGGGAAAAACCTTTGAAACATTCACCAGAATACTGTATCTCCCTTTGTGTTCCACAACAGACAACAAGTCATACAGGTTTGGAAAGACCTGACAGTAAGTAAATGCTGATAGAACTGTCAATTTAGGGTGAATTATGCCTTTAAATATCTTTCTTTGATCACATATGAGTAAAGCCAACCTACTCTCCCTTGATTTCTGTGCAGTTTCCTGAGGGTCCGGAGTAAACCACTGATTTGTCATCATGAAACACAATGTACTGACGACAAAACTTCACATTTTCATTCCTCTCCAAATCCCGCTGAGTCCACTCTGAAAGACATCAACTCTGTGTGAGAGATTACTTAACTGAATTTGCAAAACGTCATGATCTAAACATGACAGATTGAGCTCTTGGCTCAATACAAAGACGACAAACTTCAGAGCTGCAGGTTTGCAGTGATGTGTGAAAGTGGAGTAGATGGTGTCTCTCACAATAGTTTTTATTGTTTGTCAATTTTAGTATTATTTATTAAAACAGAAGCCCTGGGGTGTAAAACATGTCCTGTGCTGTCTGAAGAATTTTTGCATGTTGAGTGTGACCATGGACAACATCAGTTTTCCTTAAACCTAAAGAATATTTGTGATTGTAATCATGTGTTAATGCATGTCGGGTGATCTGATGGGTGAACGAACACATTCAGGGCTCCACATGAATATATGTGTCCCTGCAGCACAAAAGCAGTCATCAGTAGCACAGGTATATTTGTAACAATAGCCAACAATACATTGTATGGACCAAAATTATACATTTTTCTTTTATGACAAAAATAGTTGTATCTCAGCCAAATATTGTCCTATCCTAACAAACCATACATCAATGGAAATATTATTTATTCAGCTTTCAGATGATGTATACATCTCAATTTCAAAAAATGACTACTTTAATGGTCCAGCAGGGTCACATATGTCTTGCACTTGGTGTAAAACGCTTTTCATCTTACATTCTGCACAAAAAATGCCTTATATCTATTCTCTTCTCAACTGCAATAACTAAAAGCTCATGTATGGATGTTCAAACGATGGTGGATGGTTTAAATCTGTGGGTTTTAACAGTTCATCTATGATAATCTGAGTGTTTGGCATTGAGTGATGACCTGTGTAAACGGTGCAGTACTGTCCGCCGTAGCGCGAGGTGATCACCGGCCCCACATCCGCGCGACACAACACCGGGAACCGACACTGATCCCGGTACAACTGAGCGATCTCCGCCGGCTCCCGGAGCACCTGAAACACACAACACACACTGAACACAGCGATAACACGGTTCAACGGATCGTCTGAGCATGTGACGCGGAAGCTGTCAGAATAACACGGAGAACGAGTGTAAAGTGAAATACACATGACAGGATGTTGCTCTAAATTATATTTGAGTCGTTTGACTGTACCTTTGAGCCCATGACAGCGCAGCGTGACCACAGTCTGTGGAGAGAGCAATCCTACGATTCAACATGGAGCTGAGGGGCGGGGCGCAAGGCAACTGTAGCTCTCTCTGATTGGTCAGATGCGATGACGTGTGAGTTATTTATATCAGATGGTGCAATAATGGTATAATCATATTTCTTTATGTTATGTTGTATTGTATCTACATTTGGTATATTATTGGAAAATAATTAAAATAATTAAATAATGGTATAATCTTTGTGAGACAGTTCTTCAAGAATAATCAATCAATCAATCAATCAATCAAACTTTATTACAGACTCAAAGTCCAGATTTAAAAAGACCCATATAATCCATCATAAACATACAGAGTTACAAAATACACCAGTACCAGTGTCTCCACAGCTTTGACTGATACCGTGTAGTACTAACCCTTATAATAATGGACATCTCTTTCATTTCTGTGAATTGCTTATTATAAGATCCCTATAAATAACTGCTAAAGAGTTTGCAGTAGTATTTGATGCCATTTCTAGTGGCTCAATTAAGCTTTTTTCTGGCAATATATCTTCTGAGTCCAGGGCCGGCGCTAGCCATTTGGGTGCCCTAAGCACAAACGCTTGGCGGTGCCCCCCCCACCACCACCAAAGAAATAACTACCATTCAGAATTTCTTAGTTAGGTTCTCTTTACTTCCAAAATAACTGCTGCAAATAAATAATTGGAACAGAACAATGTAAACACAGAAAGTTAAAAGTGCAAAAAAAGTTTAAAGTGCAAATAACAGTATAAGTGTATGAATTTTATGAAGTATGAATTTTAAAGTGCACATTTTAAACTGCAAATAACCATACATAACTGCACAGTAGAATTTACTTCTACATACTCCTGGCCTTGAGTTGCTCCTTGCATGTATTTTAGCATTGACCCTGCATTCAGAAATACAAGACACAATATTCAGGGATTCTACTGAAATGCATTTTTGATTGAACCATCAACCATCATACAAAAATATTGCACACATTAGTCTTTTATATAGGCCTATGTGTCACTGAAACATTTAAAATTCAAAACTCTATTTTACCTTTAAAAGAGGTCTGATGAGGCACAATATAATAATTCTGTACATAATTTGTAGGGCTGGGAAAAGATTAATCGCGATTAATCGCATCCAAAATAAAAGTTTGTGTCTACATGATATATGTGCGTGTACTGTGTATAATTATTTTGTATATATAATTTATATAATTTGTATAATTATTTTGTATATATAATTTTGTATAATTATTTTGTATATATAATTTCTATATACAAAATAATTATACACAGTACACGCACATATATCATGTAGACACAAACTTTTATTTTGGATGCGATTAATCGAGATTAATCTTTTCCCAGCCCTAATAATTTGACAACTCTGTGAATATGAAAATATACAAACACTGAGATTGTGGGGGGTTTTTTTCTAATTTCAGTTTCACCAACAGATGTCGCCCTTGGCCGAACCTCTTGAAAATGACCGCATAGAACAACAACGAAAAAACTTTATCTAAGCGGTCTAATTTGGCAAAATCACATCACGTTCAGTTGCAGGGTTTTTCTAAAGTTCACCTTACCAAGAGGCAGATAGGCATTATATTGAAGCGAAGAAATTACAATAGGGAACGTTCTGCACTAATAGCTATATGCACACACATCTGTAACGTATAGCCTACCTAGGGGGAAAATTAGCTTTATTTGTCATTCAAATATGACGATGAGGACCCCAACGATTGGCCTTCCTTTCCTTCTCAAACAAACTGCATCTTTAACAGCCCAAGTTTCAAAATTTCCCGGGGGAGAAACCCCCGGACCCCGTTAAAATAAAAGACTCAACATGCAGGGCTAAAGCCCCGGATCTTTTGCACTACTAGCGACGCGGACGCGCCGACGCCCCTGGACATGCATACTACACGCACAAAACTAACATTTTTATTTAAAACATTGTCTTACCTGCAAGCGACGCGCGAGCATCATCCCGCTGTCTCTTCTTTTTTTTTTTTTCCGCCCCCGACTCTTGGTGCCTTTTCGAGGCCATGTCTGAGGTCGGTGTCGGCCAAATTTGAAATTGATTGAAGCATAATTGAACAGACCACTGGGAGGTGGGGAAGGGGGGGCACCAGAGGGAGACTGGCACAGAGATTCACCTTTTTCTCGACTAATTTGGTCTAGGCCTATATTACTTTTGTATTGCGTTTGTATATTAACATGCTAGAAATATTTTATTTGTTATTTATACTAGTAGCCTATATTGTGATGATATTTTCACGACCCAGATTTTTTGGTGCCCCCCCAAGCACTTGGTGCCCTACGCGCAGTGCGTGATGTGCGTGTGCGGAGCGCCGGCCCTGTCTGAGTCTCTGCTAATCAGTTAAGTATTAATGGTATGAAAATTACAGATAGTAAATTTAATAACTTTTATATTTTAAAATGATGTAGAACCACATCACCGCCTAAATGCAAAGCTTTTTGGACTGTGTTATATGCTCAGGTTTAGTGGAAAGAGGTCTGGAATTCACCCAGTAAATACTGTCTCGCCAAGAAAGTTTAAAAAGTTACATATAAAGTTATTTGATTGATTTACCCAGTGAGACAAGCAGTTGAAAAACATGTTTGAGATATGGAGACTACATGCATCTTTTGTAACTTAGAGGAAGATAAAACACTTATTTTATGATTGTGTATTTACCCAAATGTTTTAGATTGATATTGAATATCTAATATTTAAATGGATAAAATTAAAGATTCAATTCTCTGGTAAATATATCATTTTGTTGTATAAAAATAAGAGTTTGGAGCAAAATTTGGTGATTCGTTTAATAATTATGTATGGGAAATACCATGTAGACAAACAAAAATGGTCTAATAATAAACCTAACGTTACATTAGTTAAAATTGAACTTAAGCATTACACTGAAGCCTTAAAAGATGTAAGAAATAAGAAAGCACAAAGGATGTTTTTGAATCCTTTTCTTGAGGAAATTTCTTGTAAGTTATCGCCTGTAGGGTTTTTTGTTTTTTTCTGTTAGTTCCTTTGATACTATCATGATTGTAATTTATAATAGTTGAAAACACTGTGATCCTCTATATACAGTATGTATGCTGTGTTAATGTTCTTGTTATGCAATGAAATGTAACTTTGTTTATATCGCAGAAATGTGATATATGTCAGATGGCATAGACCCATAAACATGGGTCTATGCCATCTGAGGCCTGTTAAATAAATGAATTAATAAAAATAAAAATAACAGCCTCATAGTCACTCTCAATGCATCTGCCAAATTTCATAATGATTATTTTACAGTTGGAGAAAATCCAAACATTTCATCGGCTTATATTTTCAAATGCTTTGAAATTTGACATTTGTCCTATGTGAATGTTTTGTCCATGTGTTTTGAATAATTTGATTTTGGTCCGACAGGAGAATCTGCACCATTGTAACAAAATGACACCATTATTATACCTTTACCATTGAGTTCACTGTTGTAGTTTTTAACCTCCAACTTCTTTATGCATTAAAATGGACCACATTTTCATCCAACCAAATTCATTAAAAGGACACTTTATTTTATTAATTTCACAATATATTTACATCAAAATCTTAGCAATATTTGCATTAAATCATTTTTTCTGGCCTTTAGGTAAGCAAATGAAGTAAGTGCATATGCATGTATCTGTCATAGTAGTGAAAAGGACAAGTTGGATTCAGGTGTTTTTTTAAAATCCTCTTTTATTTTTTCCTGATTGTATTGAAGAGTCATTATTACTTTCATCACACAACATGACGTTACATCAAGCCTACTACAGGTATACACTGAAACAAACACAAAGTTTACAATGGATATATGGATATGCTCCCACAACAGTGAATGTAACATTAATTGTGTTTTCCGAACACCTTCAAACTGTTGTCTTTTGTTTTCTTTTTTCTAAAGTACATTTGTCAATTTAAAGTTCCCCGCCCACAAATTATATGGAAGCCATATTTTCTTTTTAAAGAGTCTTTTATCTGCATTAACAATCACAACAAGTATAGACCAAAAATGTGTCTCAATACATTTTTTTTTTTTTACATTTCCAAACAGTCCACATGAGCCAACCACATACACAGTGTGATTTATCTGAATATTTATGTGTTTATTTGGTTTCTGTTTATGTCGTGATGCTCTGTTTTAGATGTCATTTACACAAAACAACAGGTCATTTTACACCTTGCTCTGAATGTTTCGTGTGCAGAAGTATAGTACAATTTACATGTTTTACAGATATATTCATGTTCTTTTAACTGTGAAAATGGTTGCCAGTGCAACTGAGCAGCAAAGGGGGGGCCCGTGCAATTATCAGTTTATTTTAAAACAAATTTAGCTGATTGTTTCCTTTTTGACAGAGTGACAGCAGTCATTTATTTATTTCTTTGTGCCACACACTTACTACTAGAGTAACTGTTTTCTTATCTAGTAAACAGGATCACAATGCATGAATGAGTGAATAACTAAATAGCATAGATAATGGCAGGTGATGGTTTCCCTGACATACATCACAGTCAACAGCCCTAATGAATCACAAACCTAGGGTGTTAGAATGAATGGCTTTCTTAGTATTGTAATTAAGCCCTTATAGCGATGCATATATCTCCGTTTACTCTATGCTTTCCTGAGGTGAATAGGATCAAACACACACACACAGAAACAAAATCTCTGAGACGCAAGACAGAATGATAGCTAATATAGTTCATATTGCAGGCAGTACAAACAGACTTGCTTTCGTTGAGTGTTTTAGGTGGTCTATTATAGGTGCTGTACATTGCTACATTACTATATAACTGATCTCATATACATTCTAATCCATTTACATAATATAGTGCTATTCATTTTATTTGTTTAATAAAATATGATTTATTCAATTTTGGTATAGTTATTTAAAACTATTATTTGAAAAAATAAATATATCCGAATATAATGTAGCTCGGTAGCTATAGGCCGTGAACTCGAGCTTTTCTGACCACGCAGATGTTAAAGTGTGTGGTAATGCAGTGAGGGGTCCAAACGGGGTTCCCAAAGTCTTCAAACTTTACCATAACTCAAGATTTCCCACGGCCTGTGGAAGGGCAACCACAGACGAGTCTAATTTAAGACCAGATAAATGGGCAACCCTTCAAACACTGCAACTGTTTTGTTTAATATTTCTCAAATATAATCTCCTTATATTTTTTTCTTGATGTCTGCTTTATTGTTATCATATTTATAGTATGCTTTAGATTTGTAATTTCCTTTAAGTTTTGCACCAATAGGCAACTAAGCATCATGAAGGATGGTGACCCCATCATATGCCGTTCATCTAGCAGCAGCCATCCATGGATAGTGAGAAATGATTGGCGTTTATGTTAATCGCTATGCCTAATTGGCTTTATTTCAAAACAGTGCCACAAAATGGGAAACATGCCACAAATATGGAAAACAAAATTTCCATTCAGATTTATAATATTTACATTACAGTTTCTCTTATACACACAAATCAGCCCCCAAGTAACATTTTTGAAACTACTACCTAGTTATTCTTGGATTGGGTTGTTTTATTTTGTTTCAATACTCTGACAACCATTTTTCTCAGCTGAGAAAATCATTGCATAGAAGGTCTGAAATTAAAAGTCCTCTGACCAAACATTTCTTTTCCTGTTGTTGATCAGATTTTTTTTTCTTTTTCTTTTTTGAATGATAACAAATGTAGATGCATACATACACACATCCAAAATCATTCACACATACCATTAGGACATATATCAAGATTTATTTTTTTCAGAACATGCAATCTCTACTTGCTTAAAAGTTCCAGCATTCCACTAAGCAGCTCCCTTATTTCTCCAACTAGCTTTGTGTTTTTCTTAATTATTGTAGTTATTTAATAAAAAAATCTTTTAAAACAAATCATGGCTTTGACACCTAATGTGTTCTTATAAGAGACTGGGCATCACTTTTTAATGACTTAATAGACAGTGATCCTGAACCTTACAGATATATTACAGGTTTACAGACAGATATCACTCTTCTGATCACTACTGTAAAAACATCTAACAATTGTGCTCTTTACTGACTGACGACCATCCACTATTGCTTTTGATCTTTTTTTAAACCATCAAACATAAAATTCAACCAATATATGTATATATATATATATATGTGTGTGTGTGTGTGTGTGTGTGTGTGTGTGTGTATATATATATATATATATGTGTGTGTGTGTGTGTGTGTGTGTGTGTATATATGTGTGTGTGTGTGTGTATATATATATATATATATGTATAAATATATTTAAAAAGGCTGTAAACAAGTGACATAGTAACAATGGATTTAAAACAGTAATAAACAAACAAAGGAACTCAAAACAATAATTAAAAAAATAAAAAACCCACTTGAATTAAAAAAATATAAATAAACTTCGGTCTATTTTTTTTCTATATACAAACAATGTGGAAAAAAAATATATCGTGAATATAAAAATATGTTAAACACTCTACAAACATAGCAAGGCGACAACAGAACAACAAAACACAAAGATAATGCACAAGATTCCAACTGGCCAATACCATACAATGGTTGTGAAAACACCCCATCTGCAGCCTGAGGACAATTTCTTAATACTTTGGAAAGGACAATGAATAAAAAAGACCTGATTGGTCAGAACCTGACATTGTTTTCCAAGTGATTTCTTGTGTGATGATCTGAGTCTTATGTTTGGGCTTGTTCTAGAATTTCTTTCGTCCTCTTCTTCATATTCTCTCTGCTCGAGTATGAATGCACAAATCCTCTTTGTCAATCTCTCATTGATATCGTGAACAGTGTAAGGTCTTGGATTACATGCATTCCTAGTCCACTTTACACTTTTATAGCACATAGCAAGAGAAAGAAGAAAAAAGACAAAAACAAACAAACAGGATTTTTTTTTTCATTCTGGAATGTTGAGTTAAAGGACTTAGCATAGAGATGTGTGTTATAGTTCCCATGTTCATGATTTTCCTTTTTTTTTTTTTTCTTTTAGGAAAAACCTATGAAGTTTTTCTAAGTGTCCTAACATTGCTATTTCTTCCATTCCTGAGAGGGGAGTGAAAAGCATTTCCCAAGTAAGAAGAGAAAGACGGAATCACACGTCTCCGTAAGTCACTCGCTGTGCAGCTCTAATGAGAACATGTTAGCTTGTTTTCAGAGTAATGCACACACAGATTTCAAGATTTACTGTAGGCATTATCAAGTTACACTGATTGACCTGTTTAGTTTGTTGATATTGTGCGACTGGAGTCATCGCTCTCCGCTGCCTACATGTGTTCTGTTGGCCAGGAGGAGGACGTTGTTTGGAGCTGTCATGCTCAAAGTTGGCTGTTAATATCTTTGGCCATGCTGTTCGGTTAGAACACAGATACAGAATTCCCAAATAATCTGTGAAGAACAATATGGGACACAAAGAAGGCGTTACACTCCAATAAAAGACATTTCCTTGCCAATAATGCTTGGATGGATAATCCCTTATTTGCACTGCATAACGGCTCCGACACAACCACCGGAGCTGATCACAGACACTCGAGTCAATGCTTGGTGTTTATACCAGCCACACCGTGGCACATTTCAGAGGCGTCCCAGAAGCGGCTCTCTAGATACTGGTCTATGTCTCCTTCATTTAAAAATAATGCCTAGTGCGGTGGCTATGATATACAGTACGTAAACCTACCAACATTGCCATTGCCATGACTTATCGTGAGAGGAAATAATTACATTTTAGTTGCATAACATCGGTTAATGGAAACGGCGTCATTTCGCAGTAGGTTTTTTAATCAACATTTATAAAATATCACAAAAGTTTTGCACAAATCTGTAATGGAAACACACTGCTTGATCTGATTTATCTATGTCAAATACATGGCAAAGGTGCTGAAAACAAAAGCAACAGTTCCCATTTAAATTTTAACAATGTAATTTATTTCTTACTTTCATACAATACTCTATAATTTCAGGCATAAAGCAACTTCAACATTACCGCCACATTGTCTGTTAAATGATATTATTCATTAATGCTATATAATGCTACAGAGGAGTTACCATAATTGTTTAATAATAACAGGTTAATTACTTTTTTGGCAGTTCAATAACGATTAAAATAAGGAAGACCAAGGTTTGTTATAATAAGGGTAAGTTTTAACTTAATAGTAATTAAAAACTGTCCAGAAGCAAGAAATCCCTATCATTAATGATCGCCGCACTCCTGAGCTGACAGTAGAAGTCGTATTTCTCTGTAGGAAACTATATAAGATGTACAGGTCAAAAACAAAAGTTTCAAATTTTGGCATAGTTAAAAAAATGGTTGCAGATAGATGTGAAGAAGAACACTCCTACATCTTCACTAATAGCTGTTTCTCATTGTATATAAACACAACACATGTTCACAAATTTAAAAGCTTAGTATTCAAACATCTTTTCTAGCAGGGATGGTTGACCAGTTTTTTCCATTGATTAGTGTAAGAAGCTGTCTCGTGCTCTCTCTGCTCAGTTCCAGTGAATTTTATGGATGCCCATGAACCACCTCTGCTACATTGGCCTACAAACATAGTTCAGGACATTCAGGCCTTATTAGCAATTCTCTTTTCCTCCTACCAACTGGAATGTGAATGAGGGGATGTGAGTGTGTGCCTGCCTCTCCCTTGACCAGGTGCTCAAGGTATTGAAGAACTGGATGCTTAGACTTTGGTTACAAATGAGCAGGACCATTGTGCCCTTGGATGACACATTATCATCACATCCCCAGTCTCACCATTCTCAGCTCTCAACTCTGTGGCTAATCGACATCAGCCCATTCATGGGAAGTCATATCTCCATGTGAATAAAGCATGTATTTTAAAACGGATGGACAGTGTGAAAAAGTTTAAGTCCCCATTTACACTAGTGCGTTATTGTTTTAAAACGCATAACTTTCACTAAGGTTATGCCTGTCGTTTACACTACTCCGGCGTTTTCGACCCTCGAAAACGGAGACTTTTGAAAACGCTGCAAACCCTGTTTTAGTTTGAAAACTCTGGAGTTGTGTTTCAGTGTAAACGGAGCAAAACGTCTCAGGTTACGTTTGTAACCATGGTTCCCTGAAGGGAACGAGACGCTGCGTCGAAAACGCATATGGGAACGCCTTCAGCGTGACCAGGCTCTGAATATGATGTGTAATCAGTCAAACAAGGGCGAGGCGTCACGGGCGGGGTGACGTCACGACCAGGAAGCATATAAGCACGTGCGGCGGAGCCGGCTTCAGCTTCAAGTCATGAAGCAAGCGCTGGCAGGGATGCCGGAAGTGTGGCAACACGACGCAGCGTCTCGTTCCCTTCAGGGAACCATGGTTACAAACGTAACCTGAGACGTTCTCTTCCAGGAACTTCGAGCTGCGTCGAAAACGCATATGGGAACGAGATACCAACGCCGCCAGACTGACAAGTCCCTGCCTGGTGTCAGGACGAAAGGACAGAGGAGCCGGGAGTGGCTCGGATGTCGAGGTCATAGAACCTAACGAAAGTCAGGGGCGTGGACCACCCAGCTGCGTTGCAGATGTCCTGCATGGAACACCTGTCCAGAAGGCCTCGGAGGCCGCCACACCTCGGGTTGAGTGCGCTCTGACTCCCAACGGCGGGGGGAGCTCAGAGGCATCGTATGCCAAAGCCATGGCACCCACAATCCACCTACTAAGAGGAGGGCTTCGTAGCAGGAAGACCCCTCTTAGGCGGACCATAGCACACGGGCAGCTGGTCCGCTTTCTCCACAGGGAGGACCTGTGGATGTATGCGTCTAGTGCTTGCACTGGACACATATGGTTGTGCTTCTCCTGGTCTGGCTCCCCGAAGGGAGGAGGACAGAAGGCCTGCAGTACGACCGGCTGTGGAACGACCGATGGGACCTTCGGAACATACCCCACGCGGGGGTAGAGGAATACTTTCGCCGAACCGGGCGCAAAGTGAATAGAGGCCGTAGTCAGGGCCTGAAGGTCACTCACCCTCCTCAGAGAGGTGATAGCAATAAGAAAATGGTCTTGATAGTGAGGAGTCTCTCAGTTATCTCCTGAATGGGCTCGAAAGGTGCATTGCACAGAACCTCCAGAACCACAGCCAGATCCCACGTAGGGACGAGATCGTACCGGAGGCCTCAGCCTCAACGCACCGCGGAGGAAACGTGTAACCAGGGGGTGTCTACCCACTGACTGGCCACCGGTAAGGGCGTGGTATGACGAAATAGCTGCCACGTAGACCTTAACAGTGTAATGGGTTACCCCTGCGGAGAAACGGGCCTGCAGGAACTCCAGTACTGCACCAACGGGGCAGTTGACTGGGTCGAGCTGGCGGTCTCCGCACCAAGAAGTGAAGAGCCTCCACTTCAAGGCGTACAGTTTCCTCGTAGAGGGAGCTCTGGATTGGAGGATGGTCTCGACAACCTCGGTTGACAGACCGGAAGCTATGAGCTGTGCCCTCTCAGGGGTCACACCAACAGCTTCCATCACTCCGGGCGAGGGTGCACCTCGGTGCCCCCGGCCTGTGAGAGGAGGTCCCTCCTGACGGGCACTTCCCACGGAGTGCCGTCGAGGAGAGATATCAGGTCCGAGAACCATACTCGGCCCGGCCAGAACGGTGCTACTAACAGTAGACTGACCTCGTCCCGGCGCACTCTCGCCAGAACTCCAGGGAGCAGAGCGATCGGGGGGAAGGCGTACAGACGGAGCCTCGGCCACGTCTGTACCATAGCGTCCAGTCCCAGAGGAGCTGGAGGGGTCAGCGAGAACCAGAGAGGACATTGTGCTGACTCTTGAGTCGCAAAGAGGTCCACCTGGGCCTGGCCGAAAATACCCCAAATCTGCTTCACCACCTCGGGGTGAAGCCTCCATTCCCCGGGCCTCAGCCCCTGCCTCGACAGGATGTCTGCTCCCACATTGAGATGCCCAGGTATGTGCATAGCTCTCAGAGATAAGAGCTTGCCCTGGGACCACACAAGGATCTGGTGTGCCAGCTTGTACAAGGGGCGCGACCGCAGACCTCCTTGGTGGTTGATGTAAGAGATTGATATGCCACGTCAGGTGGCAACCTCTCCACAGACCGCGGGCAGGGTGGCCACTCATGACCGCACCCCAACCGGTGAGGGAAGCGTCCGTCTCTAGCGAGACGCGGCGACAAGGAGCTCCCAACACCGGGCCCTGGGACAAGAACCAAGGATTCCTCCACATGTCGAAGGCACGGACACAACGGCGTGACACTTTGACAGCGCGGAGTGAGTTTCCCCTCAGGGAGAACCCCCTTGGTCTTGAGCCACCACTGTAGGGGTCTCATGTACAGCAGGCCAGAAGGTATCACGCTGGACGCAGCTGCCATGAGCCCCAGCAGTCTCTGAAACTGCTTGACAGTGAGTGACTGGGCTTCTCGCACTCTCCTGACTGTAGTAAGGATCGACTCGATCCGAGCAGGGGACAATCGTGCCTGCATCGTGGTCGAATCCCACACCACGCCTAGATAAGTGATTCTCAGAACCGGAGAAAGCACACTTTTCTTGGCGTTCAGTCTCAACCCCAGTTCTTTCATGTGGGCGAGAACGACATCTCGATGCCGAACCGCCAACCGCTCTGATTGAGCGAGGATCAACCAATCGTCGATATAATTGAGTATGCGGATGCCCTGAAGCCGCAACGGGGCCAGTGCCGCATCCACACACTTGGTGAAAGTGCGGGGTGAAAGTGCTAGGCCGAAGGGAAGAACCCGATATTGGTACGCTTTGCCCCCAAAGGCGAACCTCAGGAACTTCCTGTGAGAAGGAAGGATGGAAACATGGAAATATGCGTCTTCGAGATCTATCGTGACAAACCAGTCCTTGGACCTGATTTGAGTCACGACCTGCTTGATAGTAGGCATCCTGAACTTCAGCTTTCTGACTGAGCGGTTCAGTAGACGCAGATCCAGTATGGGCCTCAGCCCTCCATCCTTCTTCGGAACAATGAAGTACCGGCTGTAGAAACCGGACTGGGTCTCGTGAGGAGGAACCAACTCGATGGCTTCCTTCCTCAGCAGAGTACCAACTTCCTGTTCTAAAACCAGAGCCTGCCCGGGGCGGACCGCAGTCATAACAACCCCGCAGAACGGCGGGGGTGGCCCGCCGAACTGAATACGATAGCCTCTCGCTACGGTCTGCAGGACCCAAGGAGACACATTCGGCAGCCGCTGCCAGGCTGTCAAATGCTCTACTAAGGGAATCAGTCTCTCGAGACTGACCTCTGGTGCAGCCAGACCGCTGTCTCGAAGCGGCGCACCGGAAGGAGGCACGTGGCCTGGCTGCTGGGGCGAGTTTCTCGGCTCCGCGCTGCCGGCCGGACAAACCTGAGAAATATACTCGCTGGGACCGGCTGTGCCCTGGAACAGCGACAGGGTCAGCAGACAAGTCCCTGGAGGACACCGAGGGGAGACGGTCACCGTGTGCCCCGGTGTAAGCCGCTCCACCCCAGTAGGGTTCGTCCTCCGTAGTCCTGGGGCTCACCCGTCAGGACCTCTGAACGAACCAGACCCTGCAAGGCAGGACCCAAAGAGACACATTCGGCAGCTCGCTGCCCAATGATCTTCTAAGGGAATCAGTCTCTCGAGACTGACCTCTGGGTTCAGAGAAGCGGCCAGACCGCTGTCTCGATGCGGCGCACCGGAATGAGACGCGTAATCTGGCGGCTGAGGCGAGTTTCTCGGCTCCGCGCTGCCGGGCGGACAAACCTGAGAAATATACTCGCTGGCACCGGCTGTGCCCTGGAACAGCGGCAGGGTCAGCAGACAAGTCCCTGGAGGGCACCGAGGTGAAGTGGTCACCGAGTGCGCGGTGCAAGCCACTCCACCCCAGTAGGGGTCGCCCTCCGCGGTCCTGGGGCTCGCCCGTCAGGACCTTTTGCGCGAGGAGCTGGTATGCAGAGGAGGCTGCGCCCGCCCAGCAGCCACCTGAGTTTAGAGAGCGCGCATACCCTCTGCCCACTAAAGATGTTGTAAGCAGAGCAGGAGCCTTCAAAGGCGATGCCGTAGAGGGAGACAGATAGCTCGCAAGCGTCTGTTCAACCCGCGGCATCGCCGCATACCCGCGCTCTTTCAGTTCCCACGGGAACGAATGGCCGGGACGAAAAGATTTCACCCGCGATCTCGACACCTCGGTGAGGAGATCGGGGAAAACGGAAGGCTCCTGTGTAGAAGTAGCTCTCTGGGGCGAGAGAGGCGGCGAAACCTCGTCAACGCTCGTCACATCAACCTCATCAGAGGACGCAGCGTCAAGCCCTCGTCTCGGGGGAAGAGACCGCTTCCGAACCGAGAGACGGGGCGCCAGATCAGGCGCGGGAGGAGATAGGGACATGCCCGTCTGACTCTCGCCAGCCAGATCAGCCTTTTTCTCTTTTTTTTTTTCCTCTCCGCAAGCCCCGCGAGCGCAGCCGCCACTCTGCCTTTTTTTTCTGATTTAAAGGCAGAAGCGGGACCGGCTTTATTCATTTTATGCTTGTGCAAACACTGCAGCTTACAAAGCTTTCATAGTTATATCATATTGGGGTGACAGAGGCGGCGAAACCTCGTGAACGCTTGTCACATCAACCTCCTCAGAGGAAGAGAGACGAAGCATTGAGCCCTCGTCTCGGGGGAAGAGACAGCTTCCACACCGAGAGACGGGGCGCCAGATCTGGCTGATACGGGAGGAGATAGGGACATGCCCGTCTCACACTCGCCAGCCAGATCAGCCTGCGAGCCCCACGAGTGCAGCCGCCGCTCTGCCTTGGCAGCAGCGGGACCGGCACCGCGTGGGGAGCTCGCGAAGGCTCCCTTCTCGAAGAGAGCCCTCCGGGTGCGGAGACCGATTTTGCGTGCTCCGCACCCAGGCAGACCACGCGCAAATCGTGTGTGTCCCCGCTCATGATATAGCGAGGGCAAGGATGCACACACGACTCAAAACATGGTCTGAAAGCTTCACCCCTGAGCTTGCCCTTGGCTTTGGCATGATACTGAATGCTTTCCACTTAAAACTAGGACAAACAACAGTAAATAAGACTGACACACACAGAGCGCTTCGCTGAATGACAAAAAGCTGAAGCCGGCTCCGCCGCACGTGCTTATATGCTTCCTGGTCGTGACGTCACCCCACCCGTGACGCCTCGCCCTTGTTTGACTGATTACACATCATATTCAGAGCCTGGTCACGCTGAAGGCGTTCCCATATGCGTTTTCGACGCAGCTCGAAGTTCCTGGAAGGGAACGGAGACTTTTGAGAAAGATGGCATGGCTGCCCACGACCGTGTAAACATTAGCATCATGCTCATTGTTGTACCCATAGATATGTATAGGTAGATTCCCCATTTGACCGCTCCAAGCATGTAGATGTGTCCACCATCTAAATAATAGGGAATCTACCAATACATATCTATGGTTGTGCCTGCATGAATGGTCATGTGATGTGTTTTCCGTTGTGTAGTGTAGACGGAGATCGTTTCTGAAACCCAGTGAAAACACCAGTGTAGACGAGGATCGTTTTCATTTTAAAATGCCATTTTAAAACGAAAACGCACTAGTGTAAACAGGTGAATAAATAAGTATAAGCGTAAGTGAATAAGTAACTTGATTCAATCTCGCTGCCAACCCCTGGATTAAGACTGTCATTTTTATATTTCAGAATTTCAAATTCTAAAGTTACTTACTGTCTGGCTTTCAGAGCGAACAGTGTTGTCACCTTTGATTTATGACCCAGACCTAAAGTCCTGTGATTCCAGTCCTGGTTGGCTTTGAAAAAAACACACACACAAACAATACAAATTCAATTGTTGTAGATGTTATAAAAAATTGCAATATAACCAACTATCGACAACAATAATGAATACTTTATAGTAATAGGGGAGTTTGTTTTCATGATATAAAATTACTCATAATGTCATGTATGTTTTTGTTTATCTTTCATAGGTTCACTTCAATGCTGTGTCAGTAGCTGGTGTGATGATTGGCTGAAGCCCATATCCAATCACACCAATTTGTCAGATATTGCTAGAATTCTCTTCTATATTCTCTTGATTGCGTGCTTAATATGTCTCAGTGGAGTTTGCATTTGAGGATTTGTGTCCAAGTTCAGAAACTCATAAAGTGATCTCTATTAGATTTAATGTGCTATCTACCGCCACATCTGACTTTGAGGAGTTCAGGCCGCCCTTTGCTCTTCTTTAGCTTATACTGAGCTTTTGCATGTAATTTCTCATGCTGTAGACAGGGTTAAGCTGGACTGGGATGAGTCTGTCCAGCCAGGGGCTCACTCCAATTTGGATGAGTGGTTGTTAGCATGCATTTGCTCTGCAAGCCACTGCCGAGATTATAGGATCCATTGTGAGATCTCAGGGTCCTGGAACCAGCCCTGCACGGATTACTAATTCGACAGACATTTTTAAGATGGCTGAGCAGGGGCATTGAGAGATGCTGGCAATGGAAGAGACATTAGTGGCTCATCTCTCGCAATCGTCAGCCCTCTAAAGGAAATTGAGGCCTAATATGTGACCCTGGAGCACAAAACCAGTCTTAAGTCGCTGGGGTATATTTGTAGCAACAGCCAAAAATACATTGCATGGTCAAAATTATAGATTTTTCTTTTATGCAAAAAATCATTAGGATATTAAGTAAAGATCATGTTCCATGAAAATATATACTGTAAATATATCAAAACTTCATTTTTGATTAGTAATATGCATTGCTAAGAACTTCATTTGGACAATTTAAATTTAAAGGCGATTTTCTCAATTTTCTCAAAAATTTACACTTAAGACTAAAGTGTAAGTCTTGGACCAGATGTGGTCCAAGGTCACATATACTGTTCAAACCCTGTAGGAGTATGTCTCCTTTGATCGGCAAGTACTGTATAGCTGCTGGTTGAGCAAGTGTGCCGCTGTACACCAATGTGTCCTGAAGGGGTCATACACTGTAAAAGAAAAAAAAAAAGGTTGAGCCAACTTAAAATTTTAAGGCAACCAGCTTTCTCAACTTTCTCAGTTCTCTCAACTTATTTTTGTAGGAGATTCTCAACTTTGTGTTGTATAAATATAAAACAACACATTGAGAAAACTCACAAATCTGCTGAAGTTTGTTGCAGTATAGCTGAAGGTCCTTAAGGAGATGGAAGATGGTGACTGCTTGTCCCCTGAGGCAATCAAATCAGTCAAGGCAATCTGAGAAATCGCTTTGTGATACTAAGCACATGGCTCTATTGGTCTTTCGATGGTGGGTTTGGACTGAATGCTATCTCTGGCTAAGGATAAAAACATCCTGCTAGATTTTGGAGATGCTTCCTGCTTTGATATTTTACTTGGGACTTCTCTTCTCTTTGACTGGACCTCCTTTTGAGCCTCTAGAATAAGTCTTGGATCAGCTTTTGACTCTCAAGGCAGTTCTCTTGCGGACTCTCACTTCTCTTAAGAGAACTAGTGAAATGCAAGCTTTGACAGGGAGCCCTTAGTGTTAGGATTTAGCTCCTGGTTTAGTTAACGCCTTGCTGAGGTCAAAACTTGCCAACCTTCCCAAGGTGTTTTCTTCTTTGCTTCGCTGGCAGGCTGTTGTTTTACAATCTTTCACTCCTCCTACTTTTGAGTTGCAGGAGAAGGAGAGGTTGCACAGACTTTGTCTTTGAGGGTTTGAGCTTTGAGGATTTGTGTTGAACGTACAAGCAAGTGGTATGAATCTGGCTAGTTGTTTGCCTGCTTCAGTAGCCGTAGAAAAGGTTTTGCTCCATGAAGTGTTCATGCACACTCTACTAGGAGCGCTGCTTCTTTACAAGCTTTGGCTTGTAACTGTTTTTGGAAGATATCTGCCAATGGAAGATATTGGGGTGGTGGTGGCGCAGTGGATAAGACACATGCCTTTGGTGTGAGAGACCCGGGTTCGAATCCACTGTGAGACACCAATGTGTCCCTGAGCAAGACACTTAACCCCTAGTTGCTCCAGAGGCGTGCGACCTCTGACATATATAGCAATTGTAAGTCGCTTTGGATAAAAGCGTCAGCTAAATGAATAAATGTAAATGTATCTGCGTGTGGCAGGCTGGGCACATTTTATCATACTTTTATTAGCATTCCCATAGCATTAACTACTGATGCAGCATCGAAGGGAATCTGTGAAAGTGAATGTCTTATATGTATGTGTTACAGTACGTATGTAACATTGATTCCCTGAGTAGAGAACATGATGCTACATAGCCAGCTATGCTCATCTCAGGTTTGCTGTCTTTGTCGGAATCTGTTTATAATAGCGAAAACATATCTTCATGAGGCATCAGTGAAGCAGTACTGCTTCAGTGGGCAGTGCTAATGCTATGTGCCAATAAACTGGTGCGATTTAAAGGCACAATATGTACGTTTTCGCCGCTAGAGGGGGCATATTCAAAACAAACAGAGAAACTAAGGCGTAGTTTGATGACGCCGTGATTGATTGAGTGTGGAATCATGGGAGTTGTTGTCTTCATCCCCACAGACGATGCAGTCATGTTCATGGATGAGCTAATGTATTAAAGACTTAAGGTCACTGTAGTATGAAGCAGGGTGGGGCTGAAAGTCGTGGAAGTGAAACGAGGATGCTGGAGCGATTGCTAATGAAGGACCAGCGCGATACACGGCTCGAAAGCAGCGGAGCTTTTATTATGCCACAGTCGACCGCTTCTGCTTCTTCCGGTCGTGCGTATAAGGTATAACAGCGCTATTTTATCATACTAGATGCATTTGAGTGTGTTGAACGTTCTGTTATAATGCTACTCTGTGCTGTCAAATAAAGTGCATAACATATTAAAGTGTCTTTGGGGTTTCCATGTTTTCTACAAAATAAAACCGGAAAATCGAGGATGAATGACGTTATTGGCAGGCCACGCAAGGACACGGTCCATTTCACTAGTTAAAACTGCTTATTTCTCTGGATTTAAACATTCTTCGCAACATTTGGGATAATGTAAGTACACAAGTCAGCAAAATATATAACACTGTTCAAGTGGTTTTGGGATTTAATCAAAAAATCTTACAGATTGTGGCTTTAATACAGGTCTCAGTCAATCATCACACCAGAGGATGTGCACCTAATGTCAGCTACTGACACAGGGAAATAAGGTTAGATATGTAACCAAGAGGTTACCAATGTAACCAAACCATCCAACTTTAATATGCTATATGAAATTTTGTCATATACTTACTAGAACAACCAGACAGCATCTCTCCCTCTCACTTTCTTTCTTGAGTTGTCTTCTCTTTAAATTAAAACATAATAGGGAAACTTCATAGGCTTTTCCAGTGCAAAAACATCCTCTGTCATTTTAGACACCCTAAAATAACATGAAAACAATAAGAATAATCACTGTGAAGCTAAAAATATGCTACATTGATACAATGCACTCTACTCAGTCAGCTGCTCTCTTGCTCTTTCTTTCGCTCTCTTTCTTTCACTCTCTCTCTTTCTCTCTCTTACACACACACATACGGTAATTAACACAGTTGTTAATTTTTTGGTAAATTATTTTAAAGCATGTTTATTTATTACAGTTACAACATGGGCAATGCTAAGTGTCCGACAACTGAAAAGCAACTGCACCCACCTTTAATTGTACTACCTCACCACAAGGAGGTGAACTTTTTGCCAAATCCAGAGATGGCTGTGCAAATCACAAAGTAAAAAAGAGAAAATAGTGAGAATAACATTGGTTATAAAAAGCATTGTGTCTGTACAAATAATAAACATTTGTTTTCATAAAAAAAAAATTAATAAAAGAACAATAGTTAATATTGACCCATGTCAGGCCCGGGTCATAAGCACCCTCAAATAAAATCAATAGCACCCTCAGTTAAAGCTGTAATAATGACATTTCATTGCAGATTATAACAAAGTTTAGGCATGATGTAAATAAGAGATTCGTTGTGCAGCATTGAGAATGTCACTGATTATAACGTAACTTTGTGAGATCACAATAAACTAAGATGAATGACAGCCTTTTAGTGATTAAGGTAGCGCTCTTTGCACCACAGCAATAAACGGCATATATATATATATATACAGTGCCTATAAAAAGTATTCATACCCCTTCATTTTTTTCACGTTTTGTTTGTCTTACACCAAAATGACAAAGCAAAAACAGAATTGCCATAACTTCGTAAATTTATAAAAAAAATTAAAAACTAAAATTAGCATATTGCATAAGTATTCATACCAGTGGCGTAACTTTGCTTTGAAAAGTGGTGGGGACACCGCACAACTCGTTTTGCTATTTGTTTATTTAATAACCGAATTTACTTGGGGACTGAGTTCAGAGTTGGAAATGCACTTAATTTTCACTTTGATGTACACATGCATCACATTCACAAATATGTCTATAAACATCCAAATAAGCAAAACGTAACATTCACAATGTGAATGTTATGTTTTTCTTATCACAACACATCCAGGGTAGCTAATATCAATCAAAATACGCAAGATAAATATGGTGAACTTCCCATTTCATGGTCAGCTCAGCTGCAGCGTATTCATCAATTGCACAATTGTGTGTGTGTGTGTGTGTGTGTGTGTGTGTGTATTACGATTCATTCTACTTTTAATTACTTGCATATGTTCTCTTAATACCAGCCGGACAACTTGCTAAAAGCAGGTGTGATCGATGCACGCGCTGAACATGGAAGAATCAACATTACGTCAAGAGTCAAGACAAGCCCACAAAATGTTTCCTCATCCAATCAAATAATTTAACCAATCCTGAACTACGCAAAACCTTGTGTAAAACATGAATGAGAGTTAATTTGTGTTTAAAATGGTTAAACTACCTTTATTAATTAAATAATTAAATAAATGAAATTGTTTTGACGAATCTTTTTTTTATGACGTTTTTATAAAAGCTCTATTTTTTCCTCCCCCACCCCACATGTAAAGGCTAGTTAACGGTAAATGTTGCTACCTATAGCATAAATGTTAAAACATCAACAAAATGGCCAAAAGAAAGTGTGGAAGTGATATAAGAAGCTTTTTAGTGAAGCAGCCACGCACAGTAAGTTACTTTGCTTAACACGAAAACATATTATATTTAACTTACGTGAATATAGACATACTGTCGCTAATCATGTTTTCTGGCGGCCACTGGAGCGCGCTGTGATTTAATACAAAACTGAATTAAAGGACTATGAACTAAAGTCATAACATAGAATTGTCCTGTTGCCTAAAAGTGCTTTAACTATTATTCAGCCTTCAATGATGGACAAATGCCAATATATTGCTTATGATTGCAAATGTAAACATTTAGATCCTGGGTTGAACTAGTAATTTTTTCCCCAGAATCAGACAAATGTGCCTACTGACAAAGAACAAGAACAGGGAGCAGAAAATGTAGAGGTAAGAGTAAGACTAAAATACAGTATTAACATTGTAGACTACAAATAAATTAAAAAAGAAAGGTACAGGATCTGTAGACTAATTATAAGGAAACTACATATCCCATGACGCATATCGCGTATCTCGCGATAGTTTCACAACGAGACTTAATATTCATCTTTGAGGACGTTGAAAAGCTTCTGACCGGCGGAAAAATGTGTTAAATGAATGAATTAGATTATGAAGAGTGACGATTTGTAGATGGTGCTTTTCCTTTAATACATACCTTACGCAATCTATTTTTCAGTTACTTTTTAAAAGTGGTGGGGACAATATCGAGCCTGGTAAAAAGTGGTGGGGACATGTCCCACCCGTCCCACCCATAAATTACGCCTATGATTCATACCCTTAGCTTAGTATTTAGCTGAAGCATTAAGATGAGCTCTCAGGAGAGACACGGAGCGGCATCATCGTCCTCCTCAGCTTGTCCCACTTAAGAAGCTGAGGAGGACGATGATGCCGCTCCGTGTCTCTCCTGAGAGCTCATATTAATAATAATATAAACCAAGCACGACGTATTGCACACAAATCACCGCGGCACGAATCTATGAAAATCATTAACAAAGCCACTGACGTCTGTCACAGAGAGTCAGGACCTCGGTTTAATGTCTCATCCGAAGGATGGTGCTTTTTACAGTATAGTGTCCCCGTCACTATACTGGGGTGTTAGGACCCACACACACCACAGGGTGAGCACCCCCTGCTGGCCTCACTAAGACCTCTTCTAGCAGCAACCTAGTTTTCCCAGGAGGTCTCCCATCCAGGTACTGACCAGGCTCAACCCTGCTTTAGCTTCAGTGGGCAACCATTCTTGGGCTACGGGGTGATATGGCTGCTGGCCATTAAGACTGTGTGCCTTTCCAAATCATACCCATTCAATTGAGTTTGCCACAGGTTAACTTCACTCGAAGTGTAGTAACATCTACAAGCAATTTGAATGCTCCTGAGCTAAATTTCAGGTTAAAAACCTGTTTTTTGCTTTGCCATTATGGTGTATGGAGAGTAGATTGATGTGGGGGGGAAAGTAATTAAAAGAAGTTTAACATAAGGCAGCAACATAACAAAATGTGAAAAAAATGAAGGGGTATGAATACTTTTTAATAGGCACTGTATAAGCACTTGATTTCTTTGTTCAAATATTATATATATATACCCATATATACCCATGTACTATTTAAACTAGTCTAGTATAACTGACCAAAAATGCTAGTTATACCTTGAAAACTCTGCTCACCTTCTCCTAATTTGCCAGCTTGCTCTGCAGCTCCTCCAGGCAAAATTTTAGACAGCACACTCTCTCCATCTACACCCGGCTGACCTGCAGCTGCACTGCCAATTCCACCAGGCCTTGGAACTGCTTTGGAGCCTAGAGAATCATGGAGAAGAGATTTAGGTTTACAAATGGAAGCACTGTCAGCAGATACATATATCCCTCTTCAATTAGCAATATAGGTAGCATGGGAAATTTGGATATTAATCCAAGAAAATACTGATCAGGCAGTGGCCACTTATTAATGCTAAAGGCAGAGTACAGAGCACATTTTACACGGCAAAATTCCACGGCCAAAAAACAGTGGGACTGGATGTGAGTCGTGAGGCCTTTTTCTGCAACACTTTATATTCTTTTACAGTGCCAGTGCCGTAATAAAGAAGTGACTGAGTAGACACCACATGAAGGATTGCCTCATTCATTGTGAATGTTTAGAGCAACTTTAATGAAGCACCACCTAACTGCCAACTTGAGAAACTTCTAGTTCAAGTTCAAGTTTATTTTTATAGCGCTTTTTATGATACAAATTGTTGCAAAGCAGCTCTACAGGAAATTAAGTTTCCACAATATATTTATATATTGCAGAACCTTAATATATTTAACTTATGGCAAACTTATATTGGTCAGCACTGCAAGGTCAAAGTTCAACAAACTTGCCAACAAACTTGCCACTCTGCCACCAGAAGTCAATTAGGCGAGCTTCATCATCATGAGGATTCTTACTGACATGACTTTATTGATGAAATTTTACCATACAAAGTATTACATTTAGCCACAACCATTTTTGCAAATGTTTCCTTTTACACATATGGTTTTTATTGCACATACTAAATATCAAGACTTTCAAGTATAATTAGACTTAGCTTTCAAAAGCATATTATTTTCTTCTAAGTTTATAATATCATTATATGTCATTGTCATTATGTCATGATCTTGCTGGTACTTACATTCTGTGCCAAAACTCTGTTCACAAACTTTTTAATAATTAATTTGGTGTTCAGTTTGTAGGAGCTTTTCATTGTGAATGTCTATATTATCTATCAGTTGCATAAGCACAATATTAATTTTGGCCGGACCTGAGCAAAAGTGAGTGGGCACTTTCACTCCAATAGCCTACATATTCTTATAGCCAAAGACAAACTGACTTAATATTCCAGCCATTTCAATCTTCTGTTCTGTTTGTTTAAAAACAGAATTCATAGTAAAACACACACAGCAAAAACTACCACTGTATATGCTTTTTCCCTACAAAGTACAGAGTCCTAAAAAGCCATGCATTGCTATTTTTCCCCTTGTTTTCTTGTGATCTCAACATAAAGTAGTTGTTCCTCTTCAGGAACTTGAGCTGTGTCAAACGACGCTTTGGGGAACGCCTACAGCGTAACCGGCTCTGAATACCAATCAAATCTGTCCAGAAATGGGAAGGGACGTCACGGGCGAGGTGACGTAATGACCAGCTGGTATAAAAGCACGTGCGGTGAAACCAGCATCAGCTTTCTGTCATTCAGCTAGCGCTCTGTGTCTTGTGAGTCCTATTTACCGTTGTCTGTCTGTTTGTAAACATGTCAAAGCGTGTGTGGAGGATACACACAGTCTGTGTGTGCTTTGCTTGGGAGCGAGGCATGCGGAGGCAGCCCTCGAGCCCCCAAAACTGCTGATTTGTTTCTCCGGAGAGGCATCTTGGTTGACCCTGTCGGATTTATGGAAAACCGCGACAGGGCCTTCCTTCTAGACGCCCCACTTTGCCTTCTGGCCTTTTTTTGGTTCGGGAGGCGGGTGGCGGCGTTCCAGCGGTTTCTCCCTCGCCGCTCTCTAGCTCACGGGGCTGCTGGGCGAGAGCAGCCCCTGCCGCGTGCTGGCTCCTCGTATAGGCAAGCTTGCCCAGCCAAGCAGGCGAAGAGGTCTTCGGCCAAGAAGCCCTGATGTGAGTGGGATCAGGGCTTATGAGGGTAGCCCCCGCCCTCAGGAGATCGTTCTGCCAACCCTGCCACCTATGGTGCTTCAGGGCGCAGCGGTCTCCAGCGAGCGCATATCTCAGTCTCTTCCGCCCGGTATCGTAGCGGAGCTGAGATGCTCGCCACCCCTTCGGGGGTCTCTGGAGCAGCTAGTTCGGCCGTTCCCTGCCGGGGTTCCGCTTCAGGGCATTGAACTAGCTGCTCCGGGTTACACCAGAGGCCAGTCTCGAGAGACTGGTTCCCTTAGTAGACTATTTCGCAGCGTGGATACTACTGCCAAATGTGTCTCGATGGGTCCTGCGCACTGTAGAGAGAGGCTACAGAATCCAGTTCGATTCTCGTCCGCCTCAATTCAATGGGGTGAATTCCACGTTGTGGGCCCCGAGCAGGCTCTGGTAATGGAACAAGAGGTAGATACTCTCTTAAGGAAAGATGCCATCGAGGTGGGTCTTCCTTACGAAGAGAGTCCGGGTACTACAGCCGGTACTTCATAGTTCCAAGGAGGATGGAGGTTTGCGTCCCTTTTTTAGATCTGCATCAATTGAACCGCTCAGTCTGCAAGACTGAAGTTCTAGATGCTCAGGTAAATACTCAGATCAAGTCCGAGGACTGGTCTGATAGCAGGTAAGTATCTCAGATCAAGTCCGAGGACTGGTTTGACACGTAGATCTAAAAGATGCATACTTCCATGTCTCCGTCCTTCCCACTCACAGGAAGTTCCTGAGGTTTGCTTTTGGGGGCAAAAGCTTACCAATATCGGGTACTTCCCTTTGGCCTAGCACTCTCACCCCACACTTTTACGAGTGTGTGGGCGCCGCGTTAGCTATGGGGCGCCCGCATACTCAATTACATCGACCTTTGGTTGATTCTCGCTCTATCAGAGCGGAGGGCGGCTCAACATTGAGGTGTTGTTCTCGCTCACTTAAAAGTGTTGGGGTTAAGACTGAACCCCAAGGAAAGTGTGCTTTCTCCATTACAGAGAACCACTTATCTGGGGGTGGTGGGGATTTGACCACGTTGCAGGCACGTATGTCTCCTGCTCGGATCGAGTCAATCCTCACGAAAGTCAGGAGGGTGAAAGAAGGCCAGTCACTCACTGTCAAGCAGTTTCAGATACTGCTGGGTCTGGTGGCAGCTGCGTCCAACGGGATACCTTTTGGCCTGCTGTACATGAGACCCCTACAGTGGTGGCTGAAGACCAAGGGGTTCTCCCCGAGGGGTAACCCACTTCACATGATCAAGGTCACGCGGCGGTGCCTACGTGCCTTGGACATGTGGAGACAACCTTGGTTCTTGTCCCAGGGCCTGGTGTTGGGAGTTCCTTGTCGCCGCGTACGCTAGCGACGGACGCATCCCTCACCGGTTGGGGAGCAGTCATGAGTGGCCACCCTGCCCACGGTCGGTGGAGGGGTCATCATCTCGCCTGGCACATCAACAGGCTCGAGATGCTGGCCGTGTTTCAGGCTCTGAAATACTTTCTCCCAGACCTAAGAGGTTGCCATGTGTTAGTTCGCACCGACAACACATCGGTGGTCTCTTATAGCAACCACCAAGGAGGTCTGCGGTTTGCGCCCCATGTACAGGCTGGCGCACCAGATCCTTGTGTGGGCTATGAGGCCGAGCTCTCCTGGTTGGTCGAGCTGGCATTGCTCGCCTCAACTTTGAGGGTCACCTTTGAGCATGCCACTCCCTTCTGAGCGTCTGAGTTCCCTCTCATGCAGAGAGTTAAGTGCTCCGCTCTCCAGAGCTCTCCAGAGCTGCCTTGGCATTGCTCACTATGAGGTCACCTACGAGCATGCTGCTCCCTCTCGGCTCTCCTGTTGGTCGAGTTGGCACTGTTCCCCTAACTTTGAGAGGGTCACCTTGAGCATGCCGCTCCCTTCTGAGCATCTGAGTTAGTATCTCAATGGGGAGCAGACACCCTGTCGAGGCAGGGGCTGTTATCCGGGGAATGAATGCTTCACACCGAGGTGGTGAAGCAGATCTAGAGAGTGTTTGGCCAGGCTCAGGTGGACCTCTTCGCTACTCAGGCAGCGCAATGTCCCCTCTGGTACTCTCTACGTCATCCAGCTCCGAGGGGCTGGATGCCGTGGCAGACGTGGCCGAGGCTTCGTCTTTATGCCTTTCCCCCGATTGCTCTGCTCCCCGGAGTTCTGGAGAGAGTGCGCCGGGACGGACACCGGCTGCTATTGGTAGCCCCGTTCTGGGCGGGCCGAGTATGGTTCTCGGACTTGATTTTCCTCGTCGACGGCTCCCCATGGGAGATTCCAGTCAGGAGGGATCTCCTCTCATAGGCAGGAGGCACCCTTGTGCACCCCTGCCCGGAGTTATGGAAGCTGTGGCCCCTGAGGGGGCACAGCTGATAGCTTCCGGTCTCTCAACCAAGGTTGTTGAGACCATTCTCCAGTCCAGAGCTCCCTCTACGAGGAAACTGTACGCCCTGAAGTGGAGACTCTTCACTTCATGGTGCGGAGATCGCCAGCTCGACCCAGTTAACTGCCCAGTAGGTACAGTGCTATGGAATTATTTTTGTGTCTTTATTATTCAAACAAAAATTCTGTATTTGAGAGCAAAACAAATTATTTTGTAATTAAAAATTAAAAGTTTGCAAAAAAAAGTCTTCTTAAGGTTCAAAATTAAAGTAATTGAAGGAAAAATAATTTGCAGTGCGTGTAAATCTTTAAAAAATATATATTTTTCTTCGTGCACTTTAAAAACTTTTCAGCACTAATCCACAAATGTTGCTCTCTTTCCTGACTTCTTTTTTTGCGGGTCTAAAACTTTTGTTTGCGAGTTGAAAAGTTTTGCTTGCGAGTGAAGCTGTGTGTCAGTGGGCGGTCTCTACGCACCAGGATGAAAGGCCCTTTTCTATTGGCCACTCTCGATTGAAGTGACAGGTTGACCACGCCCACTACGCTTTCAAGCCACTGACGCCAGTCTGACAGAAGAGCAGCAATGGCCAGCAACCGCTCCTTTACTGGGTAAGTTAACTAATTTAACATCTTAAATTCAGTGACTAGTGAACTGAATTATTCTCTCTTCTCATGCTCCCCCACCTAAATACATAACGTTAGCTAAGCTTGTCTGTAGTTGGTGATGGCCAATAGAAAAGGGCCTTTCATCCTGGTGCGTAGAGACCGCCCACTGACACACAGCTTCACTCGCAAGCAAAACTTTTCAACTCGCAAACAAAAGTTTTAGACCCGCAAAAAAAGAAGGCAGGAAAGAGAGCACCATTTGTGGATTAGTGATGAAAAGTTTTTGAAGTGCACAAAGAAAAATATATATTTTTCAAAGATTTACACGCACTGCAAATTATTTTGTTTTCAATTACTTTAATTTTGAACCTTAAGAAGACTTTTTTTGCAAACTTTTATTTTTTAATTGCAAAATAATTAGTTTTGCTCTCAAATACAGAATTTTTGTTTGAATAATAAAGACACAAAAATAATTCCATACAGTGCTGGAGTTCCTGCAGGCTCGACTCTCCGCAGGTTTAGCCCACTCCACCTTGAAGGTCTATGTGGCGGCAATTTCTGCTTACCACACCCCTCTTGGTGGATTGACAGTGGGCGAACAACCCCTAGTTACATGTTTCCTCCGTGGTGCACTGAGGCGGTCGGTGGATTGTGGATGGGAGTCAGGGCTCATTCCACTAGGAGTGTGGGGCCTCCAAGGCCTTTCTCGCAGGTGTCCCTATTCAGGACATCTGCAACGCTGCGGGTTGGTCCACGCCTCTGACCTTCGTCAGATTCTTGGCCTGGACATGCGAGCCACTCCAGGTTCTTCCGTTCTCTTGCCCTAGCTGTGCGCCTCTTTTGGTCACACAGGGCAGGGGTGTGGAAGTCTGGAGCCGTTGGTATCTCGTTCCCCAAAGCGTCGTTTGACGCAGCTCGAGTTCCTGAAGAGGAACGTCTTGGGTTACTTATGTAACCCCAGTTCCTCGAGGGAACGAGACGCTGCGTCATGGGGCCACACTTCCGGCATCCCTGCCAGCACTTGCTTCATTCTAGAAGCTGATGCCGATTTCACGCACGTGCTTTTATACCAGCTGGTCATTACGTCACCTCGCCCGTGACGTCCCTTCCCATTTCTGGACAGATTTGATTGGTATTCAGAGCCGGTTACGCTGTAGGCGTTCCCCAAAGCGTCGTTTGACGCAGCTCAAGTTCCCTTGAGGAACTGGGGTTACATAAGTAACCCAAGAAGTTTTCTTGGCATAAAGTCACCCAACAGCAATGTGAAAGACTAGTGGAGAGCATGCCAAGATGCATGAAGGCTGTGATTGAAAATTTGGGTTATTCCACCAAGTATTAATTTCAGAACTCTTCCTAAGTTAAAACATTAGTATTGTGTTGTTTAAAAATTAACATGAACTTGTTTTCTTTGCATTATTTGAGGTCTAAAAATACAGCATCTTTTTTGTTATTTTGAACAGTTGTCATTTTCTGCAAATAAATGCTCTAAATGACTATGTTTATTTGAAATTAGGGACAAATGTGGTCATTAGTTTGTAGAATAAATCAAACCTATAAACACAAACCTATAAATAGTAAACATTTTGCAGTGGTCTCTTAATTAATATTTTTTTTTTCCATAGCTGTATATAAATCCCATAGCAGATGTAGACAAGTGGAGCTGGGGGAGGTGGGAGGCTTCAGAAAAACTCTGATAGTGTGCTGCATGACCAGCTTATTACAAACATTAAACCAGACTATTTAAATGAGCAAGCAAGCTCATTCGCTGCCAGATCAACCGAGGCCAGTTAGCTTATGCACTTAATCAATTATATGATTGCTAGTAGATTACATGTAGCCATCTAGTTGCATGACTAAACTACATAAGTGGCATTGCTTCTTATAGGTCTCTTTGTCATTGAAGTTTTAGAAATGATCATACTTGTTTATTCCTGGTGTTTAATGAGAGCCATTAATGAGCACCATGGCACATATTTGGTACAATTTCCACACACTAAAGCCCTATTTAACGCATGTGTCTGACCCATTTGCAAAGGTTAGATATTTTTCCAATTCTAATAAAAAAATAAAATAAAAAAAAACAGCATAATACAACCATGAAGTATATACATAATATGTTAGCAAAAAATCGTATTGTCCTTTGATTGTGCTTTGAGTACATCTAGGCCATGTTGAAGTTGTTTAAGCACAATTACCTATTCCGGTAAGTGGAGGTTGGGCTGTTTTGGCAGGTTGGCTTGGGACTGCTTTTGCTCCAGTAGCAGTGGCAGGGGTGGGCTCTGGTTTAGTCTATTGGAGAGAAGAGACACATGCTCATAAATCACACTTACTGTATTCATATCTTAAAACGGGTTCTTATATTTTGAGTTAGTTTATTTAAAGTGATAGTTCACCCAAAAATTAAAATTCTGTCATTAATTACTCACTCTCATGTCATTCCAAACCCATAAAACCTTTGTTCATCTTCGGGAACACAAATTAAGATATTTTTGATGAAATCCGAGAGCTTTCTGGCCCTCCATAGACAGCAAGGGTCCTACCACATTTACGTGCAGATCAAAGCACGCGGATGCATTGTGGTATTCTCCAAAATTAAGCTAGGAGAAGAACTCTTGAATAAAGTTGCTATTTTAGTTTTTTGTGCTCACAAAAAGTATTCTTGTAGCCTCATAAAATTATGGTTGAACCACTGATGTCACATGGACTGTTTTGTCAATGTTCTTGGTACGTTTCTGGACCTTGAATGTGGTAGGACCCTTGCTGTCTATGGAGGGTCAGAAAGCTCTCAGATTTCATCAAAAAATATCTTAATTTGAAAATGAACGAAGGTCGTACGGGTTTGGAACGACATGAGGGTGAGTAATTAATGACAGAAGTTTTATTTTTGAGTGAACTATCCCTTTAAATGTATACTTATGTTTCAGTGAGGAGTATGAATGTGACTTATAAATGAGGAGCGCCATAGGGTTAAATACATGCAATAAAGTCAAGACCATTCACATTTCAATAAGATAACACATGTAAGAAATAAGACCAATCACAATTCAGTATGCAAAACATAATGTTGGCTTCATTGTGAATGCTGCACATCAATGTACATCATTGGGAGATTTCCAAACTTTAATGTTAAATTTCCCAGTTAAACCGGAAATGATCTACAAAACAAGTTTTAATGACATTAATTGTAGAATTGTTATACTTCATAAAAACAAAGCCAAACCAGAATATTTGAGGAGCATCAATACAATGTTGCCTTGCAAGAACTGTAATAAACCAGGTGCACAAATGTAAAGAATAAGGTTTCTCTCATCTGGCCACAGGGATCTGAGTCTTCAGACTGCTTTACACTAGCTCCTAATGAACCCTAAAACTCTGAAAAGCTACATTACTTACCAAAATGGCTCAACCTGACTATCTATAGACTTAATAAATGCAGAGAAAAGTTTTAAATATTTAAATTGAAGGGTATGTATGAAACAGTTCAAATTTTAAAATATTCTACAATATTAAATATTAAATACTGAAATACTAAATAATAAATATTAAATACTTAATACTAAATATTAAAGTCTGTGACACTTTCCTGCAAGCAAGTAATAAATCTCAACCACAATGTTCATGCTCATGAACATCTAGAATAGGAGAATCCACTTTTAAGAAAAGATTTGGCTTTTCAATTAAATCACTTACATCTTTAAGTATGTACTTACTACAGCTGGGGATGTCTGTGCTGCTGAGGTGGGTTGTCGAGATGTTGGACCAGTCTGGCCAGGTTTAGCTTGCAGTTGCTGGGCTTGTACCAATTGTGGTTGTGTTGTGCCTGTGGCAGATGTCTGAGAGCCTGGCCTGGCAGATAATGTCTGTGCCTGCTGCTGAAGCTGTGTTCGCTGACCTTGCTGCCCATCAACAGGTGGCTGAGAGACAGCTTGCCTGCTTGAGCTTGAAGGTCCACTTGGTCCCTTCTGTCCAGGCCCAAGAGATCCTGGCTGTCTGGATGATGAGGGGTGGTCCTGTTGCTTCCTGCTGGAGGACCCTTGATGGTGGGAGGATTGTTTTCCAGAACGGGAGCTATGGTGGTGGCCTGAGGTGTCACGGGAATAATCTGATGAGTGGTAGCCCTGAGAACGAGATTCTCCCCTCCTCCCTGAAGATGACAAGGAGCGGGAGTCATGTCGCATAGATGGATCCTTTGAGGAACGTGATGATCGAGAAGAACGAGGCTCATCCGAGTGGCGTGAGGAGTGCCTACCAGAACTTCCACTGCTGTGATGGCGGTGCTCTCTAGAGGAAATGTGGTGGGTGTGACCATAATCATCTTGTGGCCAAAGTTCTTCTGGTGGCTCATCATAATCATGGTATGTCTGCTTGACATGGCCTCGCCTCCCAGAATGACCACTGCTGCCATAGTGACGGGAACCACGAACATCACGAGGCTTCTCAAACCAGTCTGTCTCCTCTTGACCAAGATGGTATGCTTTGGAAACCAAAAGCAGATCACAATCAATCTCCATGTCTGATGGCGAAAGAGGATTGAACACTAAGACCATGCAAAAGAAAAGAAGAACAAAAATAGACTAACTTAAATAAAAAGCATGCAATGCATTCAAACTCAATACTCAAATTTTCAGCATATAAAAATGAGATCTCAAATAAGATATTTTTTTCATAAAAGGTTTGGAAGTCAAAACTATTCAATATCATACACTCAGTACACACACAAATGAAGCACGTTGGGGAAAAAAAACAAAAAAAAAAAAACAAGAGTGGGTAAAAAATAAAAATAATAAAGAGAGCACACAACAACTCATGCAGTTTTTGGAACTGAGCACAACATTGAGAGTCAGATTTATTGAAAGCTGCATGTTGCCTGAAGACAAAACATGGGCATGCACTTGGTTTTCATTTATTTACTTCAGCTATTCACTTTCTTTCTCTGGGTGGGTGGGGGATGTTTAAAGTGGGCAGTAACGCTGGCATTCATCTCCCAATTACCTTCGCTGTCAGAAACAGCACAATGCATATCGTCAACTATATACATATCATCTGGTTTGTAGACATGGGTCCGGGGCAGGTCTCGAATATTGTCCTGCACATCAGGTAGAGAGTGACTTGAACCATATGAATTTGATGGATAGCCGAAAGCCCTCCCAACACCCATGAGCTTCGTCATGAGGTGGGAGTTCTCCTTTTCTGAATATTGAGAATGCAAAGCAGGGCGCACACTGTGGTCATAGTTGCTGCGGTATGACTGGTCTATACGGTCCTGTTCATATGACCTGCTTCTGTAGGCCCTCTCACAGGGAGAGATTTTGTCCATGCCATAACCAGCTGAACGGGACCTGCCATAGCCATAGAGATGATCATCATTATAGTAGCCCCGTTGTGGACTGTAAGTACTCCGTAGCCCATAGATGCCATCCTGAAGTTTATGGTAATGGGAACCTGAGCCATAACCACTGGTTGTAGAGGTGCTCATGGTGTAAGAGGCCATATCAGCCTCCACATCATGAGCCTCCTCAATTGGGGAAAACTTGGATATCTTCTGCTCAATGCCTTGTTTACGATGTTTGCTCCTCCTGGAGGACATGACGGCTGAAGGGCACAGGTTCTTTGAAGATTGCCTCTGGGCTGCCCATGTAGGTGTTGAGTGACTGCAGTCATCATAGTAATATGATGATCCCCCACCCATGCTACTGCTTCCCACTACCCGGCCATGCGTATGTGCCCCTTGTGCTTGGTAGTTGCAGGTGCTCTTACCCCTGCCATGATGCTGGTCGTACAGATCTGCATCACGTTCATCCTCTGGTCTGCCAAAGGAGCTCCCCCCTCGAGTGTGAAGTCCGTCACTCCCGTACCGTCCATGACCCTCATTGCGATGTGAGTCTGAACTAGTGCCCATGCCTTCCTTGGTGAGTTCACATATGTCATCAATCATGACATAGTTCCTTGGGACATTCTGCTCGAGGCTGGATGATCCATATAGGCCTTCACTGTTGTACATAGAGGGGCTCTCGATTGAGTGTATATGGTCAGATAGTGTTGTCTGCCCATATATATTTGTAACAGTGGTATTATATTGCCCATAGGGACTAGCAGTAGTTACTGTATATCCATAAGTATTTGCAATAGTTGTTGTGTACTGCCCATAACTACTGGATGAGATTGTTGTGTATGGCCCATAACCAGAGGCTGCAGAGGTTGTTAAAGACCCACCATATATATTTGATACAGATGAGGAGTAGGGCCCATAAGTGCTTGCCATAGTTGTACTGTATTGGCCATAAGATGGACCCAAACCAGACTGGCTGTAAGTGATATCTTGGGCAGTGGTTGTTACTACAACTGTAGGATTGCTTATAACCTCATAATTTGTGGGCATCTTGTGTTCAAGGTCAGCAAGCAATGTCTGTCGTGGCTTTTGGTGAAAAGTGAGAGTGTCTGTCTGTGGCTGATAAGTGCTTGTTTGACTGATCGGATAGGGGGGTGCCTGGCTTGGGTATGGTGTACTGTGGGTTGGATAAGGGACTGGACCAGTAGGTGGTAGGGTAGGCTGAAACCCTGGTTGGCTTGGCTGTGCTGGAGGTGGCACTGAAATGTCTGCTGGATATGGAGGCTGGTTCTGTGGGAAGACTTGGGAAGGAAATGTCCCTTGGACCTGATAAGATAGGGTTGGATAAGTCTGCAAGGGGGTGGGTTGGGGGAGAGCTTGAGCTTGGATTACTGATGGATAGGGAGGTTGGTTGAAACCTGTGCTCTGCAGTGTAGAAGCCTGTGGGGTAGGTGCCGTTTGGAGACTTTGGGGGTACTGGTACGACATAAAAGATGATGTGGGGGGAAACTGGGCAGCAGTATTTAGCTCACAGGTAAACTGGCTGAGTGGTGCCGTGCTAGGTCTTGTCATTAGCCCATTGCTCTCAAAGGATGTGGCCGCAGCAGTCAGGCGAAGATTGTTGAGCTCAGAGTCTGACATATAGTCTCGCGAATCACCCATGCAGCGCAGGTATGCTAGCTCCCTCCTGTCTCTTTCCTTTGACAATGTTTCTTTTCGCTGTGTGATGCCCAACTCCAGGTATCTAAGCTTGGCATCAATTTCCTTTTCCTCCTCCTCCAACTCAGCCTGCTGCTTACGTAGCTTTGTAGATTCCTGTTCAACAGCCTTCAGCTCATGGGTCAAGTCCTTCAGTAGACTAGCCTTTGCAGCTAAACGAGAACCCCCTTTCAGAGATGACAGAGAGGGCACAAACATGTGGGATAGGTTAGGGGTGACCATAGGCAGGTGAGTCTCCTCTGGTGGGGGGCTGGGCAATGTCCTCTTCACCTTCCTTAGGAGGGAGCTCTGCTGCAGGGCTGCCAGCTGCAGAGACACAGGGTCCAGGAAGAGTGAAAGAGCCAGGACCATGAAATACAGAGGACAACACAATGTTACATATTAGAGTTCCACAAATAACTACTAGCATTGCTCAGACTACTGGTTTATTGTTATAGAAAACTGTAAGGGCATGCATTTATAAAGATTATTATCTAAAGCAATGTGATTCTGACCAAGCATATTATCTTGCCTTGATGGCCATATATATGACAAGTCGATACAATTTCTCTCAAAACAAGAGGAAACCGTCTGTGACACACCAGCAGACAAAAAGTAATTTATTCCTCACAAGACATGTGAAAACATTTTGAATGTACTTTCTGAATACTGTACAACATCAAAACAATCAACAACACAAATTAAATGGAAACAAGGGAATAAAAGGATATACAAACTGGCCATTTCTTAGCATATCAGGCTTGCAAACACAGACAGAATACTTCATATCACATTGCAACCTCATAGTCAAGAAATAATTAAAATGTCTGTATATGCAATACAGTATATAAACTGTGGAAACAACACCACTTGAGTCGTACTGTTCTAATTCAAGTCATACTGTTCTAACAAGTTCATATTGTCCTTTGTAGCAAGCCAGCTCAAGTTTATAATCAAAGAGAGTCTGAATTACACATACCTGACTCTGAAGGGCTTGCTGTTGATAAAGTGAAATCCTAGCCTTGGTATTTTCATCTGTAGTTGGGCTGAGAGGTTTAGGGTCTGACATAGATCTCTGAATATTCTTCATTGGGCGGGGAAGGGCCTGATGTCTCTGTGATGGCTCAGCAATACAGGACTTCTGCTGCGGGGTGACATGTGCTTTATTCAGCCTCTCAGTAGAAGAGAATGATGTTTCTATGATGCGTTGTGGAGAAGAAAGAGGAGAAACAGGAGAATACAGCACCTGTGGAGATTTAGGTTGTTGCCGGATCAAGCTGGACAAAGACTCATTATGCAGGTGATGCTGCTGGTAGCCAAATTCCAAAGGATCAGGTCTCCGCCTCCCAAACTTCACAGCACTCTGCTGACCTGTAGAGAGTGGATCTGAAGAACCAACTAACTGGACACTGGGGGAACTGACAGTGGTAGCAATGCTAATCTGTGGAATAACTATACTTTGAGACTGTGTCTCAGGGTCAGTTTGGCAAGCTAAGCTTTGACCCTTCTGTGTTCTCTCGGGACCAGAAATATAGTGGACAATTTCAACCTTGTTGGGGTCTGGCATGGTGACATGTATGCTTGGAGATACTCTAACCAGCTGCTCTGTCTCAGTTTGGCAAGAACAGTCTCGAATTGTCTGTGTCTGGATGGCAATGCTGGAAGATGCTGTCTTTGCAGCTGAAGTGGTAAAAGGAGGTGCTTCAGATTTATGGTCTACACCAGAGTCACTAGAATGTCTTGTGTAACGGGAACGTCTACGTCTAACTGGCTGCTCCCACTCTGCCTTGTCTTCATCATCATCTGTCTGAACACTGCAGTCCACACTGCGCCTAGTCCGTCGTCTTCTTGATACCAGGTACCTCTCCTCTCCATCTTCATCATCAGTTTGCACACTGCAGTCTACAAGCCTTTGGGGCAAGGAAAACCTTGTCATTTCTCCATCATTTCCATCTTGCAGTCGAGGCATTGATCTTTGTTTACGCATGGACCTGATTTCTGTCTGATCTTCACTATTTCTCAAGCATATCTCTGATGTAGAATTTTGTAGTGGTCTTAAGAAAACCTGAACATCACTATACAACATATCAGAGGCCAATTCCTGTTGCTGAATTATTCTTCCAGATTGATCACTGAGGATTTGAGTATTTGTACTGGCTGCAGCAGTAGCTGTGGCAGTCTTTTGTCTCTTTTGTTCTTCAAGCTGCTGCTGTAACTGTTGTTGCAAAGATTGTATCTGGTCAAGCTGCTGTTTTTGTTGAACTAGTTGCTCTCTCTGTAGGACCAACTGGCTTTCTCTCTCAGCTTGTTGTTGCTGCAAAACGTGTTGCTTTATAGTCTGCAATTCCTGGATTTCTCGCTGCACTAACATCTGCTCTTTTTCTCTATGCCTCTGCAGTTCTGCACGCTCCCGCTCAAGCTCCTCCTGAAGCCTTAGCTGTCGCAACTTTTCCAGTTCCACTCTTTCTCTCTCAAACTGCAAATGCTGTTCCTGCTGTTGATGCAGTCTTTCCTCTGTTTCTTTTTCTTGATTTGGAGCAATACTTCTGACAGCAGCAGCAGCGGTTCTACCTCCTTGAGATGATGGGGGTGGCTGTGTTTTGGAAGCAATAGGATGACCCTGCACTGGTAGTTGGTGTTGTATAGGAGGCTGGGCAGTGGACTTGGCCTGAAGGTGGGGCTGAGATAGATTTATTGGTTGCAACTGGATATCAGGTTGGCTCATTGCCATGGCCATTGGTGCTGAAATAGATGCTGATGTGATAGGACCAGCAGGTACAGAAGAAGGCTGAATTGGTTGTGTTACTGTTCCAGCTACTGTTAGGCTTACTGGAGACTTACCAAGGTACAATGGAGCATCTTGGACTGTTGTGATAGCTGGAGACTCAGAAACTTGTGTAGATGTTGTAACAGGGAGAGGATTATGTGTAGAACATTGGAAAGGTGTCTGCCCAGTCCTTGGAGCTAGTGGCAGTCTAGTTAGGCTTGCCAAGGGTATTGGTGTCATATTTGGTGTAGGATAAGGTCTATATACCCCTCTTAATATAGGCTGTAGCACAGGTGCAGGCTGGGTAGTAATTGGAACTGTTGATGCAATTGGTGTGTTTATAGTTGAATAGATCATGCCGTCAGCTGATCTAATAGCTGATGGATACATAGCTCGGAGACTGGCTTGTCTTGCATTGATTAGATCCGTTAGCGCTTGACTGTGGGAAAGAGGCTTTCCATCTGGGCTGTACTTGAAACCATGTCTGTGACTTTGGGGCAGACTAATTCTACTAGGTGGACCACTACTTCTTCCCGTGCCCAGCTGTAGTATGTCAGGGTTACTACTATATCTATCTATGGAGTTAAGGGCTGCACACATGCGACTTATCTCCCTGGCAGTTGTAGCACTGTATTGGGCAAGATTAGATTCTGCAAAATCACCTGAGAAATATCCATAATCTGAGTTGATGTTTGTCAGGGAGCTGTACCTTCTAATTGGAAGATCTGCAACATCACCCTGACGAAGATCTGTGTAGGAGCCATACTGAAGCCCCATTCCAAGGTACCCTCCATCATAGCCATCCTTTACCGTGTCTGTGAATAATTCCCCAGAGGTTTGAAAATGGGGATCAAGCTTTGCTGAATATGATGACAACCCTGCCTCTGCAAGGTTCATTTCAGACATTGATGGTTGTAGTCGTCCAGGGAGAGGCAATGTGTATGATTTAATTGTGTAATCTTGGTATGTCTGCCCATCTTGCCGTAAACTATGTTGTTCATAGAGCTGTGGTAGTGAGGGAGGTGCTCTTGATGATAGCTTAGAAGTTTCATCTGTGACGGGTTTCTGGGAGAATGGACCACCCACACAGCTGCCACCAAAGGGCAAGTTATATACCATATCACAACAAGTTACTTGATTTTCAGATTTTATTTGCCCTGTTAAATTCATTGCATCCTGGCCTTCCTCTGATTTGATTAGTTGTGTTATAGTGGGTCCTTGTGCAGTGCCATCTATCTGGACCATCATCACTTGAGGCTGGACGTTTGTTAGATTCATGACACTTGTCTCTGCTTGCTTTCCCCTCAACTCAAGTGGACCTCCAACACTATAGACCTCAGGTGTCATACCCGGTGAGATGACATTAACCTCTGTGGCAGTGCTTTTTTGAGTGACAAGCATATCCTTTTTGAATAGAGGTAGTTGGCTAGACAGGTTCAAGTTTGCAAAAGAGGCAGCTTGTTGTTGTTGAAGCTGATGATGTTGTTGAAGCTGATGCTCAAGAAGTTGTTGTTGCTCTTGAAGCTTCTGCTGCTGTTTAAGTAACTGCTGCTGCTGGATACTCAGGTCTTCCAGCTTAGCATCGATCTTTGGTATGGATGGATCAACTGGTGGTGGCTTATTTTGTGCCAGGCAAACTACTGTTCCCATGTCTTTGCCCAAATCAAATCTGTTTTCAAGAGGATCACAATACAGCACAGGGTGCTTAGGCTCGGACACGAACATAGAGGCAGCTACAGTAACACTGACAGTTGTTGCTGTTGATGTCACAACATGCAGCTGCTCCTGTGTATTCAGGTTCATTATTAAGGGCTGAATAGTTGTGGATTGACGAATGGGGCTTCCTTCAACAGACCTAGAATATTTTCGAGATTCTGTGGCTAAGGAAGTCAAGTCCATTCCTTGGTCAGTCATAATAATTGGTGTTGGCTTTATTCCAGTTCGTAGATCTACTACACTTCCACTCTGTAACCGTTGTCCTTGCTCAATTCTTGAAGTACCAGGAACTGTCGAAATCCGACAAAGTGATATGTTTTCCATTGACAGTGATCCACGTGTATACATGCTAGCAGTGGTGACCATGCTAGTTCCGACATTAACTTTTTCAGTTCTATAGTTCTTGTAGAAACCATGTTGGGGTGATAATTGATGTGGTGGAGTATCAGGAGGGCTGACAGGAGGTGAGTAGGCATCAAATGTTGATTGCCGGCTAAATCTTGTTGGTGAAGACAAAGGAGATGTTGCTGTGTTAACTGTAACTGGCTTTGGTGGATTAGTGGGCTCAAGCTCATCGGTTCTAACAATAAAATAGGTATCTTGAGAAAACTGCTGTCTGAAAAGGTTGGGCGAAACAACCCCATGTGAAGTCTGAGTGCCCTGTGCCATAACCAAAGAGGTGTGAGAAACATTCTCTGAAGAAGCTAACATTGAAGGGCTAACTGTTTGAGTTGAAAGCTCAGCTGTTCTCCTAGACAGAGATCTTGCTGGACTATGAAGAGGAGATGAAGTTGGAGAAAGAGGTGGACTCCTTTCATGGTAAGTATAACACCTAATTGAACTTGGGCCAGATTCTATTATAGTTTCTGATGATGTTGAATTATGCCTCATTTGGACTCCTTTACTAATTGCCATTTTCCTTGCAGCATTTTCTCTTTGGTTGTAAGCTTGAGTGATTGCAGCTATTTTATGAGACACATTTGAAACACCAGCGGTGGTTGTGGTAGTTTGCCGACCACATAAGTTAGGTTGTGTGGTGGACACTGTTTGACTGGCACTAGTTTGAGAGACAGTGACAGTATCCCTGGCATATACTCCATAAGCAGCAATAGTTGTGGCAGCAACTGTTGGTGTAATACCATTTTTACCACTTTGATTTCTAAGTCTATCTTTGGGCCCATCTTTTGAAAAATGTTGGGTTACTCTGACATCAGGTATCCGTCCTCCTGTCCCAGTTTCAGAAAATGATACTGGTGCTGAGAGCTGGGTGGGACTTGTGCCAGGAGTCAGTAAAGCATTGCTTTGTTCCAGCAACTTAGCAAAGGCTGAGCCTGTATCTAGTAACTGCTTTTCTGAATAGGACACATCCATCTCCATTTGGTCATCAAGCTGTTTTGAAATGTTTTGTGAGGTCTGGCGGATCTCTTCATAGATATCAACTGTCTCCTCATTCTCATAGTGGAGATCATCTTGATCTGGATAATCATATTCATCCTCAATATCTTGTCTATTTCTAATGTCTGACTCTTGATAGGTGGTTGTGCTGTACTGTTGTAAAATCAAACCTGAGCCTGATTGCTGCTGTGTCTGCTGCTTTTGTTGTTTCTGCAACATCTCTGCTTTCCTCATCATTTCTTCATATACTTCTTCTGCACTTTTTAATTGTTTGCCACTAGAGGAAGTTGTTATAGCAGCTGTAGATGATGTAGTTTGTGGATTTTCAGTAGGAGAATAAAGTGACATAAAGGTTGGTAAGTTGTACTCACTACCAGATTTGTACAGCTTTGATGAAATTTCATAGCCCTCAGCATCTGAGTCAGCTGAAGGAGAGTATTCTGAGCAAGAGGACCGGTGGAGTTCCTCCATCTCGGCTGCCTGTCTTAGCTCCTCTGTTGGAGAAGCATCCTCAATGGGGGATAGATTGCTTGGGGGAGTCTTGGATCGTTCTCTGCGCCTTTGTGCTCTTAGCTCTTCTTTGTCACGTTTCGTTTTCCGGACAGTGCTTCGGATTCTCTGCTGCTCCACTTCTCTCATCTTTTCCTGCTCCCTTAGAAGTTCCTCTTCTTCCCTCAATTCGTCTTCTTCTGAGGAATCCTCAATGGTAGGAAGGACAGGGCCATGGGAGCGATGTCTGGCCTTCCTCTGCTGCTTTGCCTCCTCCAGCCGCTGCCTCCGACTAGGACTACTGTCACTGTCATCTTCCATGGATGATATGGAAGTAGGGGATATCCCTGAGGTATAGCTAGAGGTGGTTGGTGGGAGGGTGGAGGAATATTCCCCTCTTGACCGTTCTTCTGGAGAACCAGTGAGGCTTTCCATCTCCAGCTCAGGCTCTCGGTCGAGACTCAGGACATTGTCATTGTTTAACTCCATGTCTCGACTATAACTGTTAGTGTTGTTCAATTCTATGGTCTTAAATCTGCGTAAGCCTCCTTGAGAGGCCATGAGGTCCTCTTCAGCTGATCCTTTGTATACATCACTAGTTGTTTTACTATCCTCCTCAAAGCTACTAGAGTGATAAGTGAGACGGCGCTTTTCTTTTCCTGAATCACTGCTGTGCTTTTGAGACTTTTTTAGCTTTGTGTAGCCATAGACTTCATCCTCATCATCATCCTCTTCTTCCATTTCCTCTTCTTCATCCTCTTCCTCATTCTCCTCATCAGCACTCATCTCCATAATTTGCCTTCTCATAAACTCCTCATCAGTAATCTCTTCAGGTTCTAAATTAATTTTTTTATGGTCACTGCTATCCCCTAAAGTAGCAATTGCTCTAAGCTCTTCCTCAGTTGGATCTTCCTCCTCTTCCATAATGCCTTCAAAGTCCTCATCTGAATCATATTCCTCTGGACTAATTGATATTGAGCGAGACTGATGTTTCCTGATGTCACCATGTTGCTGTTTTCCATGCTTCTTGTCCTGTGCTCTTTCCCCTTCAGATGAAAATTTTGACTCTAGAAGGGGTCGCATGGAGCTCTCCAGCTTAATCAACTCAGATGGACTTGGTGGTGTATGGTGCCCAATCAGACCTCTCTCGCTCATTTTTAGCTCTTCCTCCTGGATAAGACCAGTAATTTCACTATGTGAACTGGAGATTCCATCAGAGGAATAGCCAGTATCACTCAAACTCTGTGGACTTCGTGATAGATCGTGATTGCTGTTTGTCTTGCTGTTTTCCTAGGAGACCAAAATACACATAAATACAAAAGATACACTTAGACAGTTCACACCATAAAATCAAGCACAAAGAGCTGACTAAAATTTAAACAGCTGACTTCTTTCTTGGGATGAGTGATACTCCATCAATTAGTGCACTGAGCCCTCTCTTTATTAATGTGTACAAAAAAAACAACAACAACCTTAGCCTGGATTATTGAAAACCTAATAATACTATGCAACAAGCATTGAAGATGTGCATGTTCACTTTGGCCTCTTTGTGAAAGCTATTTTAATTTTTAAAATGTTTAAGATTAATAATTTATCAAAAACATTTCTTGCACCACTTATTTAAATTTATAATTTGCAAAATGATGGGTAAATTACTATGACCCGATGGCTTACCTCATAGTATTTGGTAATACTCTGTAATTCTTTCTTTTCATCTTTAGAAGGTGTCTGTATTGACTCTGTTGTTTCTCTCTTTTGAGTTGGTTTATTGTCTCTATCGCCAAGATCAGGCCTTTTATCTAGTTTGGGTGCAGTTTCCTTCCTCTCTTCTTCACCAGCAAATGCAGTAGTGGTAGACACAGGAGCTGTTGTTGCTGTAGCAGGCTGTGTAAAAGTTTTTATATTGCTTGCTGGTCTGGCTATGGGGGAAGAGAAACCACTCTGTTGAGAAACAGGAGGTTTCTGCAGTGATGACATTGTCTGAAGCCCTTGCTGCTGTTTGCTGGAAAGCTGTTGATGCCGAGGTGAACCCGTTGGTTGACGGCTGGGTGATGAAGGTAGAACTGGAAGAGGGTCAAGTCCACCAGACATCAGTCTCTGTGTCTGACAGTTCAGACAGAGCCATTCTTTCTTCTGCAAGACAACAAAGAAGTTCAAGTTCAATACTTAAGCGCTTTGAGGATTTAGAAAAGCACTATATAATACGTAGAAATCGTGAAATTGGAGTGTGTGTGTGTGTGTGTGTGTGTGTGTGTGTGTGTGTGTACACAGGTGCGTCTCAAAAAATTAGAATATCGTGAAAAAGTTTTTTTGTAACTTATTTCAAAAAGTGAAACTTTCATATATACTAGATTTATTACATGTAAAGTAAAACATTTCAAAAGTTTTTGTTTTATATTTGATGATTAGAGCTTACAGCTCATGAAAGTCAAAAATCCAGTCTCTCAAAATATTTTAATATTTACATTTGAGTTTCATTAAATGACCATCCCTACAGTATAAATTCTGGGTATCTCTTGTTCTTTGAAACCACAATAATGGAGAAGACTGCTAACTTGGCAATGATCCAGAAGACGAACATTGTCACACTCCACAAAGAGGGTAAGTCACAGAAGGTCATTACTGAAAGGGGTGGCTGTTCACAGAGTGCTATATCAAAGCATATTAAATGCAAAGTTGACTGGAAGGAAGAAATTGGGTAGGAAAAGGTGCACAAGCAACAGGGATGACGGCAAGCTTGAAAATACTGTCAAGCAAAGCCGATTCAAACACTTGGGAGAGCTTCACAAGGAGTGGACTGAAGCTGGAGTGCATCAAGAGTCACCGCACTCAGACGTCTTCAGGAAAAGGGCTACCAAGCCACTTCTGAAACAGAAACAGTGCCAGAAGCATCTTACCTGGGCTGTGGAGAAAAAGAACTGGACTGTTGCTCAGTGGTCCAAAGTCCTCTTTTCAGATAAAAGTACATTTTGCATTTCATTTAGAAATCAAGGTCTGGAGTCTGGAAGAAGAGTGGAGAGGCACAGAATCCATGTTGCTTGAAGTCCAGTGTGAAATTTCTGAAGTCAGTGATGATTTGGGGTACCGTGACATCTGCTGGTGTTGGTCCATTGTGTTTTATCAAGTCCAAAGTCAATGCAGCCGTCTACCAGGAGATTTTGGAGCGCTTTATGCTTCCATCTGCTGACAAGCTTTATGAAGATGCTGATTTCCTTTTTTCAGCAGGATTTTGGCACCTGCCCACAGTGCCAAAACCACTTCCAAGTGCTTTGTTGACCATGATATTACTGTGATTGATTGGCCAACCAACATGCCTGACCTGAACCCCATATGGAATCTATGGGATATTTTCAAGAGAAAGATGAGAAACAGTCGATCCAACAATACAGACGAGCTGAAGGCTCAATAGTGCCTCAGCAGAGCCACAGGCTGATCACTTCCATGCCATTCCTCACTGATGCTGGAGTTTGTGCTAAAGGAGCCCCGACCAAGTATTGAGTGCAGAGATGAACATACTTTAAAGAACTTGAACTTTTCTGTTTTGCAAATCCTTTTTTTGATTGATCTTAGGAAATATTCTAATATTTTGAGATACTGGATTTTTGGCTTTCATGAGCTGAAAGCTCTAATCATCAAAAAAAAAAAAAAAAAACTTTTGAAATGTTTTACTTTACATGTAATGAATATAGAATATATGAAAGTTTCACTTTTTGAAATATTACACACAAAAAAAAACTTTTTCACGATATTCTAATTCTTTCAGATGCACCTGTATGTATGTACAGTACAGTGTTGCTAAAATGTTGCAACGATCGGCCTTATCGGAAGATGTCACAATATATATAAAACCAAATAGATGTAAAACCATATTAATACATACTGAGTGGTATAAAACATGTGTCTTTGTGTGTCTTTGTGTGACAGTGTCATATAGTATCCAGACATTACATTTAGGAACTACTTTTATTAATTATTATTAGGTACTTACAAAATTAGGGAATAACAACCAGTGAAGAGAAACAAATATGAATGCACACAAGATCATAATTTGAACATGATTGTACCATTTTTATCCCTGATTTTCTCCATCCATCCCTCCACTGTTCTCTCATCTCCAGTTTTAGAATGACAAGTTAGTTACTTGTCTTTTTTCCCTTTCTATTTATTCAGATAAATTAGTGTCATTGTTCTTAAAAAATATGTCATGTTTGCTGTCATTTTCAGCACAAACTTTGCACATACTTTGAATATTAATGAAAAAATCACTGCACCAGTCTGAGCTGCACCAAAATCAGTAGGAATTTCACTGGGACAGAGGCAGTGAAATCAGCTTGGATGTGAATGTCACATCCAAATCTCACACCCAATCATACATGCACACACACACACACGCACGGTTGTAGCTTGGGTGCATGCCCCCTTCAATAAATCTGATTTTTTTTTTAATAGTCAGAATCTATTGTATGTAATAAATGTAAAAAAAAAAGATGCGTATTAATAATAATAATTTAATAATAAAATAAGTGTGTATGAACTGTTTATTAATATGTAATGTAATTTTTGTTCCCCTACTTCCCCTACCTCTGGCTTCACAGAGCAATAGCCAGTCTGGCTCATGAACTAGAATTGGGGTGCCCACTCTGACAAAGTTAACTGACCCACATGGTAAAATGACATGACGTGTAAATGATGGGTAAACCTAAAGCACAAATTATCATTCTGAATGTCACCCTGGGTAGCAGCCTAAATGCCTAAATCCAGCATTGCACACACATGCACATACTGTTAGGTCTGATATCCACATCCTTTCACTTACTCATATGGACACGTGTTAGGTCATCTAGACAAACTGATTATGGTTGGGCTCTCTCACATCATAACACACAAACATGACATGCATTATCAGTAGCAGCTTGTAAAGCTGCAGCGCTTTAGAAAGGGCTTTCAAAATCAGAGAACAACAGCCATGCATAAGTCTGGGCCTCTCTCTGTGAACACAGAACACATCACCTATGATTCCCACCACGTACATTACTGCCAACAGAAAAGGAAAAGCTGCTTTCTGCCCATTTTCAATAAAAAAAAAAAGAGGTGGGATGAAATGTATTTATGATTTTTTTTTTTTCCTGAAAGGAATTTGGTTGGCACTTAGAATTACAAAAAAACTAAAAATCAAAACCTTTTGTTCTCATCAAAATGAAAAAAAAAACAAGGATTTAAGTGAAATTTAAGAGAGGAAATTGGTTCTTCTCAGAGAGAAGAAAAAAAGGAATAAGAATAGTCAGTCCATTACATTCAGTATACGAGTAAGATCTGTGCAGCTCCTTACCTCCACCAGATGTGGTGTGGGATTGAAACCACAAAGATTGCACACCTCTGTATGACACTGGGTGCAAGACCTGTAGTTTGGTGGTTCTGTTGTTCCAACATTGAACGCAGTCTTGCATAGTGGGCAGGTAACTTCTGGTTTCTGACTAACTGGCTGAAGTGGAGGCTGCTTTAGTGGGGACTGCTGCTGCTGCAGTGTTGTTTGATGGTGTGCTGCCGACTGCTGTTGTTTCGGCCCTTTTTGATGGTGCACTGGTGACTGCTGCTGCAGAGGCTGTTTTTGGAGAGGAGCTCCAGGACCTTTGGGGAATGTCACGCCGCCTGGGCCTGTTTTGGCAGTGCCGGGTGGCCCTGCTGTAGTTTTAGCACTAGCTCCAGCATTAGCATCACTAAAGATCACCTTTGTCCCCTGGGCACTCTGGTTACGGGCAGGCGAGGGGTGCGGTGAGGATCCAGGAAGAGGATCAACAGAAATAAGGGTGCTTGCCTGATTTAGAAGAGATGCCCCAAAACCAAACAGCTTAGTTAAACCATCTTGAGGAGCCTCGTGGGTTGGTGGGTGATGAGCCGGGGAGCTTCCAGCACTTCGGGTCTTATCGGGTTGACCTCCAAACCGTACTGGAGTGCTGCGCCCCAGATCAGACTGTGATTGTGCCTTTGCTAAGCCAGGTAAAGGCACTGCCCCTGGATGAGGAATCCGGCCTGTTTGGGCTACCCTTTCGGGACCTTTTGGTCCCAATACTTCGCCTCGCTGTCTCTGGGTATCCTTGAACCCTGACTGGGAACCTGATTGTGTATGTACTGCTTGTGGTTGTTCTTTTTGTGTCTGGAGACCAGTTTGTGGCCCACTGTGAAGTCCAGTCTGGTTAGGTCCAGTAGGACCCATCTGTCTCTGGAAACCTTGGGTTTGAGTCTGAGGCTGAGGCTGAATTTTCATCTGCGTCTGTATTTGGGTTTGTAGCTGTGGCGTGGGTTGAGCTGAGGGTTGGGTCTTGGGTATGGGGTCAGCCTTAGGTTGATGAGAAGGAGAATGTATCTGCTGCTGACTCTTGGAACGTGGTGTAGTCATGTCAATTCCCAAAGCCCGCTGCATCTGGCAGTTTAAACAGAGCCACTCATTGACCTGTTGAAGAAACACATATTAGTGCATTACTCAGCAACAGATATACACTCAATTTAAACGCTTGGAATCACTTTTTATTTCCAAATTTGGTTTTTGAAAAATAAAATTGACCAAGGACACATTAAATATTTAAGAATTACAGTGAATACACAATGTTTAAATTTACTATTTCGAGTTCAAATAAATACTGAATTTTTCACTACCTTCTCACTGTGCAGACCTTCGCATTATAGCAGTGAATTTAGTTTGATATTCAGGTGAAGTTTCATCTAATGCTTCCTGCAGCATCTCACAGGTATGATTGACTTGCGGGGCACTTCTTACAGAATTATGATGATCAAAGAGCTCAACACCTCAAACTCTGATTTATCCATCTATGTCATTCACCATCTAATATTTAAGTTCTTTTGCATTTTGTATTTATTTAAGTGTCAATGACAATGATTTGAATGAAAAACATAATAACGGAGGACGCCACAGAAAACACACATGGTAAACTAAAAGATTATTAGAAGATAATCTTCATAAACTAAAACATATTCAATCAGAATAAACAAGTACAGTATATAGTATGAATCCCAAATTATTCAATATTCTTACTCCTGCAAGGTGTGGGTTGGGGTTGAAGCCGCACTGGTTGCACACTGTAGTGTGGCACTGTGTACACTTGTTGAAGTTTGGTGACCCATCAACATTTGTCAGCTCTGTAGTATTGCAAACAGGACAGAGCTTCCTGCTAGGCATCGGTGCAATCTGGGGTACTGAGTATGGTGAAGTTGGAGCACTGGCTCTGTCGGGAGACACTGACGGTGACCAGCCTGTTCGACCACTGCTGCTGCTGAAGTCCACCTGGAGGTTGCGTCTGGAGGCATGTTGTCCAGGGCTTTGGGTAAGTCCCATGCCCCCTGATGAACTTTGAATTTGAGATTGATGTGTAGAAGACGTCTGGGAATGTCTAGGTCCATCATGGACTAGCTTTTTGTAAGGGCTTCCACTTGCTTGAATGCCGCCCATGCCAAAGTCACCACCTGGCCCTCGATCACTACCGGTTCCATAGCCTAGTTTTGGGCTTGATGGTGGGCCTCCCCCTCCAGCCAGCCTGAATAAAGCAAAAAGAGCAGGATAGAATGAGAACATCTGATTATTCTTTTGCACAACCTTTACCTTTTCAACTACCCTGCTCTTAACATGTCACTCATTTAAATATAATTTGGGGTGGGGCATGGCATTAAAAAGCTCAGTTCAGTTATCAATATCAGTTATCAATCATCCGTCTTTCGGATGAGACGTTAAACCGAGGTCCTGACTCTCTATGGTCACTAAAAATCCCATGGCACTTCTCGTAAAGAGTAGGGGTGTAACCCCGGTGTCCTGGCCAAATTCCCTCCACTGGCCCTTATCAATCATGGCCTCCTAGTAATCCCCATCCATTTGATTGGCTCTATCACTCTCTCCTCTCCACCTGTAGCTGGTGTGTGGTGAGCGCACTGGCGCCGTTGTCCTGTGGCTGCCGTTGCATCATCCAAGTGGATGCTGCACACTGGTGGTGGTTGAGGAGAGACCCCCACATGATTGTAAAGCGCTTTGGGTGTACGGCAATACACAATAAATGCGCTATATAAATGCGTCATTCATTCATTCATTCAGTTATCAATATACATTACACTTACACTGAATCATTTAACAGACACTTTTATCCAATCCAGTGTACAAATAAAGGACACCACATGTAATTTATCATAGAGTTTATCATAGCGGTACCAACAATATTCACAATACCAAGTTTCAGGAAAGAGGCAGTATTTCAAAAGCTAGAGCAGAACATAACTTCAGGATTATTTTGAAGAGTATTTTTGAACATTTTGAACATTTTTGGCCAGCGTACTTGATCATTTCATTTGCTGTTAAAGGGGTCATATGATGATGCTAAAAATAGCATTATTTTGTGTATTTGGTGAAATGCAATGTGTTTACGCAGTTTAAAGTAAAAAAAAAACATTATTTTCCACATACCGTACATTATTGTTACTCCTCTCTGCCCCTCCTTTCTGAAACACGTCGATTTTTACAAAGCTCATCGTTCTGAAAAGTGCGGTGTGCTCTGATTAGCCAGCTATCCAGTGCATTGTGATTGGGCAAATACCTCAAGCGTGTGATGGAAAAGTTACACCCCTTACCATATTTGGAAACACACAGCATCTCCACGACATGGCGGCGGCAGCAACAATACTACAGCGAGAATAAAAGTTACGCCTTCTTTCTTTGGTAAACATTTGGGCAGTGTTATGCAAATCTTCCCACACAGTGACGCAGACATGTTGAGGCGTGTTTAAATGAGACATTTTTGGAAGGCGTGGACAAATTGTTTTATACAGAATATCTCTTTGGGTTTGAGACTTCAGTCTTTACAAATATACGGATCTTATATATGCACGAAAAGCTTGTAACACTCCAAAGACAAAGGAAAAACTGAAATCGCATCATATGACCCCTCTAATACCAGAGATCACAAAGAGAGTAAAAAAAATAACAGTCAAAAATATCAAAAAGAACTAAATAAATCATATGGATAAATATAAAGAAACTGTAATATATACACAAAAATACAGCCCAATTATTAAATTATAACCTTATTGCTAACAAAACACAAACTCACACACTCACTCTTGCATGGTTTATGGGGACTCTCCATAGGCGTAATGGTTTTTATACTGAACAAACTGTATTTTCTGTTCCCTTTACAGTAACCCTACACCTAAACCTACCCCTTACAGAAACCTACTGGCATTTTTTTTTACTCTTGAGCATTCTAAACAGAAATATGCACACAAATATGCACAGTGTGAGGCACACAAGTGTTGAAAGTTTTGTTGTGGAAGCACTGCGAAGAGTGGCACCAAGGTGGAGCCGATGGGTCAACAGGTATAGATGGACTCGTGGGTCCCTATGTAAAGCATGGAATCCATGCACCAAGGGCAAGAGCCAGCAGAACGGGAAAAACCAAGGAGCTGGACAGAAAAAGTGAGGACAAAGGAGCCTGGGGGCTGGGTGGAACTGGTGGAGAAGAAGCCAGGAAGCTGGGTGGAACCAGAGTGCTTGGAGGCCAAGGAGGAAGCCAAGGCCCAAGTCAAAAATGATGTGACAGTCAGCCTGACAGCAGATATATGGACCTCAGTTATAATGAATGCATATCTTAGGTTTGCATGCCACTCTTTAAATGAGGGGTCACTTAATACTGTGGTTTTAGGATTGCAGAAATTTCCCCAAGTCCACACTGCTGAAAAGTTGCCAGCAGCTAAGTTTATCATCATGGAGGAATGGGGAAGTAGGCACAAATTAACACATCTAGTTACAGATGGTGCAGCCAATATAGTGGTATGTGCCGGGGAGTTCAATGTAAAAACCCCATCTGTACTGCATATGTGCTCAATTTGATGGTCGAAAAGGCACTAGACAAGACTCCTGGACTTACAGACCTGAGAAAAAAGACAAAGTTTTCTCATTTCATTAATAAAAACTTGACATGAAAAAACACAAGTCTAGAAATGCCCCAAAAAGTACTTCACTGAGTTGAATATCTCCGGACTGGAACCGTGGTTGTCATGACAGTCAGAATGACAGTTGGCAGATGAATAATACAATTAAACATTTGTAGCAAAAGCTTTTATTTTTTTTATGCATGATTTGGCCTGAGTGTTAGTTGCATTTGAATTTGTTGTTGATTCAAAGCTTTGAAAGGTTTGTTTCTCCCAACACTAGTCTAAAGAACTCAGTTTCCCTCTGTTCAACAAAAGCATAAATGCTCTCAGTCTCTCTCAGTGGTTTAAAAAAATGCCTTCACCTCAAAAATCATTTTTCATCTTGCATAACATGATGAACTTGGAAGAGCTCAACAGCAAATAATTTTCAGCTAATTACTTTTCGCAAATTGGAATGCATGCAAAGAATGTGGGTGATTTAAGGATGTGAAGGATACACATGCTGTATCGTTCAAAACAAAGACTGCCTACTAAGAATCCTTGAAATTGAGACGACCTTCAATGGAGTTTGATGACGTGGAAGCCTAGTTATGCAGCCTTACTAGGATGCATCCTTCTGTTTGAGAAGCACCCTGTATGCTAATGTATCAAGCCTTTGTGAACCATGTAGCACAATTTTCATGAAGCTTCATCTCGCCACCACTATTGATGAGTCTGGCAAGGAGACAGAAGTGAATCCAAGAATATCCAAGAAGATAATGCAACATGGAGGAATGCAAGACAAAAACATAACAGGTTCACATATTTGTAAAGACAACAGCTGACAAATAAAGACTAAAATGCAGGGGTGTATATACACCAGAGACGTCATGCCCATTCTAACATGCCCCCTCAGATTTTTGAGCCAAGTGGATTTAGAATGCAGCTGCACATTGTAAACAATCACACACATGATGTTTTATTAACAAAGTTCGGGAGGAGCACGTTCAGATAATTAACACAAGTGGAGAGCACTCAGCAATCAATGGTAAGAGGTGTATATATACACTCAGCAGTCTCACCTCATTCCATTGACAGTTTTGCAGCATGTCTGAACGTCCAAGCTCTTCCTCCGACGAAGAAGTAAACTTTGCCAGGGATGCCCCTGCGCATTCCACCGGTCCCACGACCATACCTCCTACGCCGGACGTCACACCTGAGCCCCAGGCTTCTTCACGCGGCCGCACACCGGCCCGAACAGCCCTGCGCTCACCAAGACGCAGTGGCCAGTTTTCACCGCCCCCGGCAAGACTTCCATCTTCTTCTCCGGCTTCCTCCTACCGCTCGGCCGTTCCGACGATCCCACCTATCAGGAAATGGACCGTAGCCGGATTAAAACAAGCACTGGGGAATTCAGACATACAAGCTTCGCGGAAAATGAACAAGGCGGAGCTGTATGATCTGTACGTTTCCTTACAGTCAACTCCCAAGACGAACCACAGGCAGAGCAAAGCCCGCAGGGCCCAAAAATCGCCTGCCCAGTCACCACCGTCATCTTCCCGCACAGGATCCAGATCGCTTCGCCCATCAAAGCGCAGCAACAGGCCTTCAGCGAGCCTGGGCCGCGCACCAGATTCCGCCATGGCACTCCCACCTCTCAATGAGGCCCAGCCCTCCACCACGGCTTCTGCTGCCACAGCGCCGCATACAGCCGGGCCCAGCGGCCTCCCCACAACCACTCAGTTTTATACTCCCGCTGTTTATAACCCTTTTCCTTTTCAGTGGTCTCCAGCTCCTGTCACAGACACTAGCGCGAGGCTATCACCGCTAGCAGCACAGATCCAACCACTTCAACAGTCTCACCCAACAGGTTACAACCCCGCCCACTTTCAGTGGCCTGCAGCTCCAGTAGCTCAAACAAGCACGGGCCCGCCTCCGCTTGCAGCTCAAGCCCATTGTTCATCATATAATCCTTCTATTCTTTCATATCCTCCAAATAACTTTCCTTTTCAAGCCACAGGTCATGCAAGCGTGAGGCCGCCGCCGACATTTGCAGACCCGGCGTATACCCTTCCCAGTTCTACATTACAACAAAAATCACCTTATTCTCTGTTAACAGCAACACCGATGCCCGTTCCGTCCAACGCCGTCGCCATGGAACCACCACCAGTATCCCAAAACATCCACGCACAGATCCTCTCAGGTGCGGATGTAGACCTTTCCTCTCTTCTCTTTATACTCCCCGCAGCTGAACCAGACTGCCAAATAGATTTCGGGGATTTCTCTGTTACCCTAAAAAACACAAACACTCACTCATCTCGCGTTCTTTCATTTTCCAAATTTTCTATAGCTTTTTCCCGTTACACTGAAATCATCTGTTTAGCTTTCCCCCACAGGCGGCGCGAACTGAATGATTATCAAGCAATCATAGCCGAACTCGCGCTGTCCTATGGGGGTGGGCATTTCGTCACGTACCATAAACATTTTTCAGCCAAAAGTGCCGTGCGAGTCGCACAGTGGAACCAGTGCACATACTGGGGCGCACTGGAGCATGGTCTCCACAGCAGGGTGTTTTTAGGTTGCAAAAACATTTCTTGCGCGGTCTGCAGGTCAGTAGCGCACACGACCGCGTCGTGCCCGCAGGTTAACCCTTCCTCTCTTCCCTACCCGGGAACAAGCACATCTAAATCCACCAGCTACGTGCCTCGTGCAGCAACCACCAGCGCAAACCAGGATTCCGCTTTCGACGAAAGCAGACATCCTTGTAACCATTTCAACGCGGGTAAATGTAACAGATCGCGCTGCCGGTTCATGCATATTTGTAGCTTCTGTGGCGGCGCTCATGCCCGCATTATATGTCCAGTTTACAAATCTGTGAATAAAAAATAAAAAAATTATTTGGCGACTCCTGTAAATATTTCACACATGCAATTGAATTTACTCATTATCTGCTGTCAGGTCTAAAAAACGGATTCAAAGCCGGCTTAGAATGCCCGCTCTCCCAAAACATCACATGTAATAATCTTCAATCCGCCCTCATAGAACCTGAAGTTGTAAGCAAACTGATCAAAAAAGAAGTTGAGTCAGGCTTCATGATTGGCCCGTTTGACAATCCTCCATTTAATCTGTTTCGTATTAGCCCCATCGGAGTGGCTACAAGAAAATTCTCGGGTAAAAAACGCCTAATAATCGACCTGTCAGCCCCGCACAATTCCCCGTTCCCAAGCATAAACAGCTTGATCCCTCTCAATGAATTTTCGCTGAAATACCACGACATAGATCAGGCTATCGACATGATCAAAATCGCAGGTTGGGGTGCTTGGCTTGCAAAAATTGACATTACATCTGCTTTCAAAGTAATGCCCATCCATCCAGATTCATGGCACCTATTTGGAGTTCGCTGGCTCGGGACATATTATTTTGCAGTGCGTTTAACTTTCGGATGCAAAAGCAGCCCTAAAATTTTCGACATGATATCAGAAGCCGTCTGCTGGATTTTGTCGAACAACTACGCCATTCCCCACCTCATTCACCTGCTAGACGATTTTTTTATAATCTCGTCTCCCAATGCCATCCCAGCCGCGCACATCCTCACAGTCCAAAAAGTTTTTTCTGAGCTAGGAATTCCTATCGCAGAGAAAAAAATAAAAACCATGGGCCCTGCAACATCCCCCAAACACAAAATTGATCGAATAATTCTCGTCTCTTCTACTCTCCTTGAAAAATCTAATTGTTCAAAACGCAAACTCCTATCCCTGCTCGGCCATTTAAACTTCGCAATGCGCATCATTCCGCAGGGCATTTTCTCGTTTGGCTCTGTTCGAAGGCGGTCGCATTTTTCTACCCTCCCTATCCTGAACTTCCCTGCTTGCTCTCTCGTACTGTCTTGTCCTTCTTAAGAGACTCTCGCTGCACTATTTACAAAACCGAAATTATGGATCTGATCAACTGGTCTCTTAACGCAATTGACACCATCTTCTCGACTAGAAGATCGGGATCTGGAGAACCGGAATGTCCTGCTGGGACGTTTGCTGCTGGCTACACGATGGACGCATGGGAGAGATGGCGGGTCGTGTGTCTGGCGGCTCTCTCCGTGGAGGACATTGAAGACATCTTCTTATTCGGAACCATGATAACTGGGTTTCTGCTGTTTGGATTAGGTGTTGCCCTAAACTATCGGAAAATTAAGGAGACGGGATTGGCTATCCAAAACCTCTCAAGGCTGCCCGTCATGATTGAGGCTGTTGGCAGAGCGGTCGGCTCTGAAACAGAGACGATTAATCGCAATATGGATTCGATCACGGCTAAGCTCTCGGCTTTGGAAAGGAAAATTGATGGACAAGGAGATCAGAATGGACAATGAGAATAGCTGTGAAACCAGAAGACAGCTGTTCGCCCAAAGACAAAACAATCTTATCTCTTTCCGGCTTCCCGAAACAGAACGGCTTGGCAAGGCCGCTCTGGTATCAACTCTCCTATGAATACTGCAGGGAGACGCTCTTTCTTCCCTCCCCCATCAAACACCTTGTTATTGTCGGGCGCTTGGGCTCTGGCCAAGGTCGTTTCCATGGCAATTGCTATGTCGCACCACAACCTGCGAACTGAGACAACTGGTTTGGAGTACTGGCGCAACGAATTTCAAGGCATATGAACTCACACGAACTTACACATACACACACTCATACGCTCATATATACAGATTGTCATCCACCTCCCTACCCCCATCCCACGCCTTCGTCGCTTCATCCCGTCAGTTGATAACGGGTCTGTGTTCGCGCTGTAATGGCTGCTGGCCGGATGGCTGTTTCGTCTGAACTGGATTACTATGCAAGTTATGTTCCTGTGTTGACTGTGCTCTATGCTGAGGTTTTTGTCTGTTCTCACACTGCACTCTCGTTCAGGAGCGTAGTGTGAGGACTATTTTCTTTCTCCTCTCTTTCCTCATGTTGTGCTGTATTCTTCTTCTTTATTGCATTTCGTTGCCTTATACCTACATGTGCAATGACAATAAATTGAATCCAATCCAATCCAATATCAGAATCAGAATCAGAAGATTCAGAATCAGAATCAGAATCAGAATCAGAAAGAGCTTTATTGCCAAGTGTGTTTGCACACACAAGGAATTTGTCTTGGTGTTATGAGCTTCCAGTACAGAAAGTACAAACATAGTGCAGACAACATATAATTAAGGTGATAAAGAACACTTATATTCTAATGAAGAGAATATACAATAATTAAGAATAACAATAGTAATAAAAATAAAAATATACAGAAAAGAGACATGACCATAGACAGAACTGTGAATGTGCATGTGTCCTATGTACAGATGAAGGTTTGATGAGTTATTTACAGATGTACAGTACCGGGGTGTGTTATGTGTTGTTCAGGTGGGATACGGCCTGGGGGATATCGCACCTCCTCTCACTCGCGTCCTCCGTCCACTCGCTAGAGGACCTCATTTCTATAACTCAAGCATGTCGCGACGAACTTAGGCTATGGTTAACATTTCTAAAGCAGTGGAGCGGCCTATCCTTTTTCTATAGCAACCTTGTTTCGTCCCCGACCGATATCCAACTGTTCACAGACGCCACCCCCGTCAATCGGTTTCGGGGGATTTTTTCAAGGTCATTGGTTCGTGCTCCGTGGCCACCGCAGCTCCAGGATATATCTCAATCCTCAGCTCTATTCGAGCTTTACCCTCTCGTAGTAGCAGCTTTTCTGTGGGGGAAAGAATGGGCTGCTAGTAGCATTTTAGTGCATTGCGACAACGATGCAACTGTGCATTGCATTAACAAAGGCCGTTCCCATTCACCTGCTCTGATGCCACTCTTAAGGCGTCTCACCTGGATTTCAGCTTGCGACCAATTCATCATAATTGCTAAACACATCCCTGGGTCAGAAAACCAAATCGCTGACTCCCTGTCTCGTTTTCTGTTTCATAAATTCAGGACGCCGGCTCCAGAGGCGGATCAATTCCCAACTCCAGTACCTCCCTATTCAGAACTAATATTCCCGTAACCCACCCGTTAAAACCCCTGCTTGACGCATCGCTCGACACTATCCTCCAAGCAGTTTCTCCCAGGACCCTCCAATCCTACGTGACTGCTTGGAGATGTTTCAAAACATTCCATGTCTCTGATAACATGCCTTTCCCTGATTTTTCTCTTCTTTCAAGCACCTCTTTTATTTCCTACCTTAATAGCGTTAAGGGCCTTCAAGTCAGGTCCATCAAAGGTTACTTGAGCGGCATCCAGTTTTTCCATAAATTGATGTACGGCGCTCCTTCCCTTGAGATAAACAATTCACAAACCTCCCTCCTGATCAAAGGGATTCAAAGATCCCAGCCCACCCGTCCCGACGCCAGACAACCCATAACACTAGACATTCTCACCAAATGTATTCACGACCTCCGCACAGGCTACCAGTCCATCAGTACTGCTCGCACACTCGACGCCATGTCTTTTTGGTTTTCTTAGATGCTCGGAACTCGCCATCACTTCCAAATTCGACCCAAAAATCCACCCCACCATCTCAGACTTATCAGTACTAGATGGTGAAACAATTTCATATTTGATTAAACAAAGTAAGACCGACCAAACCAAAAAAGGTCATTTCATCTACATTTTTAACCTCTCATCGCCAATCCAACCATACCAGTCAATTCTGGCATATTTGCAATGGAGAAGCTCTCAGGCTAAATCTCCTCTTGAACCCCTATTCATAGACGAATCCAAAAAACCTGTGACACGTTTTTGGTTCCAGAAACACCTCAAATCTGTTCTCCAACAGTCAGGCATCCCAGTAAAGAATTTTTCAAGTCACTCATTCCGTATTGGGGCAGCAACTTCAGCAGCCCAAAAAGGCCTCTCCCAACAGCAGATCCAAGCCCTTGGGAGATGGTCCTCAGATGCTTTCCAAAGCTATATCAGGACCAACCGATTCTACATTAAAAATGCTCACCAAACCCTTATTGAATAAAACCCCCGGGGTTTAACTCCCGGTCAAGCTCTCATTTTCCTCTTTCCCTTTTCCTCTTTCTGTCCAGCAAGCATTTGGTCTCACAGCGGACGCAGTGAGAACTTTCCCGGTAGAGCACTTACATTTTCTCTTTCGTCCAGCGAGCATTTGGTCTCACAGAAAACGCAGTGTGAGAAAATCTCCCGGTCAAGCTCTCATTTTCCTCTTTCCTGTTTCCTCTTTCTGTCCAGCGAGCATTTGGTCTCACAGCGGACGCAGTCAGAACTTTCCCGGTAGAGCACTTACGTTTTCTCTTTCGTCCAGCGAGCATTTGGGCTCACAGCGGACGCAGTGTGAGAAAATCTCCCGGTCAAGCTCTCATGTTCCTCTCTCCTGTTTCCTCTTTCTGTCCAGCGAGCATTTGGTCTCACAGCGGACGCAGTGTGAGAAAATCTCCCGGTCAAGCTCTCATTTTCCTGTTTCCTCTTTCTGTCCAGCGAGCATTGGTCTCACAGCGGAGAAAGAAGGCGCAAACTCTCTCGATCGGTCGCTCCAAATTACAACTGCTCCCCGTTGCAGGCCAGCAGGGCCTGTCAGTCCAGGCACAGTAAGCCGCCATCACGGGCCCCCCCCCCCCGGGCAAACATCCAGACCCTTTCTCGAGATACCAGCCCGCCAAACTCGGCACTCATTTGGGGGGGGGTTTTGTTCAGCGGCTGTCCTCTGCTCTTTAGCCTTTTGAGGGGAGTACTCTGGGTTCGGGCCGAACTCCGAGCTCGGAGCCCTCCCCCCGGACAGCATGCCAAATACGCTTTAAACTTTACCCCTTTAAATTATATGTAAGTGTGAACTCGTGAAATTATATTTTATTAACAAAGTTCGGGAGGAGCACGTTCAGATAATTAACACAAGTGGAGAGCACTCAGCAATCAATGGTAAGAGGTGTATATATACACTCAGCAGTCTCACCTCATTCCATTGAGAGTTTTGCAGCATCCCTCCACCACCCCTTCTCCACGCTTCTAGTCCTAAGCACTTACATAGGGAGGGAGTACTCTGGGTTCGGGCCGAACTCCGAGCTCGGAGCCCTCCCCCCGGACAGCACGCCAAATACGCATTAAACTTTACCCCTTTAAATTATATGTAAGTGTGAACTCGTGAAAATTCTGTTGAGCTTTTGAATGCAATGACCAATCATAGGCGTTCAGATGAGTCATCGCTGAAATGCCGGTGTTTTTTTCACTTGCTTGCTGAAGGAATTCTGCTCTCTGACAATTCTCTCATCAGAAACAATAAAGTGCAGATTTGCATAAGATGCAAGTAGGATATTCATTTCACAGTGTAAACAGCTTCAGTGATTGTAATGAGTTTTTGAGAGTGCTTAAAATGTTGATAATGTACATGTTTTTGCTTTCTTTCTGTACAATGAAAGTGTTATAATAAGTAAATTACAATGTTTTAATTTAAATTAACATTAAATACAAAGTCAGTCATATTAAAAATATTTTATGGCATGACACCCATATCTGGCACTTAAGAAAAAAGACGTGTTTTTATGCGTACTTAATAGATTGCACTATTAGGCTACTTTGTCCATCACCCGTTATAGATCAACTATCTATGAAGGTGCAAAATGCATTTACTTACACATATTTGAGGATCAAGTTATTAAATGATATAGTTAACACGTTTGGGAAAATTTCAAATAAAAAGGAAAGAATGAATACCCCCCCCCCCCCCCCCCCCCCCCCATGATAAATAGAAGTTAAGAACAGGAGCTAATCACGGGAACCATGAACAAAGTAAGAATATAAAAAAATAAATTTCACAATAAGAGTCTCTAAACTAAAAAACCTAAACAAGACATGACAGCAGTCTACAAATGTAGACTTTACTGGAAAAAAATATTGGAATGAAATTTTAAGAAATTTGAACAAATTAAGGCCCGGTTTCACAGACAGGGCTTAGACTAAGCCAGGAGTAGGCCATTGTTCAATTAGGACATTTAAGTAATTTTTACTAACATGCCTTAGAAAAAACATTACTGGTGTGAATCTCGAGACAAAACAAAGGCACTGATATATTTAAAGATCAGTCAGTGCAAGCTTCTTTCAGTTAAAACAGCTCAGATTTACACTTTAGTCTGGGACTAGGCTTAAGCCTTGTCTGTGAAACCGGGGGTACAACAAATAATGCTACATCGCAACTTAGATTGCTCTAGGTTACAGAATAAATACACTCTAAGGAAAAGGTACAAAGCTATCACTGGGGTACTTCCTTAAAGTGTATTTGAGTATATTACAATATTTGCTGTGAAACTACAGGAAAAAAAAACTACTATCATTCACACTATCATTCTTCTGTGTATGGACACAGGTTGACTCCCTTATCTTAAGCTGGGCATACACTGTGCGATATCCCACCACATTATTACACCACTACCACCAGGATGACGAGGCAGGATGCATCTATGCTTTCACATTGTTTATGCCAAATTCTGACCATACAATCCAAATGTTGCAGCAGAAATCAAGACTTATCAGACCAGACAACCTTTTTCCCATCTTTTCTTGTACAGGGTTGCAGTTCCCAAAAGCACTGCACAAGTTCTGTCATTACCAATTGAGCTCAATGGAACTTATGAGGCTTTTGGGAAACACAACCTGGTTTGGTGACCCCGTGTGAATTATAGCCTGTTTCCTGTACTTAGTTAAAGGAGTGGCACCTGGAGTGGTCTTCTGCTGCTGTAGCTCATCTGCTTAAAGATTTGCCGTGTTGTGCATTCTGAGATGCTCTTCTGAAAATCTTGGTTGTAACGAGTGGTTATTTGAGTAACTGTTTCCTTTCTATCAGCTCGAACCAGTCTGGCCATTCTCCTCTGACCTCCAGCATTAACAAGGCATGTTCACCTACAGAACAGCTGCTCATTGGATATTTTCTCTTTTTTGGACCATTTTTTGTAATCCTAGTGATGGTTGTCAATGTGCAAAAATGTGAAAATCCCATTACATTAGGAGATCAGAGTGGCAAAGAGGAATTATTCTGACAAGCTCAGGAACAAATTATCTTCCAGTGATGCTGCTTCCGTGTGGAGAGGAATGAAGGACATCACCAGCTACAAAACACCACCCCCCAGCACTCATTGAAGAAGATGTGTGCCAGGTCTTCAGGAAGAACAAAAGAAGGAAAGCACCTGGTCCAGATGGTGTGTCACCAGCCTGCCTAAAAATCTGTGCTGATCAGCTGGCCCCCATCTTCACACAGATCTTCAATAGATCACTGGAGCTTTGTGAAGTCCCCTCATGCTTCAAACCCTCCACCATCATCCCCGTCCCAAATAAACCCCAAATTACTAGACTTAATGACTACAGACCTGTGGCCCTAACGTCTGTAGCCATGAAATCATTTGAAAGACTGCTTTTGGCTTATCTGAAGGACATCACTGGACCCCCTGCAGTTTGCCTACAGAGCAAACAGGTCTGTGGATGATGCAGTCAACATGGGACTGCACTTCATCCTGCAGCATCTGGACAGACCAGGGACTTATGTGAGGATCCTGTTTGTGGACTTCAGCTCTGCTTTTAACACCATCATCACGGAAACCCTTCAAAATAAACTAACTCAGCTCTCCGTCCCCACCTCCGTCTGCCAGTGGATCAACAGCTTCCTGACAGACAGACAGCAGTTAGTAAAGCTTGGTAAATTCACATCCAGCACTCGAACCATCAGCACTGGAGCTCCTCAGGGCTGCGTTCTCTCCCCACTGCTCTTCTCCCTCTACACCAACGACTGCACATCTAAAGACCCCTCTGTCAAGCTCCTGAAGTTCGCAGACGACACCACACTGATTGGCCTCATCCAGGACGGTGACGAGTCTGCTTACAGACAGGAGGTTAAGGAGCTGGCTGTCTGGTGCAGTCTCAACAACCTGGAGCTTAATACGCTCAAAACTGTGGAGATGATTGTGGACTTCAGGAGAAACCCCCCTGCTCTCCCCCCACTCACCATCATGAACAGCACTGTGACTGCAGTGGAGTCATTCAGATTCCTGGGCACCACCATCTCTCAGGACCTGAAGTGGGACATTCACATTGACTCCATTGTCAGGAAGGCCCAGCAGAGGTTGTACTTTCTTCGCCAGCTGAGGAAGTTCAACCTGCCACTGGACTTACTGAAACAGTTCTACTCCGCCATCATCGAATCCATCCTCTGCACCTCAATAACTGTCTGGTTCAGCTCAGCTACCAAATCTGACCTCAGAAGACTACGGAGGGTAGTCTGGACTGCTGAGCGAATCATTGGTACAACCCTCCCCACTCTCCAAGAACTGTACTTATCCAGAGTGAGCAAAAGGGCTGGTAAAATCACTCTAGACCCCTCACATCCAGCACACTCCCTCTTTGAACTGTTACCGTCTGGTCGACGCTACAGAGCTCTGTGCACCAGAACGACCAGACACAGGAACAGTTTCTTCCCTCAGTCAATACATCTCATGAACACTCGATAATAAACGTGGAACACACAACTATAATACAGTATCCATTCACCACACTTTTTTTTTTTTTCTTCTCATTTCTATTTTGCACATACTTGACCTGTACATACATAGTTGTCTATTATATATTATATATTGTTTTTTTTTGTTAGTTTTTTTTTTTGCTGCTTTGTACATTGGTTATTGGCTATTTCTTGTTATTTTGTTTTTATTACCTGTGTCCTGTCCTGTTACTGTCTTTCTGTTGCACAGTGGAGCTTCTGTCACTACAGCAAATTCCTTGTATGTGTAAACATACTTGGCCAATAAAGCTCATTCTGATTCTGATTCTGATACATCAGCTGTTTCTCAAATACCCAGAGCAGCCTGTCTGGCACCAACAACCATGTAACGTTCAAAGTCACTTAAATCACCTTCCTTCCCCATTCTGATGCTTGGTTTGAACTTCAGCAGATCATCTTGTCTACGTGCCGAATTGCATTGACTTAGATTAGATTTTTGCATCAACAAGCAGTTGAACAGGTGAACCTAATAAAGTGGTCTGTGAGTGTATGTGTGCTTATAAATGACTGTTGATATCTAAAGAAAATGCTAGTTGCTTGTTAAGTTGTGACTTGGAATACCATTTCTGGGCCCAACCCTCTAGTCTATTTTATGTGAAAATACTTTCTCAACAGCCATTTATAAGCACTTCATTTATAGAACACAATTAAGCTAAGCTTTTAAAAACTCACAGTTCTGTCAGGACCGCTATCGTCAAAGATGATTGACAATTAGCATATAGTTTGGATTGGCGGAATGGTTCTGTTCTAGGCAAGAACTCCCTGCGAATCCATGCAGCCTAGCATGGATGAGAGCAGGGAGAGCAGCGATAACCCCACAGGGTAAACAGAACAGAACCAACAAAAGTATTGCAGATTTGTTAAAACGTTCAGTAATTTTATGTACACATTTTTGAATTTGTCTGATTCAAAAGAGAATCAGAAGGCTGGATCCTGACTGACAGAGGAGGAGTTGGGGATGGAGGAGGGTAATTTGCTATTGAACAATGCGAAAACTGCTGATAATACTGACAACCTTATATATGGATGCTTAGATAGTTGTCGTATTCCTATAGGTAGATGGGGATCAGCTGAGAGTCAGCTGACGCGAGCTTGACTAACGTGACCTGCCAGAAATAACGCTACGCTCGATTGTACACTATAGTCTCTGGTCTCACAGTGTCCTGGACACCAAAATTTAAACAAGCCAGAAGAGCTGAATCAGGATGAACCTCATTGCTTATGTTGCAGGAGTGCCTACTCCTGGATGAACCCGTGCAATGGGTTTGAATGGAGCACCCTAAGCCAGGGATGCCAAACTCAAATCCTGGATGTAGAGTTCTTCACAGGCCCAAAAAAAACATGCCCGAACTGAAGACCGAGACTCGTGCAAAACTAAGAAATGCCATAAATGTTTTACCCAGAGCCGACCAGGACAGTCTGTTATTTGGAAGCTGCACCTGGACCCTGTCCGTTTTTTATTTGACCATCACAGATTCCACAGTTAATTGCTTTTATCAAGTTAATTAACAAAAACTTTGTTTCTTGTGTAATGTAACATTAGTAGTCTTCTTTCCTGTAACTGACCTTGGATAATCCATCCTCCTTGCCAAAAAAGTTGGTTAAAAAAATAAATAAAAAGTTTATGTCTAAATAAAGGCCAGGGTGCCACTCAGCTTAACGGATGGTCCACTCAATCAAATGAGACACAAAAGAAGACTGAAAGAAAAAACCCTGCATAGTAAACATGTAAAGAAAAAGTACAAAGTAATAAGATACTGATGGATGAGTGCTGATCTTCCAGTTGTGCGCTTCTATTCTATGGTGAATTGTAAATGCAATTAAAGTGTGCTCCACAGTTTGTCTTTAATCATCATCCCTATGCATTATATCAACCCACCATATCTAAGATCCAGTTTCTATTGCTTGAACTTCCCAACATTTTCAAAAGACATTTGAAAACAATGCATCATTGTGACAAGATCAGATCCCGAATGTCCTATTGATAGTTTTCACGTGACGTCACACTGTTATAGAAACTCCCACCTGGAGGGCAAAACGATGCTTTGCTCCACTGACCGCCAGCTATTTTTATGCAGATTGCATCAAGTAATAATGTAGTAAAAAGCAGATATTAAAAGGCGAGATTCAGTGGACACCTTATTGATGATGTATATCTTGTACAGGCAAGAGGATGAAGCCAGAATATAAACACAATGCGCAAAGTTTCACATTAAATGGCTTCCCATAGAAAACCATTAGAAGGAAAAGACTGAACCATTAAACGGACTGCGTTCATATTCCGGCCTCATCTGCTTGCCTATATAAACTATGCATCATTAACATGGTGATTACTGAATTTGATCTTTTAATATTACTGTTTTAAATATATTAAGGCACTTTAAGTGTTTTTACAATGTTTTGTCACACTGTTTATGACTGAAATATTGCCGAGGGTGTTTAATATGGATTGCAAATGGCCAAAACTTGCATTTTGTTCAGAAATACCTTTGTTGTATTCTTTTTAGAGGTGATCTAAATATTTGCGTCTGGGACATAGATAAAAAATTGACAGGCTTGTGCAGCAGTTCTATGGATGTTTTACCGTCCAAGTCTTCGAGCCGGTCACGTGATTGAAAACTATCAAAAGCTTTAGCAAAGCAGCATGCAATGCCACTCTATGAGGATTATTAGATTTATGCATTGTGTTATGTTGTGTTTGGGCTTGAATCAAGAATAAATAAATATATGTGATCTACTACGGTTTACTGATGTTTAGTAAAGGCAGTCGTGGCCTAATGGATAGAGAGTTGGACTTGTAACCTGAAGGTTGTGGGTTCGAGTCTCAGGCCGGCAGGGATTGTAGGTGGGGGAGTGAATAATCAACACTCTCTCCACCCTCAATACCACGACTGATGTGAGACCCTTGAGCAAGGCACTGGACCCCCAACTGCTCCCCGGGTGCCGCAGCATTGGCTGCCCAGTGCTCCAGGTGTATGTTCACTACTGTGTGTACACTTGGATGGGTTAAATGCAGAGCACTAATTCTGAGTATGGGTCACCATACTTGGCCACACACCACTTCCCTTTCCTTTTAAAGTTACAAACCAAAACGTAGCCCAAAAACCGCATGTGTATACTGTTCATATGTACTAAGTATTGTTTGGTCTCTATTTGAAACATTTATGCTTGTTGCACACAAAACTTCATTTTATTTCAGCTTTTTTTAACAACAGCAAAGAAGTTCACTGTTTTTGCTATAACTCCACCCCCTTTGCTTCTGACGGCTGAAGTAGCACATCTTATCCTAATTTTACAGTTTTTCAAGTTACAAAACACATACACAGCACTTCCATGATTCATCACAGCCAGGTTTTTTTTTTGGATCAACGTAAGTATTACACACAATGTTAACAGTCCCTTGACCCAAAATAATAGACAGGGACCCGGACACAGCTGACCATGTAAAATATGGGTACTTAGTTCTGGGTAGACAAGTGAATTCCTCTACCTGGAGGGCCACAGAATTTATCTTGAATTTTAATTAAATGTACCTGATAATCAAGCCCTTCATGATTATTTGAAAATTACAGGTATGTTATTTTTTGGAGCAGGGTTGAAACAAACTCTGCAGAATCATGGCGCAACAGCAGCTGAGTTTGGCACCCGTACCCTATGGCCTTGATCAGATTTATTTACAACTTTTCTCCCTATTAATTATTTAGAGTATGGTGATAGCAATGCCAAGATCATAGGTTTGATTCCCAGGGAAAGCAAGTACTGCCAAATTCTAAATGTGTACCTTGAATACCATGTAAGTCACTTTGAATAAACACGTCAAACACGCCAAAAACGTAAATGTAAATGCTTAGGCTGTTGGGGACAATGTAAAAAGAAATAAATACAAACGAAATGGTAACCATTTCACTATAGCTCTTTAAAAATAGTCATCTTAATAAGTATCATGCAGTTGTGTGGGGTGGGGGTAAGTTAACTGTGTGATCTGCTGTGATGTCACAATCGTGTTGCAGTGTTATGGAGCTGCTTGAAATGTACATACATGCTGTGTCTTGTTTCAAAGGTTGCGCCCTGCAGAGGTTGGAACTGTCAGCCGTATGTGTCATTTAGAAAAGTAATCATTGCATTGCAAAGTAAGAATGAAATTACAGCAATTACACTGCATGAGGAATAACAGTCAATTTTATAATGGTTACTTTTCTCAAATGAGACAATCTCAATGATGTATGCGGCCAACAAATGCAACCTCTGAAGCCCGCAACCTTTCAAAGTGGAGTGCACTTCAAAATGGCAGGGAAGAGCTTAGGAAACTTTGCGAGTGCACATTTAGAAGCAATGTGGAATGTACCTTGGTACTTCTTGAGTCACCCTTGAATATAAACAGTCTTTGCTGAGCAAACATCATTGAAGGGGCATTTAGTAGTTCTTCAGCTTACTTACTGATACTACAATAGCATCACAATAGTGCTGCACTGCCATAGATCAACATGGCTATCTCTGAGTTTTATGTAAATTAAATTGATACTAGTGAGTTGATACACTGAGACATTATGGTATGACATGGTATGGTTAATTACCTGTCCAGCTAAAAAAAATATGTAAATTCCTCTAAAAAATAAATAAATAAAATAAAAGAGCCATTTCCTCTGTCATAAAATTTTTTCCACCTTGTGTGCTGTACTGATGTTCACTCAAATTTTTATGTACTTGCCTTTCTCAGTGGCATAGCTAGGTTTTCTGGGCCCCATGTACAGAACAGAAGTGAGTGTGTTTCATTGTCTAATTTTCAGTTTTCACATCACCAAACAACACTACAATATAGATGTCAATGAGAGTGAGAATTATTTCCAATGTTTAGTAAAACAGCGAGACGTGTCATCTTATTCATCATGCTGAAATACAATGAGGAGCGAGATGCACCAAACATAACCATAAACAATTTTTATTAATGTGAATTTACACTATTAAGATAACTCTACACAAAAACTCTTATCTCTTATCTTAGCTCAAGCTACTGAATACACCTTTAAGATTTTAACTACAGCGTAGTTAAAGACCCTTAATGAGTATTTGACTCATATGTGTCCCTGCAGCACAAAAGCAGTCATGAGTAACAGGTATATTTGTAGCAATAGCCAACAATACATTGTATGGGTCAAAATTATACATTTCTCTTTTATGACAAAAATCATTAGGATATTAAGATCATGTTCCATTAAGATATTTGTTTTAATTTCCTACCGTAACTACATCAAAACTTAATTTTTGATTAGTAATAAGCATTGTTAAGAACTTAATTTGGACAACTTTAAAGGTGATTTTCTCTATATTTAGATTTAGATTTTTTTTTTTTTTGCTCCCTCAGATTCCAGATTTTCAAATAGTTGTATCTCAGCAAAATATTGTCCTATCATAACAAACCATACATCAATGGAAAGATTATTTATTCAGCTTTCAGATGTATAAATCTCAGTTTCAAAATATTGACCCTTATGACTGGTTTTGTGGTCCAGGTTCACATATTAGATATTTCCTGTTTTGGGGAGCCTGTCCCTGGAAGTTTTCTTGTTGTCTACTGTACATTCAAACTGTCCACAAAGTGAAATAATTCTTAATGAGTTGAAAAAGAGCTACAGGTTCCACCTCACGAGTGTGGTGCTTATTTTGACCAACAATAGCAGCATAAACTCGTGTTAACATTCATCTTCCTCTACTATGTACTTCCTCAATCTAAATTTGCAATTGAAAATGACCACAGGAGCTCATCATTGTGTCATTCTGATCAGCTTCAAAGTAAGGCACATAATAACATGAATGCTTCTAACCGTACACACAAATTACATCGCACTCTGTGATTGTCTGCTTTTCACTGATGATTTCCATGCATGGGAACAGAAAAAAGCACAGATGGTGCTTCAAACATCTAGCTTTAATCTTTCTTATCTCTTTGCTCATGTCTTTTTTTGCTTGCATTAACTTGTTTTTCCACAGTCCACAGTGAACTTGGCTACAAGATCAAGTTCAAAATTATAGAAAATAGAAACAAAGACACACAATTTAAGTGTTAATAGGTCAGAGGAGTTCTGCAGGAAATGTATAGGTGGAATAGATCTGCTGCTGCTGCAGAGCGGTTACAGAGATTTCACAGATACATTCACAGACATTCTGCTGTGAACATGTAAAACATGCTGCTGCTGCACACATACTTGAATTACCCCTGTAGCAGACCTATACAGATGGAGCTGGGGAAGGTGGAGGGTTTCTGCTTGTAACATATAATGCTTAACAGTATTAAATGTATTTTATTTGATGGAGAAAAAACCCCACATTGAACCACACAAGCGCTCTATCAACACTGTTGCAACAACCATCCCACAATAAAGTTAGCAATCAAATTTGACCTTATTTATTTTCTTACATTTTTACAGGATGGGGAAAGACACATAGCGCCCAGGCCACTCTTTGTTATTCTCTTGTTCAGATCAGTTGATGCCGAGTTCACACTGCATGATTTTCAAAGTCGTTGGATCACTGTTGTTTTCACACTGAACAACTATCTGGGGTGGGGTAGCATTCAGCTGCTGCTGTGTTAACATTGCACGATGGATCGACGACAGGAGGTTACTCATTGCATGACTTTACAATAGGAAGAATTGCCGACAACTCTGTCTGGTCTACAAACTACAGCCAAACACTCATGAGAAAAATGCAATAAATGTTTTGTCCTTTACATTTTATGTTTAATTATATATATATATATATATATATATATACACTGAACAAAATTATAAACGCAACAGTTTTGTTTTTGCCACCATTTTTCATGAGCTGAACTCAAAGATCTAAGACTTTTTCTATGTACACAAAATGCCTATTTCTCTCAAATATTGTTCACAAATCTGTCTAAATCTGTGTTAGTGAGCACTTCTCCTTTGCCGAGATAATCCATCCACCTCACAGATGTGGCATATCAAGATGCTGATTAGACAGCATGATTATTGCACAGGTGTGCCTTAGGCTGGACACAATAAAAGGCCACTCTAAAATAATTTTAAATAAAAAAATAAAATAAAAAAAAAAAACATTTAAAGTGGTCATGAAGTCGGCACTGATGGCCTCATGAGCAGCACGCCGACATGTGATGTTGCGCTTCAGGTGTCCCGAGTTCGGGTCCCAGCTTATGGACCTTTCCTGATCCCATCCCCTCTCTCTCACCCACTTTGCTTGTCTATATCTAAATAAAGGCATAAAATACCAAAAATAATTCTTTAAAGGGGTCATATGATGTTGCTTAAAATAACATTATTTTGTGTATTTGGTGTAATGCAATGTGTTTATTTGGTTTAAAGTTCAAAAAACACATTTTCCACATACTGTACATTATTGTTGATCCTCTGTGCTCCGCCTTTCTGAAACGCGCCGATTTTTACAAAGCTCATCATTCTGAGAAGTGAGGTGTGCTCTGATTGGCCAGCTATCCAGTGTGTTGTGATTGGGCAAATACCTCAAGCGTGAGACGGAAATGTTACGCCCCTTACCATGTTGTGATGCACGACGAGACAAAAACAATAAAACCCATTACAAACGAGGCATTTGTTGCACCCAGTTGGGACATAATTACTGATTCTAATTACTTATACTGTCTTTTTATGCGTTGCGTTGTATCTGCATTTGTGATTGGAGAAACGACAAACAACAAGCGCTACTCTACACTGCTCAAAACTCGTGTTTGAATTGTCAGTGGCAAATTCTTTAAATATGAAAACATACTTACAGGCTGTGAGTCAGAAGCACCAGACTGTCCTTGCAAAGTTGGAATTGCCCCACTTTATAGAAACAGCCTTTGTGCACAGCTGGCAGGCTACTCCCAGGTTCAGGAAATAGTCCTCCGTAAAATGTGCTGCACACACTCTAATATTTGGGTTGAACTGTTCTGGAACAGTGTTGTAAATACAACTTAACCACTGATTTCTAGTTGTGTCCTCTTTTGGAAGCCCAAACAAATTACTTTTGCTTTCACAATGAAACACAGCGTCTCCAGGACATGGCGCCGGCAGCAGCAACAATACTACAGCCAGAATAAAAATCACGCCCTCTTTCTTTGTGTATACATTTGGGCGCTGTTATGCAAATCTTCCCACACACTGACGTTGACATGTGGGGGCGTGTTTAAATGAGCCATTTTAGGCCGTGGACAAGTCTTCACTTTTATAAAGAATATCTGGGATTAAGACTTTAGTCTTTGCAACTTTAGGGATCTTATCTATGCACGAACAGCTTGTAACACTCCAAAGAGAAAGGAAAAGTTGAAATCACATTTAAGAAAAGGGGGTCATGAAATACATTTTTAAATAATGTTTCCTGTGCACTTATAATCTTAGTATGTTGTTGTTGTTTTTCATAAAAAATGGTCATAATTTTGATATAAATGGTCATTTTCTACCCTGAATTTAGCCTCTGATTTAAACACCCTATTGGCGTGTCTGGTGAGAGACTTCAATGTAAAAGCCCACTGCACTGCTATGACTGGCTAACATCTTTGCATATGAAATGAGTATTACATGTGGACCTCGTTTTTACTATAACAGCCGCCAATATGAACTAATCATGGAAAGTGTTGACTAATTTATTATTAAGCATAATTTATTAATAATTATGAGGCATAATTGTTTGTGATATTTGCCCACTGGTTATTTATCCTGAAAACATTTAATTTTAATTAAACATTTGCATTAGCTTGCATCGGTAACATGTCTCCACAAGCTTTCATGGTTGTGGTTGCCAGATTTCAAGAGTTTAAATCCCCCAATCAGAGCTAAAGTGGCTTATCGCTGTCTGAATATTTCTGAAGATATTACAAGTCCACCCCATCCACATCAGAGATCCATTATACTGAAACCGATGCAGATGCTTTTTGTGACCAACAAGAATCCATGGGTTAATTGTGTTTTTATGGAATGGTGACTTTGGAGTGAAAAATGACTGCTGCATGATAATGATCACTTACTGGGAATAGCTGTGACTTTTAAGCATGTAAAGAAGCTTGTTTGAGCAATATATTGAGCATCATCAACATCATCATCAGCTTTGTCCATAGATGCCATCCAGGCCAAAGGCTTACCTCAGTTCAACTTGATGGACATTTCTTCAGATTAGTGTCACTGAATTCACTTACAACCCAAAATCCCAGGGGTTGTTAGGTGGGAAGCCGGCTGACAGCTTCAGAGGGACATAAACAGAATTTACTTGGTAGGGAGAGAGATAAAATGTCATTGATGAATATTCAATAACCTTTGTTAACAGACCCTTTGGCTGATATACTGTAATCAATTTCTGTCTCTGCCAAAAGCAGCCAGTCTGTCTAGCTGAGCTCCTGAGTAAGGATGTTTTTGTCCAGCCACAATTCAGTTAGAATTTAAATAAAGCAGAAGCTGTGCCTTCAGTTGTATTGTTCAAGAAACATAGAGTACATTAGATGGGTAGTTTACTTATTCTCTAGCTTGTCTACTATTATAGCCTACTGTTAAATCTTGGAATCGTGTACTGTTAAATTGTTTGTGATGTTCCTGATTCCTAGGATGCTTTGGATAAAAACATCTGCTAAATGGCTAAATGTAAATGTCTGCTGGGTCCAGCCATTAGCCTTGCCCAAACACCAGCCTGCTTATTACGTTTTGCTTTTCATCAGGTGTTGAAACCTAACTTAACTGAGTTTATAAAAACAGGAAAAAATGAGGTAAAACATAAAAAATGGAGTCTGCTGTCTATGTGCTAAATCCTTATTGTAGGCTACACACAATAACACAGCTCCAAGTTTCCTTAAAGAAGACCTGCTCTGATCAAGACACTTTGCGCAATAAATTTTAACCCAAATCTTTGAATGCATGTGAAAGCTGCTGAGGGGTTTTTGGGACACAGTGATGTCCTGCTATCAGTAGTGATGAACATTACACATCATACACGATATATAGCCTTCCAGCCTAATTATTTGACAGAGTAACAGGTTATTTTATCCAACACTCATAGTACAGTAAGCTATACATCAATCAATGTTGAGAGTGAACTGAGAGCCTGGTCTCTGAAAATGCGTATAAATAGCACAAGTTTTTGTATTTTGCGTGCTATTTACATGCAGAAACTGACTTTGACGTGCATATAATATGCAGTTTTTGCATGATGATACGCATTTTGGCATACATATAAATATGCATCTACCCCACACCCCTAATCCTACCCATTGCGTATCATATGCACGCCAAAGTCAGTTTCTGCGTATAAATAGTACTCTGAATAGAAACAGAAAATCATACCATTGAAATATACTTTCATGATATCGGGTTATATCTATATGTAAGGTTTTAAAGGCACAATAAGTAAGTTTTCACCACTAGAGGTCACATTTTCAAAACAATAACAAAGGCGAAGCTTGATGATGCTATGAAGGAGGATGTTTACGGATGAGGTAATGAATAATTTTTTTATTCCCTGTACCTTTCAAAGTTATTCAAACAGCGAAGAAATTATACAGAGAAAGCGAGCAAAGAACATTTACATGGTCAAAGAACATTATGACTGACTTCGGTCTAGCGCGAGTTTAAGCACTCTCAAAAAACTTATAATCAGTAAAGCTGTCTATACACAACTTTTATGAATGCAGGTTTTATGAATGAATCTCTTACATCATACATACATCTGCACTTTGTTGTTTATGATGAGAGAATTCGCAAGCGTGTGCACTGAACAAAAACTCATCTGAACTCCTCTGATTGGCCATTGCATTCATAAGCTCAACAGACTCGTGTGTGATTGGTTACAATGCACAACACTGTAAAAACACCTAAAAAATCATGGCGCAACATTGAGCAGATCAGACCAGAGGTGTACAAAATGTGCAGAGTGGTCGGCCCCCAGGTTTGGAAATCACTGTTTTACACTGTATGTGCAATTGTGCTGCTTGCCAAGCTTGTTCATCAGAATCATGCTGATTTATCATGCATGACTGCTGGAGGCACCTGCCGCAAAAGACAAAAAGAGTCTATGAGGTCTATGAGGCTGCAAAAATATACAAGGGCTGTCCGGAAATTATCCAGCCATGTAATATGAAAAATACGAGTTGAGAGATTCAGTACCATGAAAAAGGTTGCATCTATGGGCAGCTTTATCACAACAATGCATCACGTCTTGTGCTTTTTGTTTTTTTGGCTTTTCCCAAAACTAAAATCACCTTTGAAAGGGAAGAGATTTCAGAACGGTTCCGATTCCAACAAAGTGTTTTGAAAAGTGGAAGAGACGCTGGCAGAACTGTGTGAGGTCCCAAGGTGCCTACTTTTAAGGGGATTGAGGCGTCCTTATCCTATGTACAATGCTTTTGTATCTTGTATCTTCTTCAATAAATATCTATTTTTTCATTTTATATGGGCATTACATGGTCATTTATTAATCAGAGATGCCTTTATTCACTACTGATCAAACAATATTTCTAATTTATGTGGTTATAATACAACAGGGACTATGCTCTGTCCTGCGACGTTAATTTAGTTCAGCTATGCTCCGATTAACAGTATAACTATAAAATCACAATAAAAGCCAACTGCTTAAATACATGTCATTTAACACAGCATACTATTTGGCAGAAGCTATTATAGCATTAGCAACAGATTCTCAAAGGTGCAGAAAGGGAGCTATGGTTTTGAGTGTGGTGACAAAATGAGTTTCATATGTTGCGGTCAATATGCCAGTCCATCTGACCAATAAGATTTTAATTATACATCTGTAAAATAATTGTTAAGACTCTTTACTTCCAATTTTCTTCATTTACATAAAAAAATGCTGACATGCAGTGGGAATAAGTAGAAGAATGGGATCCAGAAAAGCCAGATTTGAACTTGTGTCGGTTGCGTCAAAAACTAAATCAGGCGTTTTTACTCTCCTTACCACCGGGCGGGTGGGTAGAGTTAGTGTAATTAGCCTCTGCCAACAAGGTGGGCTATTTGCACTTACTGTGAATAAACACGCTGATACAATATCTATACAGTAAATGCCTCAGATGCAGGATGTTTTCACTCGCTAGCACAAGCAGACCACAATGTTTGTTACGATGGCAACTGCTTGCATTTTTGCACTCCAAAGCAATTCTCATGTGTCTTGAAAAGCAACTATCCACAGCATGTACCATGCAAAAGCCTTTTAAACACAGGCTCATACACACTCTTAAATATTATAGGTTGCACTGAAAGATCACACACATATGCATTACAGTGTTACTGCATGACATTCTAATGAGCCTACTGCTACTCTATGACAATTCATTAAATGGGAATTTCTTCCCAATTATTCAGGAAAAATTAGCATGTTTTACAGATCAAAAATTTGAATTAAATGAAGTTGAGTAGTGTTCGAGTTGCACTAGCACCACACTTATCGCATTTCCATATGCAATTCCATTGCAAGCTTTGTTGGTATCTCATACTCAGTTATTTTCAGGGCTGATGAGATATTCAAATGCCCTCCAAACCTTTGTGAATGCCTGTCCACCGTTTTGAATTTTATTGTCAGTTGCTGTATCAAAAATCTCCCGATATTTCCCACATTTGTCCACTTAAGTAAATGAAAAAAAAATTGTGACTTTGTATACTGAGTGTGCCGGAAAGGGTGCCACTTTTACATACTTTATGCTTGCTGTTTATTAATAAAATAAAAAGACTGACAGTAGGTGCGTTTCCTCTTGCGATAAATCATGGTGACATATGTTGGGAGCTTTATCGCAGCCATTATTTTTAATCGAAGGAGATGTATGCGTGTATTTTTAGCAAAGCAGCATGGAGAGGCGCTTCTGGGATGCTTGTCTGCCGCGGCGCAGCTGGTATAAACACAAACATTGACTTCAGTGGCCGTGATTAGCTCCAGTGGCTGTGTCGGAGCCATACTGCTGACATGTGCAATGTAAATAAGGACTTATCCAAACATTCACATAGTACTGAGCGGCCATGTATAGGTGTTTCCTGGAGGTTATAGTACATTAAAAAATGATCATGTGAGTTTTATGTACGCCAGGTAACCTATAAATGCAAAAAAAAAACATTGCTGTTTTGCAATATATTCCTTTTTCGAATTGCCTGAAAAACCACCTCATGTGAGCACAAAAACTTTTTTTGCAATATATGCGAGTTTTTAGCGAAATTTACATGTTTCCATTAGCCATATTTTCAATTTCAGTTTGCACAATTTGAAGGGCAATGGAAATGCAGCAAATGTGGATGTGCTTGCAGTGCTTATCTGGTAAGCTCCAGGTGTCACGAATCCCGGCCACGAACTTCTATTCGTTCACCAACAGAGGTCACCCGCTCACCACATGGACTCTTGAACTACACTGCACTGCTGGCACTTCACCATTGGACTACAGTTCCCATCATCCATTGCACTGACGACACACACAGCTGATTTCACTGATCACACAATCACACACACTTTATAAGCCTCGGACTTCCTCTCTGTCATCGCCGAGTATTGTTTAGCATATATCCTAGCGATAGCTACTCTACAGAGCTGTCTCAGTTGTTATATTCTTGCTTTGTTAGTTTTCTTGTGTTTGATACCTGCCCGTGTTACCTGGATTATCGCTCTTGCCTTGCCCCTGCTGGATATTGTTCGCCGATCGTCGACCCACGCTTGCCCTAGGATTACACTTTGTCTTGCCTGTGTTGTTCCTGTTTGCCACTGAATGAACCTTGCTTGTTTTGTAACCACGCCTTTGAATAAAGCTTGCAAATGGATCCGCATGTCTCACGTTTCGTTTTGCCCCGTAACAGAATACTCGACCACACAAGGATCCAGCGGCTTTTTCAACGAACATTGGTCAGGTATGGATGCAGCGATCTTGTGACTAGCCCTCAAGCAGGGTACACGATCACTCGAGCGTTACATTGCGGAATATTTGGCTCTGGCTAATGGCTCAGAATGACCAGACTGTGTGTTAATAGATTTTTTTGTGATGGCCTTAACCAGCCTTTGAAATCAAAAGTGATTCATAAGGGCCCTCGTTTTTCACTGAGTCATTTTCTGGATTATGTTCTGTGGACTGTTGGTTCAGCATTCACTGTGGGTGTTGCAGAGGAACACGATACCGCACTCACTAGTGTGATAACAGCCGTGCTGGAGCACACTCACAAAATAGCGGCCACAACAACACCCCGTCATTGCTGCCAGTCATGCGTCAAGTCAAGTCACAGCTGATGTTAAAGAGCCAAGACAAGTCACAGCTGATGTTAAAGAGCCAAGTCAAGTCACAGCTGATGTTAAAGAGCCAAGTCAAGTCACAGCTGATATTAACAAGCCAAGTCAAGTCACAGTTAATTGTCGTGAGTCAAGCCAAGCCGCAGTTGATCTTCGTGAGTCAAGCCAAGTCACCGTTGATCATCACAAGTCAAGTCACATCTCCGCTGATCTTCCAGAATCTCTTCTCGTCTTAAGCTGGTCATCCAGAGTCACACCACGTCACAGCTGGTCATCCAGAGTCACACCACATCACAGCTGGTCATCCAGAGTCTCTTCACGTCTCCGCCGACCTTCCAGAGTCTCTTCACGCCTCCGCCGACCTTCCAGAGTCTCTTCACGTCTCAGCTGATCACCCAGAGTCACGTCTTCAGTACCCCCGGCTGGCATCCAGTGTGGAGGATCCACCGCTGGTGTCAGTACGAGCAGCTGGTACCCCTAAACCAGTCCCTATCCCCTCGATTCCTTATGTTCCTGAACTGATTCCCCAGTCTGAGGCGCTTCCCCTGATGGGGAGCACCTTTTGGTGTGTTTGGGCTGCATACATAATCACTGAGTCTCCAGAGGCGGCGGTGTCCACTATCGTATCTTCAGAGGTGGTGGCTGATGCTGCAGAACCTCCTGAGGTAGTGGCGCTCGCTGCTGTGCTTTCCGAGGCGATAGCGCCCGCTGCAGTTTCTCCAAAGGTGGCAGCTGATGCTGCAGAACCTCCTGAAGCGGCGGTACTCTCTTCAGTTCCTTGCATGGTGGTGGCGTCCAGGAATGCACTCTCAGACTGTCATGTCACGGTTGAAGGTACCATTGCTAAACTCTCTGCATTGGTTAAAACTTCTGATGGTATTGTTGTAGAACCTCTAGAGGTGGCGGCATCCGCTGCAGAACCTCCAGAGGTGTCAGTGGTATCCCCCTATGAGTCCTCGTCCTGCTCTGTCACGGCTATGGAGGCTGTCTTTGAATCCTCGTCCTGTTCTGTCACGGCTATGGAGGCTGTCTATGAATCCTCGTCCTGTTCCGTCATGGCTATGGAGGCTGTCTATGAACTTCCTGATTGTCCTGTCACAGCCTGTCATGTCATGGTCAAAGGTACCATTCCTGAAGTCTCTGTATTATTTGAAATTTCTAATGGTACTACTGTAAAACCTTTAGAGGTGGCAGCATCCGCTGCAGACCCTCCAGAGGTGTCAGTGGTATCCATTAATCAGCTCTCAGCCTGTCCTGTCACAGCCATGGAAACCAATAATGAACCTTCCTTAGCTCCTATTACGGCCTATGAACTGTTGTCCTGCCTGAACCAGCCGAGTTGGCTGGTTATGAACTCTCATCCTGTTCAGAGCCAGTCATGGAAGCCAATCATGGACTATTGCCCCGTCCTGATCCAGCCAAGGAGGCTGTCTCTGAACTCTTAGCCTTGTCTGTCACACCCAAGGATGTGGGCTGTGAAATTCCTGGCTGTCTTGCGGCGCCTGTATGGGCCATTTGTGAATCCTCATCCCTGCCTGTTACAGCCATGGAAGCTGTAAATAAGGTTTCTGTAAGCCTGGTTAACCCCCGGAACAAAAATACCATTCAATGTCTGCCCCGTTACGCCTGTAACTGACAAAATAACCACTCAGAAACTATCTGTCTGTTCTGTTTCTTCTAAGCTGTCTGAAATTGAGCCATTGGTCTATTCCATTTCAAGTAATGTGTCTGAACTTTCTGTCCGTCCAGTTTTAGTCATTGAGTCTATTGTCGTACCATTCATCAATCCAGCTTATACTAATGGGTCCGAGTGTGAATTGGGTCTGAGTGTGAATTGTCTGTCTTGCCAGCTTCTGTCTCAGAACTGCCTACTCCAGCCTCTGTCAATGCACCCTTAACTCCACCTGTTTGGAGCCAAGAGACTATAAATGCATCCCATGTGTTTCATGTTAACTCTGTCACTGCCATAGAGACTATTCATGAACTGGCTGCTTGTTCTGTTCCCCCATGTGTGTCAGCTGAATTGTCTGCTTTACCAGTCCTAGCCTGTGATCCTGTTTATGAACTGTCATTCTGTCCTGTCTCAGTCAACGAACCTCTTGATGATTATTTTGTGTTCCCTGCCATGGTCCCTGAGACTGTGAATGCACTGTCTGTGTTGTCTGTCTCTACTCTCCCCAGATCTCTGTCTATGCCAGCGTCCTCCGCCTTGTCTGCTCGGCCTGGTGGTCTTCTGTCTCGATCTGGTGGTCTTCTGTCCCACTCTGGTGGCCATCCGCTCTGCTGTGGTGGCCTTCTGCTCCAGTCTTGTGGTCTCCTGCTCCGCCTGCTCTGCTGTGGAGATCTTCTGCTCCATCATGGTGGGCTCTAGTCCCATCTGCTCCACCCCGGTGGGCTCCTGTCCCATCCAATCTGCCTCAATCCCCAGTCTCTCCATTTCCACATGGTCCTGGCCCTCCGTCCCTCCCCCTGTTCCACCTCCGCTCCACCGCCCTCCTGGATTGTATAGGAGCGTCTGGAAGCCGCTCCTTGTGAGGGGGGCTATGTCACGAATCCCGGCCATGAACTTCCATTCATTCATCACCAGAGGTCACCCGCTCACCACATGGACTCTTGCACTACACTACACTACTGGCGCTTCACCATTGGACTACAGTTCCTATCATCCATTGCACTGATGACACACACAGCTGATTTCACTGATCACACAATCACACACGCTTTATAAGCCTTGGACTTCCTCTCTGTCATCGCCGAGTACTGTTTAGCATATATCCGAGCGATAGCTACTCTACAGAGCTGTCTCAGTTGTTATAGTCTTGCTTTGTTAGTTTTCTCGTGTTTGATACCTGCCCGTGTTACCTGGATTATCTCTCTTGCCTGGCCCCTGCTGGATATTGTTCGATGATCGTCGACCCACGCTTGCCCTAGGATTACTCTTTGTCTTGCCTGTGTTGTTCCTGTTTGCCACTGAATCAACCAATGCCACTGTTTTGTAACCACGCCTTTGAATAAAGCTTGCAAATGGATCCGTATGTCTCACGTCTCGTTCGCCCCATAACACCGGGAGTAACAAAATTATCTGTATTGAAATCTGTCATGGAAACTAGCTTGTACAAACTGTAATTGATTAATTTATTAATAAATTATAGGGGAACCTACACCTATGCGATTCAGCTGAGGACGCTATCTTCTGGTGAGACACAGGAATTAATTTGCCACAACCCACATACTGCATTCTTGGCATTCTCTAATGTACATCGGTTGTACACTCAGCATTGCAGTGCATTATGGGACAGAATAAGTGCACTCAGTAGAGTTAGCAATAGTTCGGACACCACTACAAAATGTCTGTCCCTTCAAATTGCCTAGTGCACTAGCAAATTTGACACAGCCAGTGTAGTGTTTATTGGATCTCCACCAAATTTGGCTAGCATCATCATCAGACCATTTTGGCTATAATACATCAGAAATTTTATTTGTAAATTTGATGACAAGACAACAGCAAGGATCTGAGCCTGTATCCCTGCAACCCACTGTTATATTGATATGTATCTTCATATGTGCAATTGACAATCCCATATTAATTTGGTGACAGCATTGCATTATTATTACATTATAAAAAAAATGGCTTATTAACATTGGATGATTCATAATTACAATACAATACAAATACAGTTTAAAAAATATTTACATTACAGTTTTGCATAAATGAAAGCGTTTGAACTATTTGCGTTTGAAGCTGAATGGCGACAAAACTGGAGCGACCAGAATGAATGAAGCAGGCGCGGTGTTTGTGAGTGTGTTTTTTTAAGGGATCGCTCGAATGCAAATCAACACTCCTCCACGAATAAAAACACAGATGTGCTGTGGTAGTGAATGATGGCTGGATCTGAAAACACAAATATCCCGTCCTATTCTTAGCATCATACGCGAGAGATCAGATATAGCCTCGGATGTAAATGAGTCACTTCTCCGTCGAGCTGCTGATGAACGGATGAATGAGCTGCTGTGCGTGTATTGCAGTGCTATCAATTCTTCATGTAAAAGCACTTACAGTTGTGGCTACTCTTTCTCTCCATAACATACCGACAGCCATTTGCAGAAAGAAGCGAAATTCGCTGTCCCTAATATCAGAGTGAGGATTCTTCGAGAAACCTACTCATGGACATATCCACTATAGTAGCCAACAGTAACGAAAAATATCTTAAGAAATGAAATCATGTGTTTGAAGACGATGACATGTGGCTGCGTGATTCGTAGCAATATTTTCAGCAGCAGACTTCTATAGCATGCATGCCAAATCTCATAATAATTTCACGAACAACCATCATCAAATATGACGCTGTGTTTGTAATTCTTAGTGGAGAAAATATTCAAACGCATGGCAGTAAATGCATGTGAGCACAATTCTCATTCACACGATCATATACGATTCTCTCTCTATCTCTCTCTCTCTCAGCATCCTTTTAGTTCCTCAGTTTGTCATCTTGAGGCTCAGGTGTGTCGATCTCTCTGATCTGACGACGTCAGCACATCAGAAACCCCGTCTTTAATTCCCCTCAGCAGTGAACGGCACACTTATGTTCGTGAACCGAGATCGTAGCCTAGAAACAAGCCTCACAGCATCACACAGCGACCCGCTCCGCTCCAATCAATCACACGACTGTCAAATCCTACATCTTATTCGAGGAGGAAAACAAATGCAATCGAGATGGCCCTATAGAGAATGTTGTAAAATAATCTGTCAGGAAAGCGAGCCCTAGACTTACCTGTTTATCCCCGCCCTGGGTTCGAGGGAAGCTCCAGCGCCGGCCGCTGCGCCATTTACGGGCTTCTGGAGCTGTCCAGAGCTCGGTGCTGAAACCGACATCCCGACCATAGTGGCCCCATCACCGCCCTCCAGGCTCGCCTCGTTACCCATGGCTGGATCTAGCGAGCAGGCCGATTATGTTTTATAATTGCAATAACCTCAGTGAACGCAATTATATAAAGATGCGCTCAGCGCCGATCTTCCTCCGCCATCATCTCTCTCTCTCTCTCTCTCTCTCTCTCTGCATTCAGTGCGCTCGAGCTCGGGTGGGAGGGGACACAGAATCAGCAACTACATACACGCCTCTAATGTATCTGAGCCATATGTTTACTTATATACGCGTAACATTTAGGCTACTTCCAGCTGTCTCTTGTGGTGACATGAGATGAATAGCATGAAGAGAGATTCGCGCTCGTATTGTGTTACAGAGTCACATTGGTCGTGTTCTGCTTGAAAACTAGAGCAGAAAATCTCACTTCTCCTATTAAACTATTGCCGCTGGCAATCCACCCAGAACCCTTTTAGTCTTCCTTCTTCAGCAGTCATTGTGGTTTACTGAGGGCTTATGAACTCTTGAGGAGATACAGTAATGGCTCACAGGAGGATTTTTTTTTTCTCTCAGTATAAAGCATCAGCTTTCAAACCCTGCAGACAGTTTCCATGTGAAGAGTGGGAACGACTGAATCCCAGGATGCTTGCAGCACATGATGGTGTTGCCTGGCACAGCACTTTATGTCTAGCCGAGCGCAATAACTCATGTTGATCACCATGCATATCACAAACGCACTTTAGAGTGTGCAGCACATGGAAAGATTGCAGACTGCAGTTAATATAATATAATGCAATATAGAGGTTGAGATTTGAAACAGCTGCTCTGCAGTGGCCTCATAGATTGTCAGTGTTTATCCTTAACTGGCCACGAGAGGACATCCCATTCAAACATAGATGTAAATAAATAAATACAATTCAAATTTTGATTTAATTAAAAATGTTATACATGGGGTAAGCACTGAAAAGGTTTGTTTTCCTTGTTGTGTGTGTAACTGCGCACATCTAAGCATCACGCTACAGCAACAGTCTTGTTGGCACCATGCTTTGCCCAAGATCTTGTCCTTTTGCTTGCTCTTCATTTATGGTCTTTATCTTGATTCATTTCTTTTGATTTTGGGGTGAAATGTGACCTGGGTGTTATTTTGTGAGTTAAATTGTATCAGTGGCAGCTTGTAAGCCACAGCCTACACAAGATTTTGAGGTGAAAAATAGAAGGACAATTCGATATTAATTCATTTTATGTCTCTGAATGTGCATTTCTTGTTTGTAATTTCATTATTGTAAGACCGTAAAATATTATTCAAGTCAGAACCACTGCTGTACTTTCTAGTGAACATGTTGAATCTGCTGATGTAAAAAGCTCATAGCCATTAAATCCATAAGATCATAAAAATCAATAGCCACACACACACAAAATAGGTTCTTCAGCAGTTCTTTGGGGTGATTGAGGTGCTATAGCACCACTGCCTTACAAAGAACCTTTATTTAGATTTATTCATTATCTAAAAGATGAATAAATAAGCTTCCCATTGATGTATGGTTTGTTAGGATAGGACAATATCTGGAAATCTGAATCTGGAATCTGAGGGAGCAAAAAAATCTAAATATTGAGAAAATCTCCTTTAAAGTTGTTCAAATGAAGTTCTTAGCAATGCATATTACTAATCAAAAATGACGTTTTGATATATTTACGGTAGGAAATTGACTAAATATCTTCATGGAACATGATTTTTACTTAATATCTTTTTATATAATATCTAGAAAAATAGATAATTTTGACCCATACAATGTATTGTTGGCTATTGCTACAAATATACCTGTGTTACTGATGACTGCTTTTGTGCTGCAGGGTCACATATAATCTTGCTGTACATGTGCAATCATTTTCTTTTTTATAATAATAAAAAAAAGCATTTTACAGCAGCAAACAATCAGAAGTCCATAGTAGGAGATCACAACAGACCACTACAATTTTGCCTGCCTCCTCTATTTAAAACCATCCAGCCGCCATTGCATCCTGTTACCTTTTAGCGTCACACAGAGAGAGAGTGCATACTTGAAACCCAAAGGTAATAATAGCCATACACACACAAGATTGTAAATAAAACATATGACAAAAATACAATTTGTAAATGTGCACTGGCTAAACAGAAGATGCCTATAATGGTAAGATATGAATCACTTTTCTAGGTCAGCACTGCTCACAGAATTAGGTCACAGCTAAGGAAGAATGCTTTCCTCTTTAATACAGGAGTTCTTTTTAACACCACAGTCTACTCTAGCCATCCAGCATATATTGCAGATACAAAAGGTGGTTACAGATTTTCTTTAATTGTATATGTTTTCATGTCAAACTCAACTTTAACATTCAAATACTCAATCGGAAAATTCAGTTACCACTTTCACAAGAACCCCAGTTTGGGAACCCCTGGTGTGATGTAATGTTTAAGGCATGTAACATATGGGTTTGTGAAATTTGACTTTGAATTGACAGTGGCATCAGCTTCTTATCAGCTTCACATTTCCCCAGTTAGTGATAGCACTATTTGGTTCTGTATTTGAATTATTAATGTTTGGAAATGATTTACTGTTTTACATGGTTTGTTATGATTGGACAATATTTGTCTGAGATACAACTATTAGAAAATCTGGAATCTGAGGGAGCAAAAAAATCTAAATATTGAGAAAATCTCCTTTAAAGTTGTTCAAATGAAGTTCTTAGCAATGCATATTACTAATCAGAAATTAAGTTTTGATATATTTACAGTAGGAAATTTACTAAATATCTTCCTGGAACATGATCTTTACTTAATATTCCAATCATTTTTGGCATGAAAGAAAAATCGATAGACATATTTTAAATTAAACTATATATATTCTAGCCAATCACTAACCCTAAACTCAAATGCTTGTAACCCTATTTTTTTTTTTTTACATAATTTGTTTGATTATACGAGTATTCTGGTATTAAATTCAGTTTTCTTAGAAAGAAAGGCCTTATTTTCAATGCAAAAGGTGAGATGGAATTTGTTGGCAAAATTAAAGAGATGAGGACACCAATGTTTTTTGTTGTTTCAGTATATTTTGTCAAAACTTTTAGTTATTGAGATAACTGTCAGCTGTTACTGTCAGACAGTCTATTAAGACCTCTAGCTTTGTGGAGTAACCACCCAGGAAAACTGGGCTTGTTTTGGCTAAAATATCCCCCTTTGTAGAACACTAAATGCTGACAAAACACAGTTGAATATAAGACACAAAACATTTAACTGATGAGTAGTAAAGACAATATATAACCTATGATTTTACCCCAGAATTCAACATGCAGGACATGAAATGGCAAGTGCAAATCCATGTTCCAGTTGTTTCTGCGAATTGCAGCAATCCATTTCTGTAGCTTCCCAGCAATCTGTAAAAAAACATAGCTCTGATTTCTTGTTTTAATTATTTCTACAGTCAATCACACAATAGCTCTAATCAATGTAAATGTCATTCTTACTCTTGAAAATGCATTTTGCTCAGGTAATCACAGGCTTGAGTAAAGCAGCACAGGATTGCAATGCACCTGATTGGACCAATCGTGTCCTGTGTGAATGGAGCAACATCAACCATGTACCTACTGCATATGCAAGTAGGGCATGTAACTCAATATGGGGCCTCATGACCGAATACAGGGCTCACAAAGCACTGGGTCCAAATCTCCGCTGTTTTGTGTGCTTATGTTCCGTGGAATAAGTGGAATAAAATTCAAGATGCTAAAGACAAACTTCTCAGCAAAATACATGTTAAAATAAGCTGCTGTCAACAAACTGCTTTAACATGTTTGATGGTACACAGACAGAAAAGAGGTAGAGCAGGGGGCCGTCTTGAACCCACCTGGAGGGGCCCCGGCATCAGCATGAGGTATTATGTAAGGCAGCTCTGCTTCTGTTTCCTGGTTTGTGAGTGCATCCTTCAGCGGAGCCAATGAGAGCGCACAAACGCAGATCACACACACCCACAGCAGATGCACTCAAGGACACACGCTGGATGCACGGAGCAAAGCAAACAGACAGTCAGTGAATACGGTTCAGCTGGGAAGCTCAACAGAGAAGTCTATCCAGCTCGTGAGCTCTGATGTAGCTGTCCAGTGGACAAACTGCATAAAACACAAAAAGAAGAGGAGGAAAATAGAAAAATGGACATCTTTGCCCAGCGCTCTGCCATGTTATTGCTAAATGAGTCCTTAACAGGTATGTGACACAAACAAATCCTCAACGCAACAAATGCAATAAAACTAACCTTCTGGACAGAGAAAACTGTAACAGAAACAAACTACATATTAAAAACACGACAGGAAATTCTAGTGTTGTGTAACTCAAGGAGGTCCAGATGGATCTGAAAGGGTCTTTGACTGTTCTCCTCATTTTGGTAAATGATCTCTGTGCTTTGATGAAGATGTTACTTGAGTCACTATCTACCATTGTAAAGTTGTGATTTCAACGATTAAGTGTTTTGAAGTGTTTTGGCCGTTGGAATTTTTTTTAACTTTTTTCTGATGCAGATCAGAAAACGTAGCTGGTTACACAATCGCATGGAAGCGTTACAAGAGCATTTGGGCTGCTTTAATCTGATGTTTGTGACCCAGTGGCCTACTAAACGTTGTTTGTCCCACAGTAACTGATCTTGTGATACACAGATGTAGTGGGAATCCACACAGGCAGAGAAGAGGTAACCAAAAAAAGACGCGAAAAAGATGCGAAAGTTAAGACACTTTGATCAGCCTTTTCAAATAAAAATAAAACAAACGAATGAATGTATAAAATTCAGCTTGATTTTCTCAGTTGTCATTCTTGTGTGGCACTGGTAGGTTCAATGCACATTATGAATAATCTATCTTCACAAAATCTATAGGGGTCCAGTAATTATTTTATTTTAGAGCCAAACCAGCTAATCTGCAAGCTAGCAATCACATGATTTATTCACACTGTGGGGTTGGCTTTCAGAATTGTGCACCTTGAGCAAAGAATATGTGCAATTAACATAATAAAACTTTTGCAATCAAGCATTAGAATAGCACAGATGTGCTTGGATACTGTTGTTTGCTGGTGTTGGACCTTGCCTGTTTTGACCACGAACGGATCTACAGCTCCATTGTTATGCCTGTCCATTACAACTGCAAACTCAGTGAATGTATCCAACCAGGTACAGCTTAAATAGCACACACATGAAGATGTTCCCTTTCACAGGTTCACTTCGATGCTGCAGCAGGTGCCATCACCCCTCTGAATTTTTCTTCTTCAAGAAGCAATTTCTCCAGGGCATATGTGTTGCAAATTACAACAGTTATCTGTTTCTAGTGGTACGGTTGTCTGTTGTTCTGCACATGTCTGTCACATGTCTTTTGGCAATCTTACTTGTATTTAGTGTTTTTGGCGGCCTGTTTTAATTTTAGTTTTAGTCTAGTCTTTGTGTGAAGTTGTCATTTTAGTTTTTATTAGTTTTAGCCACGTTCATACTCTTTTTAGTCTAGTTTTAGTCAACGAAAACTAATGAAATTTAGTCTAGTTTTAGTTAATGAAAATTGTATTTTAGTCTCTTTTTAGTAATTCAATTCTATTTAACCCAGTCAATATAGTATAAGTACCTAGTAACGTTAGTATAGACGAAACCAACATTTTCTTTTAGCCAAACCCATTTCAAACAAGGTTATCTTATTATATTATTGTTACCTTATAGACTCAAGAATACATCCATTCCAGACACGGAAGACGCTCTGATTTGAATTTAAAACATTTAAAACATCATGCGTCTGCGCAGTGCGACCTGAAGTGAGACACCGGAAACAGAAATACTGCAAAATAATAATAACGCGACTAAACGAGACAAAATAACGTTATAACATTACGTTTCATCTCGTTTTAGTCAACGAAAATGAAGAGACATTTTAGCATAGTTTTTATTTTGTAAACCACATTTAGTCTCATTTTTATTCGTCAACAATATTGCATTATACATTTAGTTATCGTCATCGTCACATGACCAGCATTTTCGTCTCGTCTCGTCTCATCTTCCTCACGTGATAAAGGTTCGTTGACGACGATATTTCGTCATAATTTTCATTGACGAAAGCAACACTACTTGCATTAAGCTGGATTCTTCCAGACATGCTCAACTGCTGCATTATTTTTAGGACAAACAGTATGACATATCACCCCGCAAAAATCGGTGCCGATGGGGAGTGCTTTTGTGCCATATGTGGGCACAAAAGAAGTTTCTTTTGCTGAGGGCAGTGCACTGCTGGAAACTGGATTTTCTTTCATGGCACAGGCTGAGGCCCAGAGAATAGAGGTTGCACCCTCAGAGCACAAGTCTGATTCGCCTGCGAGTGAACAGCTCAGTGTCCTCTTTGCTTCTCTCAGTCGTATCCACCGTCTCTTTGTATAGATGATTTGGCACATGCTGAGGTCATGCTTTAATGCCTTTTCATTAATCAAACTGATCTTATCAGTTTTGATGAGGGTACAGAAAGACCGTCTTCTGCTAGGGGTACAATGGTGTTGCTATCTCAAGTTTGGTTCTCAATCTGGTTTTTCACCTGGAGGCACCTCTTTAGGCGATCCCCATCAGAACAGACCTGTTGTTTCAGGTTTGCACAGTCTGGAATCCTCAGATGAGAATGTGGAAACTTTGAGCTTGACCCATAAACAGGGCTCTCAACTTGACTTGAGTCTTTCTTCTGCAATTAAGGAGTCCATTTTGAGTGCTGGGGTTCTCTCCACTAGAAGGCTCTGTAGTGCATAGTAGACCAGGAGACACACAGGTAATTTCAAGACAGCTTGGATTCCTGAGCAGGAATTAAGCCTTCCACTCTCAGCATCTGCATTTGACTGGCTGGCCGATTTCCTGCCCTAAATCTCCTTATCTCAGGAGACCTCTAAAACCCAGGATAAATTTGAGGGAACATCTGGACGTATTCCAGAACAGGACTTTACTGTAGCTTTCTTATCACTTAAACGTAATTCAACCAGAAACAGGACAAATACCTCTGGATCTGGACACGACCTCCTGACTGCTTAACATGTAATTCAATGATCGTATCAACCAGGAGAGACGGTTTTACAACCGACGTCCGAGCTAAGGAAATCTCCAGATCTCCACAAACGTGATATTCTCATGACCTCGAACAACTCTCCTCTCTCCCTTTCGTCCTCCCTGCATTCCAAAGGAATGCGGTTTTGTTTCTTGTGCAAAGAACACCCAAACTTTTATTGACTCTCTGCCAACAGATATTTCTGTATTCCTATTTCTATTAAAGCAATATACTCAAAAGCGTATATTGAATACTTACGTATTCTGTTTGTGTTATTTAGCTTAGTAGTTGTGTAGAATAGTAAAATAAACTTTGACTTTATTAAGAAATCTTTGTCTGGTGCTGTGTGATTTTCAAGTCTTAAACTATTTGCCAAAGATCGCGTTACCTATGCTATGCATTTTCATCTACCTATGCTCAAGCACATGGCTTGTAATTGTTTTGCTGGCCATCTGTACCATGAAACCGGTTTAGCTGGCTAGCCAGGTAAGTTTCAGTTTAGTTTGCACCAACTCTGGGTTTTAGGTACTATGAAAGTGGTTTGGCGTTTAGCAGTGTTCATTGCCATAGTAACTTACACTCCACAGCTAACCTGCAGGCTATGTTCTGGTTTAGAGATCTCAACCGAAATTTGACCAATCAGCTTCAAGCAAAGTGACACATGTCTGACGCAATAAAGCCACTCCTCCAGTTTCTCTTACTCTACAGGACTCTAAAGGACGCTACATTTTAAAGATAAAATCATCAGATTTTTAGAGACGATTATTTTTTATAATTATTTTATATTATTTATATAATTATTATACCCTTAATCCATTACACAAGCCAGCTTAGTTTAATATTAGTTATTAAGCTTTTTAATTACAATGGATGAGATGTTTAGACCTCTACTGATGAGTAAATCTAGAGTGTGTCCACGATTGTGTGTGGGTCCGTGCACATGCTGACTCAGGTCAAAAGTGTTTAAAACAGTTATAATTTCTTTTGTAGTTTTGATTTCTGCATAATCTATGTGAATATTAAAATCACCTGCAATAGCAAAACAGTCAAACTCTGAGGAAATCATTGATAACAGTTCAGTGAAATCATCAACAAAGGCTGGAGAATATTTTGGAGGCCTGTAAATAATGATAAACAGGGTGTGTGGAGCACCTTTCAGCACAATACCTAGATGTTCAAAAGATGAATACTGACCAAATGACATTTGCTTGCACTGATAAACATCTTTAAACAGAGCAGCTACACCTCCACCTCTCCTAACAGTCCTGCAGACACTTATAAAATTAAAGTTAGGAGGGGCTGTTTCATGAAGGACTGTTGCACTGCAGCTGTCTTCTAACCATGTTTCATTTAGAAACATAAAATCCAGGTTGTTTGTGGTTATTAAATTGTTGATCAGAAATTATTTATTTTTAAGTGAGCGAATGTTTAAAAATGCTAACTTGATGGAATTACATTTTGTCTCTACAGCAATCTTAGATTGATGCATTATAGGCCGCAGGTTAGATGGGTCAGCCGTACGGCTTGAGAAGGCCTTAGACTTTCTATCGCTTAATAAAACAGAAATAGAGGAGGCTACAGGCACACTGGGTTCCCGCTTGTTCTGTAAACATTTGTGAATGTTGCTGCTAATATAGCGGGGACACGACACATATCACTGAGAGCTGTTATCAGTTGTTTTTGGTTCACCTACACCAGATGGAGAGGGGTTTGGGCCCTGGCGTTATGGCAGCGGCCGGAGAGCTCTCGCAGGAGGAGGAGGGTGAGCTGGGCCTGCAGTCTTTGGTGGTTGTGGGGCCCGCCGTTTTTTAGTTGATATCTGGGGGCTTGAAGCGAAAGAGTGGGAGAGTTTGGTCCCAGCATACACCAGTTCCTCCATTTTCTGTGAGAAGCTTAGAAGTGGAGATTCTGGGGAGAGTGATAGTGTATCTGGTGAGCAGGGCTCTGGCTCTGGTGTTTCCGGTGGCTGTGAGATGTCGTTCTGGCTTCCCTGGCTGTTTTCCAGAAAGTCGTCCTTGGGTGCTGAGTCTTGGAGCTGTTGTAATACGTCACAGTCTGCATGTGATGAGCTCTGTGGGCAGGGCTCAGCTGGGATGTCCATGAGCAGTGCTTGTTGTGGCTGCGTGGTGTTATCATGTTGACTCAGAAGCTGACATGAAGTCCTGTGGTCACTCATATACTGTCCAGGTGTGTGTGTGCCATTCAGGCCGAGTAGATTGGCACACACCGCTGAAGGATGACGGAGGGAGAAATAGATATTGTCCTTAAGCACTCTTGCACCGAGTCTGTTTGGGTGGAGGCCATCTAGTTTAAACAGTTGTCTGTGGCCCCAGAAAAGATTGAAGTTGTCGATGAAGTTGACTCCTTTTATACTGCAGGTTCTTTGTAGCCATGTATTCAGCCCAAGCAACCGTGAAAACATGTTAGTTCCCCTTGCTGGGAGTGGTCCACTGATGAACGACTGGACTTCAAGACTTTGAAGCGTTTCAAAGAGTTCACTGAAATCCTTCTTAAGGAGTTCTGACTGCTCCTTCCGAATATCATTCTTCCCCACATGGATGATGACTCGATTTGCAGTCTTGTGCTTCATCAGAATGTTCCGAAGTTCTTTGTTCACATCAGAGACTGTTGCTTGAGGAAGGCAGTATGTAGTTGTAGTCCTGTAACTGATGTTTCTGATAATAGCATCACCCACTATCAGAGTCCTGGGCTCGGCTGCGCTCTGAGCTGAAAGCCGCTGTCTGCTCGACCTTGAGCGCCTGTTAGTAGCGATGTTAGCTGCTGGCTGATTCGATCCGTGTTTAGTCACATTTGCGGACTTCTCACCCACATTCATTAATGCTTCAAATCTGTTCTCAAGATGTATTGGGGGTGGTAAGATACCAGTGTTTACAAGTCTTGTCATAGCCGTAATTAGACTATGTACCCAAGGTACATTGTTTCCATTACATTCTTTGCCATCTTTTGCATCACAGGAAAAGAAGAGACTGCATAGTCTTTGTCCTGTGAGGGCTTTGAGGATTTGCAATGACCGCATGAGCCAGTGGCATCACTGACTCTGGTTTCCCAGGTTTTTTCTGTTTAAACTATTGTCATGTTCATGTTTCACAGCAGCCTGTGTTGAGATACGGGCCAGCTAAACGGCAGTCTCTCGTAGCATGGCACTTTGGTATAGGGTTCCCATAGCATCAGCAACTGATGGACAGTGAGCTTATGAAAGGGAATGTCTTGACATACCCTTCATTTCAGTTTTTTCATAGAAATCTGGGCCCGTATTCACAAAACATTTTATCTTATCACTAAGAGTTCTCCTAAATAGCAGTAAAAGTTTTTAGCTAAGAGTTTTCTTTTAAAACCTATTCACAAAGCTGCTGAGACAAACCTTTGAGCAAAAATTTAGCCTACTTTTAGCCTTAAGATGATTTGTGAATACGGGCCCTGGTTGGTGTTTAAAGCTGCTTTTGATTTTCATCTATGACTGATTATTGTGCAGGGTTCGGACCTATTAAAGACTGTCATTATATAATGTTATTTTATTTTAGCAATAATAATCTTATTATAAATAATTCGTTATTGTATTGTCATTAGTGTAATTAAAATGTTTTGTTAATGTGATGTGGTTTTGTAGTCTAAATTTTCCTCGAGGAGTCCTCAATTATCATACGCACATCGATATCACAAGTTCTGCAGTGATGGCATTATGAAATTATAGGTGGGGGGGCAAATTAATTGTAGGCCCTACAATGATGTACAGTAATTTTCATTACTGTAATGAGAAAAATCTAATTTGCATTATAGTAATACATCATTTCAGTAGTACACTACAAAAATTACTTTGTAATAGGTTTTTAATTAGTCTTTTCTGACTCGTTTTCTTGTTAACTGCCTAAAAATCATTTAAACTAATTTACTAGTCTATTAAGTCTATATCTTCGTCATCAGTTAGGAACCTAGGTGTGCTATTTGATAGCAATCTTTCCTTTGAAAGCTACGTTTCATTTCAAGTAACATTTGGTCGAAGTTGTGCTGCCAAAGGGGGATCCACGAGTTACGAAATTCAAGGGTTCATTTACTGTACCCTGCACAATGAATGATTACTAAACCTATACATAAAAATAAATAAATAAAACAGACCACAGCCTCATTTTGAAACTGAACAAAAAAAAAAAATTATCTACTTCCTTCTAAATATTATTTTGAATTCTCAGTTATACAGGTGCTGGTCATAAAATTAGAATATCATGAAAAAGTTGATTTATTTCAGTAATACCATTCAAAAAGTGAAACTTGTATATTAGATTCATTCATTACACACACTGATATATTTCAAATGTTTATTTCCTTTAATTTTGACGATTATAACTGACAACTAATGAAAGTCCCAAATTCAGTATCTCAGAAAATTAGAATGCCACACTCTAATCAGCTAATTAACTCAAAACACCTGCAAAAGCCTTTAAATGGTCTCTCAGTCTAGTTCTGTAGGCTACACAATCATGGGGAAGCCTGCTGACTTGACAGTTGTCCAAAAGACGACCATTGACACCTTGCACAAGGAGGGCAAGTCACAAAAGGTCATTGCTAAAGAGGCTGGCTGTTCACAGAGCTCTGTGTCCAAGCATATTAATAGAGAGGCGAAGGGAAGGACAAGATGTGGTAGAAAAAAGTGTACAAGCAATAGGGATAACCGCACCCTGGAGAGGATTGTGAAACAAAACCCATTCAAAAATGTGGAGGAGATTCACAAAGAGTGGACTGCAGCTGGAGTCAGTGCTTCAAGAACCACCAGCACAGACGTATGCAAGACATGGGTTTCAGCTGTCGCTTTCCTTGTGTCAAGCCACTCTTGAACAAGAGACCGCGTCAGAAGCGTCTTGACTGGACTGCTGCTGAGTGGTCCAAAGTTATGTTCTCTGATGAAAGTAAATTTTGCATTTCCTTTGGAAATCAAGGTCCCAGAGTCTGGAGGAAGAGAGGAGAGGCACATAATCCACGTTGCTTGAGGTCCAGTGTAAAGTTTCCACAGTCATTGATGGTTTGGGGTGCCATGTCATCTGCTGGTGTTGGTCCATTGTGTTTTCTGAGGTCCAAGGTCAACGCAGCCGTCTACCAGGAAGTTTTAGAGCACTTCATGCTTCCTGCTGCTGACCAACTTTATGGAGATGCAGATTTCATTTTCCAACAGGACTTGGCACCTGCACACACTGCCAAAGCTACCAGTACCTGGTATAAGGACCATGGTATCTCTGTTCTTGATTGGCCAGCAAACTCGCCTGACCTTAACCCCGTAGAAAACCTATGGGGTATTGTGAAGAGGAAGATGCAATACGCCAGACCCAACAATTCAGAAGCGCTGAAGGCCACTATCAGAGCAACATGGGCTCTCATAACACCTGAGCAGTGCCACAGACTGATCGACTCCATGCCACGCCGCATTGCTGCAGTAATCCAGGCCAAAGGAGCCCCAACTAAATATTGAGTGCTGTACATGCTCATACTTTTCATGTTCATACTTTTCAGTTGGCCAACATTTCTAAAGATCATTTTTTTGCATTGGTCTTAATTGATATTCTAATTTTCTGAGATACTGAATTTGTGACTTTCATTAGTTGTCAGTTATAATCATCAAAATTAAAGGAAATAAATATTTGAAATATATCAGTCTGTGTGTAATGAATGAATCTAATATACAAGTTTCACTTTTTGAATGGTATTACTGAAATAAATCAACTTTTTCATGATATTCTAATTTTATGAGCACCTGTATAATAGCATGAGTACTTATGAGTACTTAAAAAGAGCATGTGACTTGAATTTAAAATCTCTACAAATATTATGAGATATAGTACAGCGTTCCCAACCATTGAAGGCCCCTTCCTATGTATAAAACCTACTTAATGTTGGTTGAATTTTATTGTTTGTATTTTATATTTAAACAATAGATTTAAACAAATCAATGTACAATATCTACAATTTTATTTACATCAATTATATTATGAATGGTTTGCCTGTTTTGGAAATACTGTCTCAATCACTGGGGTTTTGTGCTATCTGACATTTTCCCTCAAGTAGATTGCAAAATTTATTTTCAGAGTAGTTTATTATTATTATTCGCATTGTCTACTTTTGTAAAGATTTTTAGTTGTCAAACAATTAATCGCATCCAAAATAAGTTTTTGTTCACATAATGTGTACATGTGTTTGTATTATATATATATATATATATATATATATATATATATATATATATATATATATATGCACACAATGCATGTATATATTTAAGAAAAAATTGTAGTTTATATATTAAATATATTTATATAAATTATATGAATATAAATGTATACATGTATGTATACATGTCATTAAAAAATCCCATGACACTTCTCGTAAAGAGTAGGGGTGTAACCCCGGTGTCCTGGCCAAATTCCCTCTACTGGCCCTTGTCTATCATGGCCTCCTAATAATCCCCATCCACTTGATTGGCTCTCTCTCTCTCTCCTCTCCACCTGTAGCTGGTGTGTGGTGAGCGCACTGGCGCCGTTGTACTGTGGCTGCCGTCGCATCATCCAAGTGGATGCTGCACACTGGTGGTGGTTGAGGAGAGACCCCCACATGATTGTAAAGCGCTTTGGGTGTACAGCAATACACAAAGCGCTATATAAATGCATCATTCATGTATACATGTAAATATTTTCAAAATATATACTGTATGTGCATGCTTTTATATATACAGAGTACACAAACATTATGTAAACCAAAACTTTTGGATGTGATTGTGATTAATCATTTGACAGCACTAAAAAATTCATAATGCTGCTAGTAAAATGCACAAGCCACTGGCCAAAGGCTTCCACTTGGTTTTGGTGAAAAACTTAACTTGAAAATGTACTCCTTTTAGACAAATTTTCAGCTGATAAAAAAGGCATAATATTTCTAGGCTGTGTGACAGGTATGCATTATATGAGCCAGCAGACAGCACTTTTGTTGACGTTTTGATTCTTTCCCCTGATTGTACTGGTGAAAGATTCAGTGTTTCACGGGTCTTCATTTCTCCATCTTCAGGTACTCAGTTCCCCTGAAGTTCACACAGGTGTCCCAGTATAATGTAACATTCTGAACTATATATGCACTGTTTCATATTATGTAACCTGAATTGATTTGGGTGAAAAGTTTGCTTGCTATATATATTGCTTTTGTGCTCCAGGGTCACATATAGGCTGTCATGAGTAGCACAAGTATATTTGTAGCAATAGCCAACAATACATTGTATGGGTCAAAATTATACATTTTTCTTTTAGGCCAAAAATCATTAGGATATTAAGTAAAGATCATGTTCCATGAAGATATTTTGTAAATTTCCTACCGTAAATATCAAAACTTCATTTTTGATTAGTAATATCTAAGAACTTCACTCACTGACTACAAGCCCCCGCCACAGGTCTGTGATGAGGACACATCCCTCCCCGATGCACTCAACCACTTTTATTCACGGTTTGAAATGCAGAATGACACACCTGCACAAGAACTGGCCACACCTCCCAACGACCGGGCGCTCTGTCTGTCTCCAGCCGACGTAAGGAAGACCCTATCTAGGATTAACCCACGCAAGGCTGCGGGTCCTGACAACATACCTGGCCGTGTTCTGAGAGACTGTGCTGCACAGCTGACAGATGTCCTATCAGATATCTTCAACACCTCGCTGAGCCAGGCAGTCGTCCCCACATGTCTCAAATCCACAACAATCATACCGGTACCAAAGAAATCACCTGTGTCCTGTCTCAATGACTACCGTCCCATAGCACTGACTCCAATAATGATGAAGTGCTTTGAGAAGTTAGTCATGCACAACATCAAAACCAGCCTCCCCAACACACTCGACCTGCTCTAGTTTGCATACCATCCAAACCGCTCTACGGACGATGCAATTTCCTCCACCCTCCACCTGGCTCTTACCCACCTAGAAAATAAAGACTCCTATATTAGAATGCTGTTCATTGACTTCAGCTCGGCATTCAACACAATAATCCGACAACAACTCATAAATAAACTAAACCTGCTGGGCCTTAACAATTCCCTTTGTAATTGGATCCTGGACTTTCTAACCGGAAGACCTCAGTCAGTCCGTGTCGGCCACAACACCTCGAGCACTACAACACTGAGCACAGGTGCCCCACAAGGCTGTGTGCTTAGCCCGCTGCTCTTCACACTGCTGACCCACGACTGCACTGCCAAGTTCAGCTCCAACCACATCATCAAGTTTGCTGATGACACAACAGTGGTAGGTCTCATCAGCAACAACGATGAAACGCACTACAGAGAGGAAGTGGCACATCTGGCTGAATGGTGTGGCACTAACAATCTGTCCCTCAATGTGGAGAAGACAAAGGAGGTTGTGATGGACTTCAGAAGAAACTCCGTTGACCACCCCCCACTGACCATCGACAGCGGAGAGAGTCAGCAGCACTAAATTCCTGGGGGTGCACATCACAGAGGATCTCACCTGGACCACCAACACCATGTCACTCTCCAAAAAGGCACAACAGCGCCTACACTTTCTCCGCCGGCTGAAAAGAGCAAGTCTCCCTCCACCCATCCTCACCACATTCTACAGAGGCACCATTGAGATTGTGCTGACCAGCTGCATCACTGTCTGGTACGGGAACTGCAGTGCTGCTGACCGCAAGACCCTCCAGCGGACAGTGAACACAGCTGCAAAGATCATCGGTGCCCCTCTCCCCTCCATCCTGGACATTTTCCTTACACAATGCTCCAGTAAAACCAACAGCATCGTGAAGGATCCCTCCCACGGTCTCTTCCAGCTCCTACCATCAGGAAGACGGTACCGGAGCATCAGAGCCCGCTCCGCCAGACTGCTCAACAGCTTTTTCCCCCAGGCTGTGAGAGCCCTGAACTCAAACCTCCCCGCCCCCCTCTGAAACCCCATGCAAACCCCTACCTCCTGATACATGGACCACCCCCCACTCCAAACACCCCCCAACCAACCCACCCACCTCACCAAAGAAAAAACTGTATGGAACTTTGGGTGCAACTCGAAGTGTGCTACACACAGGTGAGTGGGCCTGTACAAACCACCTGTAGTAACACACTCTCCTCTATGTGCACTAGACACTTTACACACACTGCTGCGTGTACACAATCCCACAAAAGACTCAGCAATATATGTATGTTTACATGCTCATGCACTACAAATCATCCTGCACTGTTCCCCAACCAGCTGCTTGACTCAAAATGTCTCTTTCCACATGTACAGTATTTGTGAAGCATTCATATAGTTTGTATTTTTATCTTCCATTTTGTAGTTTGTATAGGGTAAATACTTATATATAGTACACTTATAGTTAAATCTGTCAGTAGGTTAGTTGTGTATAGGTTTATAGTGTTTTTTACTTCATTGTTGTATGTCTGTATTTATGTAGCACCGTGGTCCTGCAAGGCACGACATTTCATTCCACTGTATGTCCCCACATGTAGCAGAATGACAATAAAGCTCGACTTGACTTCATTTGGACAACTTTAAAAGGAGAATTTCTCAATATTTAGATTTTTTTTTGCACCCTCAGATTCCAGATTTTCAAATATTGTCCGATCCTAACAAACCATACGTCAATGGAAAGATTATTTATGTGGCTTTTAGATTATGTATAAATCTCAATTTCCAAAACTTTAACCTTATGACTGGTTTTGTGGTCCAGGGTCACTTTTTTTTTTTTTTTTTTTACAAAATTCAAATACATTTATATGTGTTTAATATGCTTAAGTGTCAAATAATTAAATACGTGGCCCCAAACAGGCGATGCTGACTGTCTAGTTTAGTAGAGAAGAAAGAAGTCCAAATGCCCTTAAAACAAGTTGAGTGGATTAAATGCAAGAGATACAGGCAGATAAAACTACAACAGGCAAAGGTTTTAGTCAAATTGAGAGTGAAAGTACCTGTAAAGCAGTATTTTCAGATGTATGATGAACAGAGATTAATGAAAATGACAGCTTTGTTAATCTAAGGGATGTCACAAAAAAAAAAAAAAAAAAAAAAAAAAAAAAAGCGCAACAATTTACTCTGGTTTATTGTAATAGCATTTATAGTAAAAATATTTTTAATACATTTTGTACACAACGTTGCCTTAAATGTTTACTTTCGGAGAGGCATGAACAAAAAAGTTAAACCATAAAGTAAATTGAGGCTGTACACAGATGCTTAAAAAAAAATGTTTAACTTCCTGTGAAATGCAGTTTAAGAACTTCCTCCCAAAGAGAAGCCAAAGCTGCTGCAGATCCGAGCACAGGTCAGAGGTACAACAGGCCTTCAGTCCTTTACGTGAATTTAGAAATCAACGGAAATTATTGCTCATTAAATGTGGTTCAACATCTCAATCCAATCATTCGGCCGACAAAAGGGGCCTTAAAAGCGCTTCGTAAAATGAAACCGATGCAATGGCTAACAAAACTACCATTCAAAAAGCAAAAATGGATGAACTAAACGTCTAAGCAACTAGATTTTCAGATGTTTAGATGAAATCAAAGTCGAGATCACCTGAGGAGTGCTGGGCAGGTCAAAGGTCGACAGCAAACATACATCCAGATGTACCTATCTGCGCATGCAAACAGTGTATCGGAGCTACCCAGAACTCCTATAGACAGTGGTCAAACAACAAAACACGCTAATGAATGAATGCAACAAGGGAGCGCATGTGCCAAGTGTTGCTCCATCAATCCATCAGTACAAGTTCTTTAAAAATGATCCGATGTTCAAAGAGGGCAACACTGTAGAAAGAACTTTACCAAAAACAAACATCAGTCAAATTACATTAGTTTCATATGAGATGTCCTTATATAAAACTATGTTTGTCTACAATTTCCTGCAGGTCTGTAGATGTCATTTTTGGGGCAGCGTGCACATGGACCATCCACACCACGACCTGCTGCTGCCATCCTGTGACTTTCTCTCAGATCTTCTCACTGAGCACTTGAGGATCACTCGTTCAGGGAAAGGATTATATCATCTTCCAGGTCTGAGTTATCAGAGCTGTCTGCTACAGGAAGAACAGAACAACGTTTCAGAAAAAAACAAAACTGCAAGAAAACGAATGACAGTAACAAAAGAAGAGCATGCATGAAATGAAACAAAGATGAAGGGGAAGGACGTCAGAAACAGTCACGGCCGACAGCAAACAGCTGCTGATGCAGTATAACCTGTCAACGTCAGAGTCCGCTCTTATAATTGATTAGAATCTCTGTCTGTTATCACCTGCTACAAGCCAAAAGTGAAGAATGACAAATCAACCACATTGTTTTGAAGGAGGGATTTCCACGTGTTTAGCGTCACTTCAGCGCACTAACAGTAGCAGTCAACAACGGTTGATCGATATATCACCAGCAACGAAGAGAAGTTTCTGTTTGGATGATATAAGTATGGTCACATCAGTGAAATTTCAGCGAGATTTGCCATGCAAACTGTCCGATTCCTCATTGTCACTAGCGTTGAGATGTACAGCGGGTAAAATAAGTATGAACAGTTTTCTCAGTAAATATGTTTCTAAAGGTGCTGTTGACATGAAATGTTCACCAGATGTTGATAACAGCCCAAGCAATCCATACATAGAAAGAAAACAAAACAAATAGAAAAGCGTTTGTTGGTGATGAGAGCTTCAAGACGCCTCCTGCAGGAGAAACTAGTCTCATGCATTGCTCAGCTGTGATCTTCAAATCTTGAAGGTTTATTCTCTTTCTCTGAAACCAGTCGAGAGTTTGCTTGGCTGTGTTCGGGATCATCTTCATCATCCTGGTACTGCAGGTGTTGGACTGAAGCAGCTAATATTAATTTCCACTGACGAGGGGCAGGATTGCTTTCTAATTCCTGATAGATTTCAGCTGGAGTCTTGGCTTTCCATGCCTTTTTGCTCCTCCCTTTCTTCATGTGTTCAATACTTCTTCCGTGTCATTCCATTTTATTTCTGAACTTATGTTTTCTTTGCATGTATGAATTACTTTGGTTGTTACCGACATCTGGTGAAAATTTCAAGTCAAGAGCAACTTTAGAAATATATTTACTTAGAAAAATGTTGACGTGTTCCATACTTATTTTACCTGCTGTATAAAGAACAGCTCACACAGAAGTCATTTCAGACAGCGTTTCTGCTGGTCAGCTCAGCGAAGTCACATGACCACCTTGAACACCAGTGAAATCTGTGTGCTGTAAAATAACTTCTACTGGAATGACTTTGATGGTGCAGTCAAAAAATGTATGAACTAAATTGGCATAAAAGCTCTGTTTTCCACACTGAGAATCGTTGCAGAGAAACCCTGGAAGTTCCTCTTTAACTTGCTTCGAGGTTTCAAGCTCCCTTTCTCCCTCTCCATTTACAGTCTTAACACTTTCCCCGCCATTGATGGAATTTTTCTGGCTTTGTGTTTTCATTGGCATTTAATTTATCTTTTCTTTTCCTTTAAGCACAAGCTCTGCTCATTCTTTTGATATATTGCATGTTCAGATATTCATACAACAAAATATTCTGTGAGCCATGAAAGTTTTGTGAAAATGATCAAAAATGCTGATGGTGCAAGAGTTAACGGTCCTGTTTAATAAGAAAAGACAAGCATTATACTGTTGGTATACAATAAACATACAGTTATGTCATTTAAACAAGCCTTTGAATAAAAACATATTTAATGACACGCCTGAGAGCAACTTTAAATCATGTACATTCAAACTGGTTATGTCATTTACGTCATAATTCACCATGTACTGTATATATTATTAGTCTTCATTTGAGAAAATGTGATTTCCAGTGACTTGCTTAATTAGTTCATTAAAGGTGCTAAATTCCATATTAATGCATTACTTTTATTATTAAGAATTAAGTGTTAGAATTATGCATTTCAATAATTTCCAGTTATTTTGAGCTCACGTGTGATATAGGAATCAAACGTTTTGTGTGTGTGTGTGTGTGTGTGTGTGTGTGCGCGCATCGTCACTCACTGTTGTCTAGTACAAGCTCCACATCTCGCTCATTGTCATCAGAATCATCGTCATCGTCGTCATCATCATCATCATCATCCTCATCATCATCGTCCGCCTCTTCATCCAGCAGGCGAGCCACTTCCTCATCATCAGACGGAGAGAAATCCTGCTCGCCGTCCTCCTCCTCCTCTCCGTTATTCTCGTTCTCCAGCTCTGCCAGCAGTGGGTCGGTATCAATGTCATCCATATCATCATCATCATCATCATCAGAGTCATCGTCGTCGTCTTCGTCCTGATCATCCTCCTCCTGAAGGAAACAAATGTCTTATGATTAAGTTTAAAGTGAGCAGCCTCACTGATGTAAGAAGAGCAGATCCTAAGTCCTGATTTCTAGAAAAACTATACATTTCAGTCGGATCTTAATAGTTTGAGTGGTACGATGCAGTGCATTTCACAAGCAGAAGAGGCGGTTTTTTGTAAACATTGCAAATTTTCATTTTAAATTCTCTCAAAAGAATGAAGGCGGTCATAAACTAAAATGAACATGAAGTCTTTCATTGCATACTTTCACCTTGAGCTGAATAATGACACTATTACCTTCTGTAGAGATGCTTTATGAAACATTATATAGGTTTGAAAGTTATGAAACAAGTGTATATAACTATAAAGAACAACCATTGATAGCGAAGGTCAATACATTCTCTTAACATAACAGTCCTAAAACCATTCAGGCTACACTGCAATGACTGCTCAAAAGCTTCCACAGCTAATAGTCTAAATAGTTTTGATATCACAATTAATGAATGAATGAAGAATTCAGTTTGCTACACAGAAACGGTTAGAACAAATGATGTGGTTTGCATCAGTCTCACCTGATCTTCCTCGTCCTCTTCCTCCTCAGCAAGTCTCTGGCGACCGACTTCATACAGCCGACACACAGTGTCCATATTTATTGAATCCTGATTCTGTTACACACATAACACACACAGCGTTTGTGTACAAGATAAATATATGACATGGCTCTAGTGTTCAAACAGAAGTAGAATCGTAGCTTTGTAGAATTTAGTTCTGTAAACATTTACATTATTCGATGTTGTTAAACTGAACAAGAAAAAAAAAAATGCTATTTTTAAAAGTACAAAGTCCCAGAGTTGGGGTATTATTGGCATAACAATAACTAGCTAACTAAATAGAATCATTAATAAATAATAATAAAAAACCTATACCTCAATGACAGCCAGATAGCAGTCTTTAGTGTCTGTGCACAGGTCAAAAATGTTCCTCTTCACATCAATGGTGGCTGAGAAATCAAACAGACCATCATCAAAATCTTCATCAGCTTCATCTTACAAAAACATTTAGGTCATTTTCAAAGCATGTGCCATGCTACTAATCAAACCATTATAAATGTGTCTCTCCATCGTAAAGACAAATGTCTATTTCCTTTACAAGTGCATAAGAAACATCTGTTGGCTTAATTGTTGGTTACAAAAATAGAGATATTTTGACAGACATCGCGATATTAAACATTCTGCAGCTTTTACAAAAGCTGAATATATATGAACTGAGATGGAGAGGATGTAGTCATACCGATGGGTTTATAATCGGTGGCATCAAAGGTCCTGAAGGATGAGCCGAATGGACTCTTCATTTGCTGCTCCATCATGTCATCCTCATCGTCAGCCTGCAACATGGCTACAACACACTCCAGAACATCAGCAAAATGCCACGACATCGAATACCTCAACATGCAACAGACATTTCCATGCATGCAATTTACATGAATAAAACACATTCAACAGTGAAGAGAGCAGGGCATTAAAAGTCAGATCAGCAGCATCATCACAACACCTGGCAGGATCTTGAGCAGCCTCTGGAGACACAACTTGGTGCTGCTGTTGGTGTGTGAACACTTAGAAAATGAATTTGAATTTAAAGCTATGGCACGCTGCATCTCACCGAGTGTGACCACCACTCGGCGCAATCGGCAGAGAAGGACCTTATCAAGAAGTGATCAAGAACTGACGCTCTGGTTGAGCTCAAGAGATCTTACGTGGAGCTGGGAGAAACGTGCAGAAGAACAACAATCTCTGAAACACTCCACCAATCCGGGCTGTCACAAACTGGCCAGACGGAAGAATCCCTCAGGGCAAGTTAAGTGAAACGCTGCGTGGAATTTGGAAACAAGATTCTCTAGTCTGATGAAAGGGAGTCTGAACTGTTTAACCAACAAGCGTCACCACTGGCAGGGATACTGGTCATCGCAGAAGAAAAGCCAAACACAGCAAGTTACAAAGATGAATAATGAAAAGCTGGTCCAGAGTGCTCAGGACCTCAGACTGGGCTGAAGGTTTGCTTTTCAACAGGAAAAACCACCCTGAGAAAGCCAAGACAATACTGGAGTGGTTTGGGGATGACTCTGGTTTGAGTCTGGGCTCTGGCTCAAGGACATTCAAAACAAACATCTCTAGAAAGATCTGACAATGTCCACCGAATGTCACCATCCAATCTGACAAGGGTTTGAGACGATCTGCAGAGACCAATGGCAGAAAAACCCCCAAATCCAAGATTGCAAAAGAAGGCCAAAGATGCCTCAAACAAGTACTTATTACTCCAAGACTTAAGGGTCTGAATACTTATGTCAATGTGACATTTTAGTTTGTTTTTTACAGTTTGCAAAGTTCACAAATCTGGGTTTTGGTTTGTCACTAGATGGTGCATGGAGTGTAGATTGATATAATTTAAAGCAAAACAGCTTAAACAAAATGAGAGAAAAAAGGAAGTGATTTCAATACTTTATCAATGCACCGTGTGTGTGTGTGTCTCACCTCCATAAATGACAGTTCCATTGTTGTTAAAGACAATTCTACACTGATCTAGTGCTGGTACTGTGTGAAGAAGATGAAACGTCCTCAAATCCCACTGGAGCGTGAAGTTAAAGCAAACAGCTTCAGAAACAATGCAGCAAGAAGAGGTTCACCATTTAACCATCTCATGCATCCCAGTAACACTTCTCCAAATTGATAGCACCCTTTTCTATAATAATCAGCATTAAATTAACTGTTAACTAAAGCGTCATTAACAACAGAAGAATCATAAAACACAGAATAACAAGCCACAGCCAGTGGCTCGCTGAGCAGAAAAGGATACAATCTCTGTGTTGATGATGACCTCTAAACCATTGGGATGGAAAACGCCGCTGATGTTCATGTTGAACTTGTCAAACTTATGGATGGCTTGAGAGGTGCGGACATCCCACATGACACCGTCATTCAGCACCAGGTCATCCGTGGGGTTAAACGTGGCACAGTTGCGCTTGTAGTTGTTGGCTAGGTCAGGGTTATTGAGGGTCAGGAGTTTCTGTCCAGTCTGAATGTCATATATCTGCAGAAATACACAAAGATGAATGACAAAGCTGCTCACAGGCTGGAACATATTATACACAGTTGAGGTCATAAAGTTACATACACCATGCAGAATCTGCAAAACGTTAACAATCATAAAACCTGCATGTTGCATGTTATTTAACACATTTATATGCGGTTATATTCTAAATCAGAGGGTCAGTGAAAAATAACAAACTACTGAGTCAAGTGTTCAAGCGAAGGCAATGGTAAAAGGGTGACTTGCATGTGCAATGTGTTCTTTTGTTCCTATGACTCTGTCCTGAGAGAGTTTGCTGAACTCCACATAATGATCATCCAGGAATGAATGCCTAGAAGAAAAAAAAAAAAAAAAAGTGGGAGATGAAAATTAAAAATAATTACTTCAAGTTTTTAACAATTAGTTAACCGCTTATGGGCATGCGGACTCACTTCATGATGAATACGGACTTCATACCCCACAGCGCTGATAAAGGATAACTCCAGGAAGCTGAAGTCAACAGAAGGGAACCGTCCTGACACACAGACAATATATCAGCATCTACCACAAACGCATTTACACAGCGATTACAACTGCAAACTTTGATACTAATGGCTGGTGTGGGTCAGAGCAGCTTTTATGCAGAATTACGTCCTACAAAGAGGAAAAACACTACCATCAGATGTGCATGAATCACTTGAACTGCCAAAGCGTTCAATGCATCAAGCTCTGCCTTGCTGGACCATGCCAACCAAATACCATTATATACTGCAATTACAGGCCAACTATAAAACCACAACTAAAACCACACTGGTTAGTAGAACTGTAAAAAAAGTAGCCTGAACAATTTTTTGTAGGATAAGTCAGTTTAATTGTGTGAATTGAACAAAAATACTCTAAACATGTCGCTAGCAAAAGTTGTTTTGTTTACCTTACTTAGATACTCAAGTATTTGTTCACAACATTCCAAATGTTCTCCCAACTTTTCAAGTTGTCACCTGAACAATATTGCACAAGTTCCCAGCATGCATTGCTGCTTGAAAACATTGTGTTGTTTATTATTAAAATATCAGTTTGAAATTTTACTGGCTTCATTTATGCTGCTACTGATGTGGTCACTGTCAACGGTCATGTGGCTCAGAGTTCATATTTTTACTGATTTAATGTGTTGATCCTCACCATGGTTGAGAACCGTGTGCTGAGGTACTGTATGTGCATCTCATTGCAACTTGTTTAATACATTCGTCTCAGCATAAATGTTTGTCTTTAGTTTTAAAAGACAAATACTGCCCATATTATGTAGAAGGCTTTGAAAAACAAATCTAAAAGAAAGATGAGCATTGCTAAATGCTAAAACAATTGGTTGCACTGACATATTTGAATACTCCGTAGACCGACTTATTCATTAGATTAACTAAAGTTTTCAAGTTGTCGGTTGCTAGTTGAGTTGACGAGTGCGATAGGTTGCCTTTTTGTTTTTTGAGTTAGGTCAACTGTTTTTTGTTGTTTTTTTTTTTTCAGTGCATTTTGTTGCATTCGAGCCCAGGGCCAAGAAAGATCAAGAACTCAAGATGCATGAATGAGTGAGTGTTTACTCTGGAGGGCTCCAGGTGTGTGATGGCTGAGCTGTGGCAGCTGTAGCTGGCTTCCTCCTGTCCACTGAACACATTGTAGAGTTTGAGCTGCCCGGTGCATGTGCCCAACATCAGGAAACGCTCTCGTGCTGAGAACGCACAACACATGAAGCCACTCTCATCCTCCTCAGCCTCCCTGAACACCGAGATCGGCCGAAACCTGGACACATGGTCACAAACCGCATTAGATTAGCAAGATGAAACTCAAGATGGGGGAAAGAACTTAACTCATTAATAACAACATGAACAAACAATACAGATAGGACAGTGCTGGACTTGGCTACTGACTGAGATGTAATGGTATGAAAATTTCTCATCACGAATTATAGTGACCAAAATAATCACGGTATTGTTCAAATGTGCTGTAAATGTTTAAAAGGTACTGACAATCATTTCACCAAGCTTTATATAATAAAATAAAAAAAACAAAACAAATAAAATGACTAAAACAAACAAACACACAAAAAAAAAAAATTTTTGTCCGGATTTTAAAAATGACAACATGACTGACAAAAGTTTAACAACATGTAGGAAATGTTCAAATAAAACTTTGAAAAGGTTTCATAAAAATGGTAAACATCACATTTCAACCTTTAAACAAAGAAAAGGGTTAAGTCAAAATGATAATTGATTAATAAATTATATGTATTGTATCAGGATTGTTTAAATGTGTGGGGGTTATTTTTTTCTTTTTAAATCAACCGGTCAAAATCTACAGTAGGGCTTGCAAATTCTGCCTATTTTGTCCTGATAGAAACCGCGCACAGGCTGAATGTGAATGTGACTGTACATCCACTCTCTGACAGCAGGTGGCGCTGATGGAGCAGCAGAATTACAGCCGCATTGCGATTAAGAACACAATTGTTATTAGGTATTACAAGACAGTCAAAACCTTCAGAGGTTCATTCATATATTCATCTGTATAATTCCTTTAGCACTCTTTTAACCCTTGTGTAATTAAAAAAAGTTCATAGAGGACAAAAGTGTTTTTTTTTTTATGTTGATCTCTCAAAAAATTTGCTTTTAGTAAGATTTTGTTTGGGTGCAGTACCAAACTTTTCCCATTAGATTCCAGCAAAAAAAAAAAAAAAAAAAAAAAAAAAAAACGCACACATACAAACCACACTCTGACATCCATACCAACACACAATCATAGCTGCATTATTTATCCTACTGGCTCTATAATACAGCAAAAGCAGAATATAGGAAAAATGTGAGTATTTGCTTTATAGGCCAAACCTGAGAAAATGGCACCATCTGGTAATTTTTTTTTTTTCATTTCATTTAATTTTGAAGCCTTGCCAACAGCATGAAAGCCTATTAACAAAGACTGCATCAGTTTTATAGTTAAATGGCCCCGGAATTAAAATTGCAGTTTTGGTTTCAATGAGGACATTTGTCCTTAAGGTCCTGAGAGGAACTATTTTTTGTAGCTAGTGTAAAATAGATTTATTAAAAAGGAAATGAGGGTGAAATATTTAAATTCCAATAAAAATAAATCCCTGTGCCAAAATTTATGCAATTGGCATTAACACGGGCAAAAAAAAAAAAAAAAAAAAGTCCATAAGGTCGCACAAGCATTAAAACTTGTTCAAAGTTGTTCAAATCACGGTAATCGAATACGGTTTTAATGATACTTAATATATGAAATGATAATACTAACCGTGGGGAATTTTATCATGATTTATCATCAAACCGGTAATCGTTACATCCCTACTACTGACTGACTCATATTTTCATATCTGATTAAAGCATCAGTGTGATCTCACAAATCAGTGCAGCTGTACCTGCTGAAGATGAGATGCCTGTCAAAACAGCCTCCATCAACCCCACCGTATTTGGGGTAAACGACCCTGCGTGTATGGCGAGGAGTGAAATTGGTGGGTGCCTGGCGTCTCTGCTTGGACTCTGGGCACTGATGCGGCGTGAAGAGGCTGAAGGGAGGACATGTCGTCACTGGGTTCTTGCATCGGGCGTGCTGCTCTCGTAAATACTCGGTTATGATACTGGAAATGAGAACACATGATACAGTTATGTATGATACATTAACACCAAACTCTACTGCCAAAATATGATCGGCCCCCCAAAACTTCATGTTTTAAATGTGGGAATTCTTCAGAAGGATATGGAAAGCAGCAAGTGCTACAAAAGCAAGTAACCACACATGGTTTGACAGATTTCACACATTGCTTCCAGTGTTCAGAAATAATACTGCCTATCCTACTTTCAGTGTCATCTAATAATTCCTGACATCAGAAGGGCTCATTTTTATGCAAGCTCAACTAATTTTACTGGATAGAGTCATTGTTCAGTAACATACAACTGACAGAAAAAGTAATGGGTTAGTTTCAACAGAAAAAAAAAAAAAAGAACCGTTTACCATATTTGATGCGCTCTATGTATGCATGTTGATCAAGGTTTATAAAACAATTTAAAAAGAAAGCCTACATTAAACCTGTTCCTTGTGTAAAGTGATCTTAATTTTCAGAAGACCTGGATCAAAATGCGAACAACTTTTTGTGTGAACATTGGTTTTGTGGACTTTCAAAGTAGGAACAAAAATGCAAAAATATTAAAAATGTAATTAATATTAAAAATCTTCAATTGTGTTTCAAAGAAAGTGAAGATTTTCATTTTTGGGAGAACCCTTTAAATGGTTTCTCTTTTCCTTTCCTAAGACAACATTAGATGAAGTGTTGAAAGAATCTTATAGCCTAAATGCATTTAACGACACCTTTAGTTTAAGACTAATAGTATCTATTCTCAAAGTTGCGGAGTCATTTTTGCAACAACAACATTTTTGCAGCAAGGAGGAACTCTCTAGTTCAAAGAGTTGCAGCATGCTTTCACAGTACAATGCAGACATCATAACTTGATATGGGCATAAAAACTTGAGCATGAAACGACAGTCTGAATGAAGGGAAGCACACCTGTCTAGAGTAGGTGGAGAGGGCAGATGTCGGTCCAGCTGCTTTTTCATGGCCGGACTCTGGCTGAAAGCACCATGATCAGATTTCTGCCGCAACACTTTTGGCTTCTTCCCTCCCGCAGCTGCACACGGTGACTGCCGCTCCCGCGAGAACACGATGCGTCCGATGAGCGGAGAGCCATTACTGTGGTGGGAAACTGCAGGCGGTGGAGGGGGTAGAGCCTGTGAGGTGGAGGGGCGGGGCTGGAGATGAGGGAGCGCGTGGGGGGTGTGGACTCCCAGTCGGGCCGCGACGCCGTTAGTGAGCCGAGGAGTCCGTGGGATGCCGGCGGCAGGAGGCGGCGGCGTGGCAACAGAAACGGGAGTGAACGGCGGCACGCTAGCGTGAGCCAGAGCATGCAGCCCCATGGGCAGCTCGGCTTCTTTCGTCAGTGCTGTCGCTGTGTCCGTGAGACCTTTAGACAAAAGATGATTCCGAATAAGCAACAGAAGCTCCTTCTCTGGAAACGAAATGCGTGACTGTGCCACCACACTAGCCCGCTGCAGCCGTGCCAGGGAAACATCTGTGCCGATCAGCAACGGCTTCCCAGACACTCGCTCAATGAGTTCTGCTGCATACTTGCAGAAGCGCACATGCTCGCTGCGCTTGTCCTGAAGCACAGGCTCTTTCATCAGCTGCTGGATCTGTCCGCTGCTGAACAGCGGGAGCTTGCTGATGATCTGTCGCACCGCAGCGCTACGTGCCAACCCAACTAAGGCTTTGCATGCCAGAGCGCGAATCTGGTCGGCATCGGTGATGGGCATCTTGATGGTGAGCAGGGACAGCAGGACTTTAATGCCATTGTTCGACTGAACCACATTCCACATCTTGACCAGGACGCTCTCGCTGGCACGGTGGGTCTGCGGCAGACGGCGACGCGGGGTGCCCGAGATGAACTTGCCAATGCTAGAGACACGTTTGTCTGGAGCACAGACGCAGTTTATGATCACCTGCAGGGCCGACTTCTGGATTTCTGCGTCATTTACAAATACTTCACCCTCTGCGACGACCAGCACTATACTCATACCTGCGGAGCACAAACATGCACTTATCGAGGGTAGAGTTTCCAATCAGCTTTAGAATAATGCATGCATCTCACATTAAAAAACACGGTCAGTTAATTAAACATACTGCTGTGCACACATTCAACTGCAAATCAGGGTAACTTCAAGTTTAAAGTACTCATGCGTTATTCACTACACACTGTACAGTTGAGGTCAATACACTTTGCAGTATCTGCAAAATGTTAATTATTTTACCAAATTAAGGAGGATCATACAAAATGCATATTTTTTTATTTAGTACTGACCTGAATAAGATATTTCGCATAAAAGCCATTTACATAGTCCACAAGAGATAATAGTTCAAAAGTAAACAATGCATTAAGAGCCTGGAGGTGAAAACTTTAATTTTAAGATCAGGGTAAACTGAACTTATTTGGTCTTCTGGGAGACATGCAAGTATCTTCTGTAGCTTTTGAAGGGCAGCACTAAGTGAAATAAAAAGTAAAAAGAAAAAAAAAGAAAAAGGTGTTTAGGCAAAAGAAAAATGTACACATCTTCATTCTGTTCAAAAGTTTTCAACCCCCGGCTCTTAATGCATGGTTTTCCTTCTGGAGCATCAGTGAGTGATTGAATCTTCTGTAATAGTTGCGTAGTTGAGTCCCTCAGTTGTCTCCAGTGTGAAAAGACAGATCTCAAAAACCATACACTCATTGTTGGAAAGGTGTCAAATATGCAAAAGATGCTGGAAAACCAAATAATTTATGGGACCTAAAGGATTTTTCTGAAGAACAGCGGGCAAACAAACAAAACAGCTGTGTATTATTCAGGTAACAACACAGTATTAAGAATCAAGCGCATGTAAACTTTTGAACGGGGTCATTTTTATACATTCACAACTATTATTAACAACTATTTTCTCTTGTGGACTACATGTAAACATTGTTTATGTGAAATATCTTATGAATATTTTATTTAAATTAGTACTGACTTGAATAAGCATTTTGTATGGGCCCTCTTATTTTGTTAAAAATAATTAGCATTTTGTAGACACCGCAAAGTCTAGGTCAAGACTTACGACGAATTAGAGGTCAAGTGATATTGGATTTTGCCAATATGATAATGTGTTTAAAGAAGGTCAATAAACAGATTATTGTGCAGACAAGAAGTTCTATAATGAATGTTAAACTAACTCCTGCTATATATTTTAAAACATAAGCGCATGAAGATGGGCTTGTTTAAGTAGAAACAACACTGTCCATGTGTTTTCCAAGTGCATTATCACCAGAAAGGCAAATTCTCACCAACAGTGGAGATGGTGGAGCCATTCTCATCCAGCACAGCAACGTTCTCAGACAACAGCAGCTGCGTTTTAGGAATCACGGTCAAAATGCTCAAGATATCCAAAGCGTACCTCACTGTGTCAGCCCTGAAACACATTCACCAGAAAAAAGGTGCGTTTAGTAACATTTGAAATGTAAAAAAAAAAAAAAAAAAAAAAAAAAAGGTTAAATTTGCATACACGGATATCACATGAAATGAATACTTCAGCATGGGGCGGGCGATAACAACATTTCACCTCATCAGTTCTATAACGATTAAGCGTTCCCAACAGAAAGTGCTGTGCATGAAAACAAAAACACCACAAGGCTTTGAGACATTTTAATTAGTGCCGTCAATCGAAATTAATTAAATCGCACATTTTTCCTGAAATGAATTGGGACTAATCTCACTTAATATTAAAGTTTTTAAATATTTTATATTGCAATAATTTCACCTTCAATCTTCAAATTAATGTAGAAATAAATATATTTTTAATATTCGTTTAATTACATCTTTAAGACTGAAGGCGAGCATCACCGATACCAATACTACTGATGTCTCTAGGAAATTTATATTTTTCAAAAAATGTAACTATAGTCACTATTTGTATTTGCATCAAAACAGCTTTACATCAGCTGGGTGGCTTTACATCAGCTTTACAGTATTTGTCAACAGTACCGTATAAATGAGAGCTGTCAATTTGAATATTTATTAGACTTAAAAATAACTCATTTAAGTGAAACTTCAAACAATCTTCACATAAACCCATTATAATAAAATGTCATATTTAGCTACCTGTGCCCTTCAGCAAGTAGGAAATATACAGAAACTGAATAAAGTTATACAAAAATAAATTCTAAATTAAATACAGATGAATCCTTAAAGCTACAAAAGCTATTGATTTCCTCTTTTCTTTTGTTCTATGATGAACAGACATCACAGCAGCTGGTTATTATGTTATTTGGCTGCTATTACTTTAAGAGCTGCCGCTGCTGAACGTGATGCAGATCTGACACGTTTCACATTTTCTCACCGAGTGCACCGCCGTATTTGTACGTGAAATTGCACAGCATGCGCTACGAGCACAGAATAACGGCTGACAGGACAGGAAGATTCATTTCACAATGTTTACAGCAAAACAAACAAAATAACTTCTTGCAGCAGTAACTTTGCGAGACTCAACGTTTACATCCGTTACTCCCACACCACTCTTAGCAGTTCCTCACCTGCCGTAGTATGTTCTCCAGTCACAGGCGATAGAAATGAGCTGCAAGAGGAGCTGCACACAGGACAGTTTGTGGAAGACCTCGGCAGGCTCCCAGTACAAACGCGCCGGTCCAAACTCAATCAGGAACTCCACCATCTCTACCACCTGCTCATGGGTGTAGGAGCAAGCCTATGAACATTTACACAGGGGAAAACAAATTAAAACACAATCTACAAGCATTCCCAGAGACCTCATTTTTAGCTTACTAAGCAGGACTTTGGCCTTGCACAAACTGACAAGATTTTGAGTTACTCCTTAAAAATGGAACGGTTACTTAGTTACTTTTTATGGAAAGTAATGCACTAAATTACTTTAGCATTAGTTTTTCTCATTAGTTAGGGTTAGAACAGCTAGAACCAACAGCTTGCTTGTTGGTTTTATAATAATAATAAAAAAAGTTATATTTCTGGCAAATGTAAAAGCCCTTTCACACCAAAAGTGGAATGAGTACGCCTCAGGCTGAAGGAATATCTGTACAGCAGAGGGTTTGCTTGCGTTCTGGTTTACACGAGGAAAAGGCTGCAGGAGAAGAAAGTTCAACACCCTTCAGCAAAAAAACAAGAAACAAATATTGATTATCTAAAGTAAATTTTGTTCATTAGTATGGTTGCATTAGATCATTGAAGGTCAGCAGCAAAGACATTAATAAAAAAATGTATTCTGTTATTTAGCATTTAATTATTGCAGGTTTGGATCGTTTTGAGATGCACAGAATCTGTTGTTTTTGTTTTTTTTGCGAGTGAGATGAGCAAATGCATGTTGACATCTAGTCTAGAACTACAGTAACATGTTTACACCGCGCACAACACCTCTGCACTTACTCCCAAATTCTCTTAACATGACTGGTAACTGGTGCTACTTATTTGAGTCAGATATTGTGTCGTAAATTAAACAGTAATGCGTTACTTTACTAGTTACTTGTAAAAAAGTAATCTGATTATGTAACTCTCGTTACTTGTTATGCGTTACCCCCAACACTGGCAACCACAAAGTACATTTCAGACAGCAACCCATGCACAACACAGCCAGGTAGCACAGTGACGTGACTGTTGAAGAAACGTGTTGTAGTAAGGATCTGGCCGTGTAATACATCACAGTGGTAGTGTGTTAAACTGATGTACCTTGTAATAAGGCTGCGGGTGTATCAGCGCTCCTCCCTCTGTCCGCTGCAGCGACTGTTTGACCTGCTCCACTTTAATGGCCAGGTGAGCCTCAAAATACCTGCGCAGCGCCATACAGGTGTGTTTCGCAGTCTGTCTGCTCGAGAAGATCTCATCGTCGCTCAACAGCGCACCCTGGTCCTCTGGGTTCAAAATCTCCAGAGTGCTAATCTACAAAACAAACACCCTGTGAGAAAGAGTGCAGAGTACTAAACACTGACAAAACACACAAACTATATATCCAATCAGCGTGGCCGTCTCTTGATCAGATTAGAATCTCTATCGACATTATCATCTATTACTCTTGTACAGGCAAATAAACCCAAACCTTTAACATCATACAAAATAACTACGAGAGAGAGAGGAAAAGTATTCTGTCCTTCCAACACAATTTGCAAAATCTAAACACACCAAAACCATTTAGGACAAAGGAAGAAAAGCATAAGCCTTATACTACCAAATATGGAAAAATATTAATTCAAAATAATAATAATAATAATAATAATAATAATGAGAGGATGCTTTAAATTGATCAAAAGTGATGATAAAACATTTATAATGTTACAAAAGATTTCTATTTCAGATACATGCTGCTCTTCTGAACTTTCTATTCAAAGAAACCTGAAAAAAAATAAAAATACTCAGCCGCTTTCAACATAATAATAATAATACTACTAGGCCTAAATGTTTGTTGAGCAGTAAATCAGTATATTATTATGATTTCTGAAGATCATGTGACACTGAAGACTGCAGTAATGATGCTGAAATACAGCTGCAGATCATAGAAATACATTACAGTTTAACACATATTCACACAGAAAACAGGTACTGGTTACACTATTTGAAGGTGTCCTTGTTACAGTGCAATTACACATTTAAGCACCGAGTAATCTTAATTAACTACATGTACTTACTATATGGTTAGGGTTAGGATTTGGTTTAGGGTTACTTGCATGCAATTATAACAACAATAAATGATGCATAATTACAAGTAACTTGTGTAACAAGGACACCTTAAAATAAAGTGTTACCCAGTTATTTTAAATAGTAAGTTTTGCTGTTTTTGGTTTCAAATAAACGCAGGCTTGGTGAGCAGAAGAGACGTCTTTAAAAAAACATTACTTCAAAACCTTTTGACTGGTAGTGTATGTAGTAGAAATATGAATTGGTAGCAAAGGACCCGCCTCCCCTCATATCACCACCACCCCCAGTTTATCAATGACCACCAGCTCTTTCCCAGGCTGACCTTCATCTCGGACTACACCCGTTTCTCTTAAAAGGGACACTCCACCCAAAAATGAAAGTCCTGTCATCATTTACTCACCCTCGAGTGCTAACCTGTATGATAAACACTGGAGCCCATTGACTTCCAATGCATGTAGAAAAATAAAATCAGTTCCACTGAAGAAAGTGAATGGTGCTAATGTTTTTGGGTGGAGTATCTAATTCAAGAAAACATCATCAGTTTGACAGCACATGTGCTGGAAATACAACAAACAAATAAAGAAACGCTTCAGTAGCACAGATCCCAACAAAATGAAAATTAACCAGGTTTTCTTTTTTAGCATACTGATTACTATTTGTATAAACAGTTATACAAAAACCACTGAACTACGGTTAGTGTAGTAAATCTGTGGTTAATTTATTCATGGTTACCATGGTTCAACTATAGCAACCATTATTTTGTTTTTATTTATTTTTATATAATAAATGTATTTATTAATTCATTAATTGATCAATTTCAATAGCAAAACCATATGCTATGGTTAATTTTTGTAGTAAAGTTAGCCAGCTTGCATAACTTTCAGTTACAGTAATTGTGCATTTTGTCAGCATATTTAGTCTAACAATATACAACAAAAAAGCAGCTGTAAGGGTTCATATGAGCAAAAATCTAACCTTTCAGAGCAAACATTGATAAACATGTCCCAGCCACGTTCATCACTCTGCGGTTCCCGAATTATATTAATTTCCGAGGTGGTCTGTGCCTTATTTGCAGCGCGTTTCTGTTTTTGTTTGCGTTCCATGTATTTGCAGCGTGTGTGTAGTCAAACTGACGAAGATGTTTTCTTAATTTGCATGCATTTGTTCATTTGCAGCCACTGTAATGATCCCTACACAAACACAAAGTAGTGCATACCAGGTTGACGAGCCGCCGCAGCCCATCCTGCTTGTCGAAGAGCTCGAGCACGGCTCTGAAGGAGAAACAGATGGAGAAGAACATGGTGGCGTGGCAGCAGCCGGAGGCGTGAGAGCACTCCAGCAGCCACAGCGTGTAGCTCACCACCTCCGACAGCAGCGAATGAGGCAGCATACACACCTGACACAGCCGGAGGAATCAGATAAACACAACAGTAAGACACAGAAGAGGTCTGGCTGGGATCACTGTATCAGGACAGCAGCTTACCCTCTCCATAGCGTCCTGGTTGTATGCGAGGTAATAGAGGCACAGAGAGACGCCGGTGGCAGCCATGGAGGGCCGCGGGATCTCCAGTAACTTTGGTACTCCGCCATGAGCTACAAACTCGGCAGCAAACTTTTTATGGAGGAGAAGAGACGCAAGATACTGAAAGAAAATGGAGAGGACGAGACATTTATACCCAAGATCAGAATAAAAATCAGTCAAATAATCAAGGTGTCATCAAGATATTTATATACAGTGGTGGCCAAAATGACTAGAACATTAGTATTTTCAGCAGTTAAAACTGGTTAAGTCAGTTGTTTCTATCTGTTGCTGTAGTGTGTCAGAAGGAAACATTCATTTAGCCATTAATTGTAATAATCCAGTGAGAGTTTTGAGATCTGATCTGATCATCACCAGTCTGTCTGGAGTGACATGAAGAAACAGAACAAACTGAGACTAAATCCAGAAGAACTGTGTCTCCAAGACGCTTCAAGAAACCTCCTGCAAAGCTACAGTGCTGTTAAACGTTAGGCACTTGTGTAAAAATGCTGTCAAAAATAATGTCACAAATGGATTTTCTTGATCAATTAACTTCTATTAACTAAATCAACATTTGGTGTGAGCATCCTTTGTGTTTAAAGCAGCTTTTGCCCTGAAGTCTGAAGATCTTTATTAATATACCCGTCAAAAGTTGAGGACAAAACTACTCATTCTTTAGCATGGAATGTATTCCACATTTTATATTTACATTTAGTCATTTAGCAGACGCTTTTATCCAAAGTGACTTACAGACGAGGACAATCAAAACCAACAAAAGAGCAGTGATATGCAAGTGCTATGATAATTCTCAGTTATCCTTACGCAGTACACAAAGGTTTTTATATGAAATAAAAATAAAAAGTCAAAAGAATAGAGAGTGCTAGAGTTAGAGGGTCAAATGAAGAATTTATCATAGGTTTGCTGTCATTTTTAGCACCAAAGGCTATTTTTATAGCAAAAGTGAGTTTGAAATATAATGCTTACTAAAACTCTTCCTGGTGTTTTAACTTGACAAAGCAAAATCACACGTAGGCGCATTTTATATTTGTCCTCAAATCTTATTTGTACACATAGCCTAAATCTTGAGATCAAAAGGTCTTGATGATCATGAGAAACATTCAGTCAGGCGTGTCCAAGCTTTCGAGCTGCAGTGCATGTGATATCTTTCAGGTACCTTCAGGGCTTCAAACGTGAGCTGAACGTCGTTCGTTAGTTTGAGGTCCATGTAGTGCATCAGCAGCTCACGAGCTCCGAGCTGCATGAACACAGCCAGCAACTGCACACACAGAAATTACACTCGTTAAGCTCATCAAGGTCAGTTCTGCTATTGATTGTTTTTCACACATCTTAATATAATAAAAAAGGACAGTCACACAGGTGTAAAAACAAAGAAATTGGAATGACATGAAAAAAACAGAAGGGAGAGCATGTTTGGCAGAGAGGCATGTGGATAAACAACGTTCTCTTGAAAGATGCACCATTGTCTACAAATGCAAACACCACGATTTTATTCCTGCACTGAAAGGTGCAAAATATTAAATTGACTATTTAAAGACGGCTTAAGAAGTGGAACTACTCCCACTGAATAAAACACCACGGAGTCAGAATAAAGTGTGTTTGAACACAAACTCAGATTCTGTTCACAGCTTGGCTTATTTGTTTTTGGTGGAAAAACTAGTATTTGGAAAATATGTTTGCAGGTTCTAAAATTCAGTATTCATTCGCTAGATATATTGAATCTTTAATACGCGAAGTTGACAAATGCGTCTACTCAGCCTATAAAGATTTTCAGAATTGTCCCCTAAAGCTGGGTGATGTGGGTGGTAATAAAACATAAGATAATACATTTTATATTATCACCAATATTTCAAGATAAACACTTACAGGAATGCTGAAGCAACTTAGTTTTATTTGATCAAAAAAGAAAAAGTGTCCCTTGGGCAGTTGCCTTTCAAAAGGTACTAATATACACCCTTTAGGGGTAAATAAGGTATAAAAGTGTACTGCCTCAGTAACAGCTCTTGTACCTTTTATTTGATTTTGTTTGAGTGTTTACGTGCTTTACATTAAATGCTCTGACAGCAGATATTTATATGCTTTTTAATGCAAGTAGTCTATTACAATTAATATCTCATTTATTTACATTAGAAGCCATTAGTTTCATTTTGGCCACAAATAAGGGTCAATTTTGTGAAATTGAGAATTATGCACCATATGAAAGCTGAATAAATTAGGATAGGACAGGACAATATTTGGCTGAGATTAGAGCTGGGCGATATGAGCAAAAATTAATCTGTATTTTTTGGTTGATTTGCGGTATATGTGCCACATTTATTATTTATTAACTACAAATATTTCAGCAAAATGTATATTTTAGTCAGAGTTATTGCTATCCTATTTCATTGTGCCCTGTCTGTTTGGCGCGCATACACGTGGCGGCACTCGTTAAAGTCTGAAGTTTAGTTCTCCACAGCGGCTGAGTCAGTGTCCTCCACTATACTGTTTCAAACTACTGTATATCGATATAAACTATTGCCTTATACCGTATCGCTTATAAAGGATATATATACTCAATATACCGCACAGCCCTAGCGGAGATACAACTATTAGAAAATCTGGAATCTGAGGGAGCAAAAAATTCTAAATATTGAGAAAATCATCTTTAAAGTTGTTCAAATGAAGTTCTTAGCAATGCATATTACTAATCAAAAATGAAGTTGAGATACATTTAAGGAAGGAAATTTACTAAATATCTTCATGGAACATGATCTTAATATCCTAATGATTTTTGGCATAAAAGAAAAATCTATAATTTTGACCCATACGATGTATTGTTGGCTGTTGGATGCTGCCGGTTGCTATAGAAACAGCAACGCAATGACTTTACTAATCAACGATTGGCTCTTTCATTTAGAAGGCGGGGCTTATTTGCCACATTGTGCTTAACCAAGAAAACTTAATTCAGAAAAAAAGTCAGTGAATTGACTTGTAGCTGAACTCTACCCTCTTTTTATTTGTGATATACAGGTGCTGGTCATAAAATTAGAATATCATGAAAAAGTTGATTTATTTCAGTAATACCATTCAAAAAGTGAAACTTGTATATTAGATTCATTCATTACACACAGACTGATATATTTCAAATGTTTATTTCCTTTAATTTTGATGATTATAACTGACAACTAATGAAAGTCCCAAATTCAGTATCTCAGAAAATTAGAATATCAATTAAGACCAATGCAAAAAAAAAATATTTTTAGAAATGTTGGCCAACTGAAAAGTATGAACATGAAAAGTATGAGCATGTACAGCACTCAATATTTAGTTGGGGCTCCTTTGGCCTGGATTACTGCAGCAATGCGGCGTGGCATGGAGTCGATCAGTCTGTGGCACTGCTCAGGTGTTATGAGAGCCCATGTTGCTCTGATAGTGGCCTTCAGCTCTTCTGAATTGTTGGGTCTGGCGTATTGCATCTTCCTCTTCACAATACCCCATAGGTTTTCTATGGGGTTAAGGTCAGGCGAGTTTGCTGGCCAATCAAGAACAGGGATACCATGGTCCTTAAACCAGGTACTGGTAGCTTTGGCAGTGTGTGCAGGTGCCAAGTCCTGTTGGAAAATGAAATCTGCATCTCCATAAAGTTGGTCAGCAGCAGGAAGCATGAAGTGCTCTAAAACTTCCTGGTAGACGGCTGCGTTGACCTTGGACCTCAGAAAACACAATGGACCAACACCAGCAGATGACATGGCACCCCAAACCATCAATGACTGTGGAAACTTTACACTGGACCTCAAGCAACGTGGATTATGTGCCTCTCCTCTCTTCCTCCAGACTCTGGGACCTTGATTTCCAAAGGAAATGCAAAATGTACTTTCATCAGAGAACATAACTTTGGACCACTCAGCAGCAGTCCAGTCAAGACGCTTCTGACGCTGTCTCTTGTTCAAGAGTGGCTTGACACAAGGAATGCGACAGCTGAAACCCATGTTTTGCATACATCTGTGCGTGGTGCTTCTTGAAGCACTGACTCCAGCTGCAGTCCACTCTTTGTGAATCTCCCCCACATTTTTGAATGGGTTTTGTTTCACAATCCTCTCCAGGGTGCGGTTATCCCTATTGCTTTTACACTTTTTTTCTACCACATCTTGTCCTTCCCTTCGCCTCTCTATTAATGTGCTTGGACACAGAGCTCTGTGAACAGCCGGCTGAATTTGGGACTTTCATTAGTTGTCAGTTATAATAATCAAAATTAAACATTTGAAACATTTGAAATATATCAGTCTGTGTGTAATGAATGAATCTAATATACAAGTTTCACTTTTTGAATGGCATTACTGAAATCAACTTTTTCATGATATTCTAATTGTATGACCAGCACCTGTACTGTCTCAGTCTAAATTGGTGTTTTAGAAGCCAAACAAATCAGAATTACAGTAACAACAACAACAGTAATAGCCATACATTGTAAAACAATTGCACTATAAAATAAATAAATTAATATTTCATAGGTATATTATTTTGCTTTACAGTACAGTGTGGAAATTACAATACATCTTTCCTAATTTCTACACTTGAAAGAGATATTTTGAATTTGGCCTGCATTTAAACCGCTAGCTGTCAGTAATTCATACTACACTTTAAGATTTTATTTTGATGGACAAGGCAGTAGAGCTTTTATTTTGAAGGAAAACTCCAGCTTCAGTGAAAACAGACTTACAAAAACACATCTCGCTACACATCTAGTGAAATGCTGATCATCTGCTGTGAAAATAAAGCCTAGCTGCATTCCCAACTCACAGCACCTGTGATAAACTGAATGAAGCCTGTGCTTCGCTTTAAAACACGCAGCGAAAACAGACTTGATGAAGGGATTAAGCGTATTGTGCTTTCAGTTTGAGTTTGTTAGCACAATGGCCCAAAACAAATATTTTAAAAACTTTTTTGCCCGGAAGACCTTTCGTTTCATATCGCCATGTGACCACGATAATATCGAGACAGTTTTGATATCGCGATATTGATAATATCATAACATCCCTAAATAGTCTTCCTATATATAACGTGTTTGACATTACCTCCTGGTATTCCCCCAGCGGGGTGAGGTACTGGAGGATCAGGCGCTGCTCTATTCCAGGTGTGAGCGGATACAGGTGGTAGTTATTTCCGATCACCCACGGGCTCATCTCAGTCCAGCTGCTGTTGGAGAGCTCACTGAAGTTGCGCTCCGGCTCTGCCAGCGAGAAGTTCAGCTTCTGCTTTACTTTGCCACCGTTCTCCTTCTTCCTCCAGTTCCTCAAGCCTTCCACGGGTCCGTCTGTTTCGTCCAGCTCTAAAGGGATTGCTGCAGCGGGCTTCATCAGGCCCTTCATGCCCGTGTTCCCTCTCCCCACGCTCCTCGCAGCAGAGACCGGCTGCAGCTCGGCATCAGAGTCGGTTTTCCTCGAGTCATGATTCTCGGTGTGAGCGTTAGGAGCGAACTCTCCGTCCACAGCCTCCTCGTCCAGGGGCAGAAGCGGAGCCAGACTCTTGCTTGGACGCTTACTGTCCTTCCTGTTCTCTGCCTCCTTTTCCTGAAGCTCCCTCAGTCTCTGCAGCATCAAAGGAACCTGTGACACAAACACTGATTTTGAGCTTTTGTTCAATTATATGGACACTAAATAGCATTAAAAGCATCAGTTAAAACATCGAAAACATTCTTAGCTTCTTAGTCAAGACTGTATTCTGCCCACAAACATGTTTATATTTACACACATTAAACACCATTAATTGTAGCTAGGACTATCGTTGTATTCAAGATCAATATCTAGGACTATCATCTATTTAGTGCACTCATCCCTGCAAAACTTGGTGCCAGGCCAATGGCGTCATTCTGCTCTCAAATGATTTTAAATAATGACGTCTCATCAGCATAACTGAATAGGCAACACGTTTTCTCCATCGCTGTGCTAATTTTGCTTCTCTCATATCACTGCCTGCAGTCTTTCCTCTCATGTAATATGAAGTTGCATCCATATCAAACAAATGTATTACGCTTCTTCATGTATTACGATGTTCAAAAGCAAAAACTGTAGACATCCGTACCAAATCCAAGCTTTAATTTAGCTTTTTTCATCTTTATAGTCACTCAATACTATTAATTTCAACATACAAAGCTAAATGAGTGGCATTTATTTACAGCTGTATGGCTAAGACTAGGAGTGAGCGATATGGCAAATATATCAGATCACGATTTTATCAAGATTCTGTCATGTGGGTTTTAATATAAAACAAAGCCTAACAAGGCAACAAAAAAAAAAAGGCAGACATTTAGGTCAAAGTGGGAGAAGATAATCTGTGTTATTGAAATATGTGAACAAAAACACACATTACAAATACAATATAGAAATAAAACTGATTTATTTTTCTGGTACAGTAGGTGTATTTAGCAGGAGCATTCGAGATATTGAATGAACATAAAATAAAACACTAAATACACGTCACTGTATAAATTATACACTGAATCATATTAAAGCAGCTGTATTAAAGTTATTCGGTCATGAGCCGCGAGTGTTTTCTCTTTTTGTATTTTGCTGTTTTATTAAGATTAAGGGGACAGCTCACAATTTAAATTCTGTCATCTGTCTGTCAGTGTTTTTTTATACCATCATACTCACTCTCAACTTGAGAACAACTGCTGAACACGAATGTTACTTTGGAAGTCACTGGGGGCAAGCAACTGTTTGTTTTACATAGCATTTCTCTTCCTTCCATCAAAGTCAATGTGGACCAGCTATTGTTTGGTTACCCACATCCTTCAAAATAACGTCTTTCGTGTTCAGCACAAGAAAGAAAATACAGGTTTGTGATAACAAAGAGTAAGTAATGACAGAAATGTAATTTTTGGGTGAACTATCCCTTTAATGACAACCAGCAGCATGTTTAGTTCTGATGCTTGCACACACGTCATATACAGGCGTTCATCCATTTCCCTCTCAACTGTTTACTTTCACTTTAGACAAAACCAACTATATGTAAACCTTGTGTGTTTCGACAGTGTAATTAATAAGGATAACTTAGTCCAGTAAGCAGGCGCTGTTTTTTTAGTGTGCGCTTCATGCATTTGTGATTGAATGTGCGCTGTAGCATGGTTAGGGGTGTGCAATAGACAAAAAAAAAAAAATAGATATTCTGGTATTTATCGATAATGATTAGACAATATTTTGCTTGAGTGCGTTATTATGCTGATATCTTAAGCCTTGTTCAGCCCAAATCTGATTTTGTGCATATCTGGATGAATATAATTTGAGTAACTGACTGTCTGCACAGCGCATCACAACGGTTCATATCGGCTTTGTGTGTCCTTAAGCACTCGTTTTACGGAACATGCATTGGTTTCTATGGAAATACAGTTATATCTATGGTTATGCCTACGCCAAAAAAAACAACAGTAACAGCAATACAGGTTGGCACTTTACAATAAAGCTAAATTTGTTGCATTAACTGCATTACTCGAGTTGTATTTTTTTCTTCAAACTAAGTCAAAATGTAACCTATGATCCCAGGAGGTTCGTTACATGGAGACATTTTGTTTGCACTGAAGAGATAAGAAGATTTGAACATATTTTCAATGTATTCAGTTATATTTTTTTTCTCTAACATCAAAATGTAACCCATGTTCCCGGTAGGTTTTATTTACAAAAGGTATTAAGAAATTCATCTGTTTTTATTATTATTTTAATACAATTGTTTTCAATTCACTTATCTTTGAGGCTGGTTATTTGTCACCTATGGTATCGATTTAGTATCAATACCGAAGTATTACATTCTGGTATCGTACCGAAGCCAAAATGATGGTATCGAGCCATCCCTAAGTGGCATTTAGATATATTTACACAATGTTTAATGCAGCTTAGAGGGACATGGGATGCTTTAACCTGCAGTTACAAATGTCTTTATATTTTAAACAAAATGTTGAATACTGACATTTGAAATTATTAAAAAAATAAAAACAAAAAGAGACACTAAATGTGAAATTAAAACTGCCAGCAGGTGGCAGCAATTCACTTTTAATAAGAGAGTCGTTGCGATTGAACCAAATTATTTAAATAGTTGATTCATTCAGGAACGAATCACCGTCACGTTGCTCAGAGATGCAAAACAGCACTGTGTCTTTGTTTGGAATTACTTTAGTTGGTGAAAGAGCAAAAACAGGCAATAGGGTCTAAAACGCAAGTCTCTTAATATTAATTTCTTGTTTATTGAACTGTATTAAATCAATATCAGATTTGAAATTATGTTGATTTTTGGAGAAAAGAAACACCCTCTTCGTGTGATATGCATGATATGAAATGTATTTTTAATAGACTGTATCATGCAGTGAAAGAACACTCAATGCATACACGCACTAGTCTAACCTTCTAGACTACTAGTTTAACCCTTTTGGACATTTTTGTTCTTTTCAGTAGTTTTTTTTTATCATTTTGCCTGTGTTCTTGGCAGCTGCATAAATTTTGGCACAGGTGTGTATTTTTATTGGAATTTTACAATTTCACCCCCATTTCCTTTAATAAATCTATTTTGCACCAGGTACCAAAAAATAGTTCCTCTCAGGACCTTTTGGACAAAAGTGTCCCCATTGAAACTGCTATTTTTAAAATCGCAGTGCCGTTTAACTAAAATGATGCAATTTTTGTTAATAGGATTTAATTGTTCAAATACTCGCTTTATTCCTGTTTCCTGCATATCGTCGCTGTCGGGCGGAAACCTCCTGTGTCCAAATTGTCAATTTAATATTTTTTCACAAATCGATGCTATTGGTCAGTCCCCACATGGGTCTGTTATTTTTACAAATTATTAACCAATCTAAAGTGTTGAAAATAGCTTGAGAGCAAATCTCTTAACTCCACTGGACACTTCAACTGTCTGAGAAGTCTCCACCACTTCTTCACTCCGCGGGAGCCTCGCGGCATCATGTCTCCTCAAGATTGAAAGTCGCAACGAATCCTCGTCGAGCAACACGTCCTCTGAGGTAAATGTCCTCAAAACACTGGTTATTCATGATTCAGTTATATGAATTATATAATTACAGTTTATACAGGTGCTGGTCATAAAATTAGAATATCATGAAAAAGTTGATTCATTTCAGTAATACCATTCAAAAAGTGAAACTTGTATATTAGATTCATTCATTACACACAGACTGATATGTTTCAAATGTTTAATTTGGATGATTATAACACAACTAATGAAAGTCCCAAATTCAGTATCTCAGAAAATTAGAATATTGTGAAAATGTTCAATATTGAAGACCCCTGGTGCCACACTCTAATCAGCTAATTAACTCAAAACACCTGCAGAAGCCTTTAAATGGTCTCTCAGTCTAGTTCTGTAGGCTACACAATCATGGGGAAGCCTGCTGACTTGACAGTTGTCCAAAAGACAACCATTGACTCCTTGCACAAGGAGGGCAAGACACAAAAGGTCATTGCTAAAGAGGCTGGCTGTTCACAGAGCTCTGTGTCCAAGCACATTAATAGAGAGGCGAAGGGAAAGACAAGATGTGGTAGAAAAAAGTATACAAGCAATAGGTTTAACTGCACCCTGGAGAGGATTGTGAAAAAAAAAACCCATTCAAAAATGTGGGGGAGATTCACAAAGAGTGGACTGCAGCTGGAGTCAGTGCTTCAAGAACCACCACGCACAGACGTATGCAAGACATGGGTTTCAGCTGTCGCATTCCTTGTGTCAAGCCACTCTTGAACAAGAGACAGCGTCAGAAGCGTCTTGACTGGACTGCTGCTGAGTGGTCCAAAGTTATGTTCTCTGATGAAAGTACATTTAGCATTTCCTTTGGAAATCAAGGTCCCAGAGTCTGGAGGAAGAGAGGAGAGGCACATAATCCACGTTGCTTGAGGTCCAGTGTAAAGTTTCCACAGTCATTGATGGTTTGGGGTGCCATGTCATCTGCTGGTGTTGGTCCATTGTGTTTTCTGAGGTCCAAGGTCAACGCAGCCGTCTACCAGGAAGTTTTAGAGCACTTCATGCTTCCTGCTGCTGACCAACTTTATGGAGATGCAGATTTCATTTTCCAACAGGACTTGGCAGCTGCACACACTGCCAAAGCTACCAGTACCTGGTTTAAGGACCATGGTATTCCTGTTCTTGATTGGCCAGCAAACTCGCCTGACCTTAACCCCATAGAAAACCTATGGGGTATTGTGAAGAGGAAGATGCAATACGCCAGACCCAACAATTCAGAAGAGCTGAAGGCCACTATCAGAGCAACATGGGCTCTCATAACTCCTGAGCAGTGCCACAGACTGATCGACTCCATGCCACGCCGCATTGCTGCAGTAATCCAGGCCAAAGGAGCCCCAACTAAATATTGAGTGCTGTACATGCTCATACTTTTCATGTTCATACTTTTCAGTTGGCCAACATTTCAAAAAATATTTTTTTTGCATTGGTCTTAATTGATATTCAAATTTTCTGAGATACTGAATTTGGGACTTTCATTAGTTGTCAGTTATAATCATCAAAATTAAAGGAAATAAACATTTGAAATATATCAGTCTGTGTGTAATGAATTAATCTAATATACAAGTTTCACTTTTTGAATGGTATTACTGAAATAAATCAACTTTTTCATGATATTCTAATTTTATGACCAGCACCTGTATATTATACATAACAGCCCTTTTTTCTCCCATAAAATAAAAACTGATCGAGATAAAACTGTCTACTGGCGCCAAGTACGCCTATCTTTGGATAACTCCGTCTGTTTTTTAGACAATAACGAGTGAAAATAGTTAGGTTAGATACATTCGAGTAGGCCTGTTTTGTTAAAAATCGATAGCTGTAATGTTTCGGTGCAGAAGGAAGCCCGTGAGCCACGAAGGTAAATTTGCGAGCAGATTAGGCTAATTTGCACCTATTAGACAGCCTAGTCAACTCGTTTTATTTTGGTATTGCATCACTCATAGCTCTAACGTTTAAAATAGAGTTTAGGAAGATGAATGTAACCACAGTCATTAGCTTTGATTAGCTCTTAAAGCCTTGTCTCTTGTCAAAAGGCTCAACGTGACAGCAGACTTTGATGAACACTGCTGGCAGCAGCGACGTCTGTGTCCGTACCACTCTTATCAATGACCGCATAACTTCGTACCTCCCTGCTCCAAAGTCATAAATCTTGTATCTCCGATTAAACATGATCTTGGGGAAATGTTGTGTTAATGTTGGTACTCAACAGTATATGATAGCAATATAAGGTATAATACCAACTTTAACGATACAATGTTTAATAACTCAAAAAAAAAAAATGCCGTTTTTTTTTTTCCTGAAATTGATTTGGAGATGCGAGGATTCTGCCCGACAGCGACGATATTATAGAGCCAACTGGATAAATAATGCAGCTATAATTGTGTGGGTGTGTTGGTATATGGATGTCGGAGTGTGGTTTGTATGTGTGTCATAAAAATTGTGTTTGCTCGTATGTGTTCTAGTAATATTTGAGAGAGAAAAACTGTAAATCACAAACCCAAGCACTGTGTGCAACAGCAGAGTTTTGCTGGCATCTAATGGGGAAAATGTGGTACTGCGCCCAACAAAATCTTACTGAAAGCTCATTTTTTGAGATATCAACATCAAATGTGGAGCAACTTGTTTAGATTTATGGCTTTGATTTTCTAGCAGGTTTAGAGTTTAACATGTTTCATAAAATATATATTTTATATACAATATTGTTCATAAATCATTTTCATAACTTAAACATGTATAACTTTTTTTGGTTTCACTTCAACAATAATCTGCCATGGGTCTTCAAGGGTTTAACAACAATTATGATATCGCAGACGATATATATCGCACACCCCTAGCTAAGACTCAGAGCGGTCACAGATCTAATGCACACGTGTCATAGGGTGATTTATTCAAGCGTTTAGACATGCATTGCTGCTGGACTCACCAGCACAGAGTTTTCCTCACGATAGTTGGCGGCGATGTCCTGGTTCTCCATGGCTCCTGCCAGCAGGCCTGTGGCGTAGATTCGGAGCGGCTGCTCTGCCTCCTGAGCCCATTTAAACAATCGCTCCACAATCCCTTCCTGTCATGGACACAAACACACATGTAAACCTACACTCAGCTGTGAGGCTACACAACCCATGATCTGATTCTGAAGAGAGAAATACAAGACTCAAAGTACCTTCTCTTGAAAGACCACGGCCGTCTCAAGGCCAGGCATGATGTTCAACAGCAGTCTGCATGCAGCGGTGTTCAGCGCCACCTCACGGCTGCTCATCACGTATGAGTTCACAAGCTATTAAAGCACAAAAATAAACCAAATACTCAAGATCACAAACCAAAGAGGGCTGCTTGGCTTACTTACAGCAGCATAAGTACACTGCATCAAAATATATTTGTAGGGCAACAGGATGACTTCTATCGCGTGACAATAATAATGAATCAAATATCATATAAAGGTAATTAAATAGGTCTGTGCAGGACTGTGTATTTACTGGCATATAGAAGTGATAAAGAAATGCACAAGTACTGAACTTAAGTTCTCTTTGCTCTTGGAATGATCACATATGCACTAAAACATCTGTCTGGGTGAGTATTCATGTCAACAGTCAGTTATGGTGGTGATGGCGCAGTGGATAAGACACATGCCTTTGGTGTGAGAGACCCGGGTTCGAATCCACTGTGAGACACCAATGTGTCCCTGAGCAAGACACTTAACCCCTAGTTGCTCCAGAGGCGTGCGACCTCTGACATATATAGCAATTGTAAGTCGCTTTGGATAAAAGCGTCAGCTAAATGAATAAATGTAAATGTTATGTCTTCAGAGATTGTAACTTTTGGAAAAAAAAAAAAATAAAAAATAAAAAAAAATAAGATCTGTAACTACACTATATTGCCAAAAGTATTGGGTCACCCCCTTCTAATGAACATGTTTGACTACTTTAGTCATTTCTATGAGTACAAATCTTAATGTTTAAGCATATAATGATATTCTAGGGAATTGTGTGCTTCTAATTCTATAGCAACAGTTTGGACAGGACCCTTTTCTATTCTAACATGACAGTGTCTCTGTGTATAAGACACGGTTCAAAAAGACATGATTGATTGAATCAGTGTGGAAGAACTGGACTGGTCTGCAGAAAGACAAGCCCTGATCCCAGCTGAACCCCTCTGGTGTGACTTTATATGCAGAGCTTGAGCCAAAAACTCATCACCAAACACCAATGACTTGTATAGACACTATAAGGACAAAAGTGTTGGGACACCCCCTTCTTTAGAACAGAAAAAGACACTTACAAACTGTGGTTACAAAGATGGAAACAATTCATGTATTTAAAAACTGTATTTCCATCTCTGTTGCAACAGCTTTGAAAGTGTCTAAAATGACAGTACCCTTATGTACAAATCATTGGTGTTTGGTGATGAGTTTTCATAGAAACTCATAGAAATTACTAAAGTAGTCAAACGTGTTCATTAGAAGGGGGTGACCCAATACTTTTGGCAATATAGTGTATATTGGATCCCAGATTTGGTCTTAAAGAAACAGCAGCCTAATATATCTGCTGTGTGTGTCAATATTAATCAAAGAACAAAAGATAAAAATCACTCACTTCTCTTGACTGAATGACTTTTGCAGCTTTAAAAAGAACCAAAGCATATTTAATAAATGCTATGGCAAAGGCAGCGTACAATTTTATTTGTACATTTTTTTTTTTTTCTGTTAGATAGACCGACTTGGCTTAAAGCACAGCTTCTGTAGTGAAGATAAAGCATGTGCACGTGATTGCCAGGAAGGTAAGAAGTAAACCACTTCTAGGCGCTTTTAAAGAATAAAATTGGAAACTGCTGAGAGACATTAAGCAGCCCTTCACATATAGACAAGATACAAAAATCTCTACTTCTAGACACTTTATACAGTCTATAGCACCCAGTCAAAATATTATTAAAACAAAATAACAAGATCATAATTATTTTAGTCTTTTATTTAATGAAGTCCTGCATTACTTAATGTTTGGTATCAATATTTTATTTTCCAAACTGTCAATGTTAACTACACTCACAAGGACTGGCATTGGACATTTATAGGCTAATTATAATATTAATTATTGTAGCAACAATATTCACATGAAATGGATAAATGTGTGCTGTGCATTGTTAAGCACTGAGCTGGTACCCACTACTGAGATGTAATTAATCCATGATGGAAATGTGAATTCAGTCTCAATTCAAAGCATCAGATGATAATGCATCCATCTTACCGCATTCATAAAATCATCATTCTTGAACAAGATTTTCAACAGGTGTCCCAACATGCACTCTGGGTCTGCCCGCCCTTCACAGCAAAACAAGAAAATGTCAGTGTTATTATTTGTAAATCCAGGAGACAACAGCAGTAAATGACGACAAGTCGAGTGCAAGTCACCTGGATGGCGGTCATCAAACGGGTCAGGGTCAGCCTTATGATACTCCTCCGTCTCCCTTTCAACAAGCTCCGAAATCCTTCAGAGATTAAAACAACTATTAACACATCACTGATATGACCAGGGATTGAAGTTAACTTTTCACTCACCAGCCAATTTGACAACTACATTTTTAGGTTACCAGCCATTAATAACTTCTACTAGCCAAAAAGTTTAGCAATACAAGCAATAGTGTTTTTTTTTTTTCACTCAAATATTTTAAATGTGATGCTGACTTTAAACAATAGTCCAATAAACAAGTTAATATGGTGTCAAATTTCACACAATATTTTCAGTATTGTATGTTTTGTTCAATTTCGCAAACTCAAAAATGAATCCATGGTTTTAAAGAAATCGAGTAACTCAATGATTTAGTGACTCATTCGTAAAGTCTGAACAAATTGAAAAGACAATTGAAATGTGATTATTGAGATTAATCAATCGGCATGTCATGCAATAAATTGAAATTGCTGGACAGCCCTAATTCTCATGCATAAGAATCCAACAGCAGAACTTCAGCCAGATGAATTTAAGGTCCGGTGGCAGCTCTGATGCGGGGTCAGGGGTTAACGTGCAGGAACAGGAAGTGTTAGTGTGGGGTCAGTGCAGCATTTCTCACCTGGTTAGTATGTTGAGCAGTTCGTTTGTGCCTCCCTGCTGTTCTCTCTCCCACTGCTCCAGCAGAGAGCTCAGCTGCGCTTTAGAGTCCACACTGCCATCCCCGGCAGACGCCATCGGCCCTGCACACACACACACACACACACACACAGACAGACAGAGACACACACACACAGACAGACAGAGACACACACACAGACAGACAGACAGACAGACACACACACACACACACACAGACAGACAGACACACACACACAGACAGAGACACACACACAGACAGACAGACAGAGACACACACACAGACAGACAGACAGAGACACACACACAGACAGACAGACAGAGACACACACACAGACAGACAGACAGAGACACACACACAGACACAGACAGACAGAGACACACACACAGACACAGACAGAGACACAGACAGAGACACACAGACAGAGACACACACAGACAGACAGACAGAGACACACACAGACAGACAGACAGACAGACAGACAGACAGAGACACACAGACAGACAGACAGACAGAGACACACAGACAGACAGACAGAGACACACACAGACAGACAGAGACACACACAGACAGACAGACAGAGACACACACAGACAGACAGACAGAGACACACAGACAGACAGAGACACACACACAGACAGACAGAGACACACAGACAGACAGAGACACACACACAGACACAGACACACAGACACAGACACACACACACAGACACAGACACACAGACACAGACACACACACAGACAGACAGAGACACACACACAGACAGACAGAGACACACACACAGACAGACAGAGACACACACACAGACAGACAGAGACACACACACAGACAGACAGAGACACACACACAGACAGACAGAGACACACACACAGACAGACAGAGACACACACACAGACAGACAGAGACACACACACAGACAGACAGAGACACACACACAGACAGACAGAGACACACACACAGACAGACAGAGACACACACACAGACAGACAGAGACACACACACAGACAGAGACACACACACACACACACACACACACACACAGACAGACAGACAGAGACACACACACAGTTTTAGAGGCCATGTTGTATGTCCTGACAGGAATATAACATCACAGATGAAGTGCAGAGTGGAGGAAGTCTCGTTTATCTTGAGAGCAAGGGATTCTGTGATGAGCCGGAGTTCATGAAGTTATTTATTAAGGTTAGCTGGTTTTGTGTCTGAAGTTGAACAGTACTTGAGGTTTATAAGACCCAGAGAGCAGCAGAAACACCTGCTAACAGCACACAATAAACCGGTACAGAAACACTCAATAATCACACAGTACACTGGTATCGTGAATGTTTACAGAGCGGTCAAGCGCAGCAGTCTTACAGTACCAGCACTCACATTTAATAAAACATGCATTAACCCCACACAGAAACTGAAGAAAACACGCGCGAGCACTCACCTTCAGCGAACACGAAATCACTAACGGCTCTAAACGACAACACGCGTCACGGGCTGTTATAACCTCATGAATAACGTCGCTTAAGAGCTCATGTCGCTCGTGTCTGTCTTTAGCAATGTGCTGCAACTTTATGATGGCGATCTCTGAGCGCGTCATAACCCGGCGACGACGGGAACTCATCAATGACGTCAGACGCACGTTTTGAGCCCTGTCCAATATGGAAGGCGGAAAGGGTTTTGAACACGTTTCTTTTGGATGTTATATTCTGGCTGTGTTAAGGCGTCATTTCCGCCGCGGGGGCCTGTGTGTGTATACAGTAGTATACAGGGCTCTCAAGTATCACGCATTGAGCGTGACAGTCACTCATTTCGGTCTATTGTCACGCACTCCCGCCACACATTGTATTTCTATGAGAATGAGTATTTTTCAATTAAAGACTGCTTATACATTTAATATGGGCTGCTTTTGATGCTTGGCACTTTTCTAGTGCTCATTTTGTGTTTCAAGAAAAATGTAAAATGTTTCTCTCTATTTAACAACATATATATAATTTATATTAACTGTTTTGCTCCTTGGGAAACTACTGATAATGATATTTCAGCTCCAGTCAAAACAAATATCATGAATGTTTTTAAAATGATATAGGGGCTGTTATATGGGCTAAATACGTGCTTTGAATATATGTTATGAATAAAATATGTACTACACACCACCATTCAAACAGGAGGTCATAAACATATCTTCTGCTCTGCAAGACTGCATTTATTTGACTTAAAAACAATCTGTAAAATAGGAAATCTACCATTTGAAAATATTTTTCTATGTAATGCTAAAGCTTCATTACTCCAGCTTTCAGTGTCACGTGATCCTTCAGAAATCTGCTTAAGAAACAGTTCTTATTATATAGCTGTTATATAGAGCTGAAAATGATTATGAACACATATGAATCAGGACAGCGCTACAATAGTAACTACTACCAAGCAGCATACATTTCCCATCTTTCTAGTTTTCTTTCTGAAATATTCTCTCAAAATATTCTTTACATTTACATTTCTTCCATTTACATGTCATGTGTAAATTATATTTACCCACCCAAATTACCATGTTCAGCCAGAAAACAGGGAATTCAGTATATATATTTTTAAAACAGGGTATTTTGTATTACTACAGCATAAATATGAGAATATTTCACTGAAAGCTAATTGAAAACATCCACCCAAAATGTGGAGGTAAAATCACAGCAAAGGTGTTCAAGAGCACCAGGAGAGGAAGAACAAGCTTTACTGTATAAATCCCCTGTGAATATATTCTAAACAGGGTCAGTGTCAGAAAACTCAACATCGCTGAAAATCACCAAAACTCTGTCAAATGCACTTACTGTTAAATCATTTACTGTAAAAAATGTTTTAATCAATTTAATGAATCAAAGTATTTAATGACCCCAAACGTCTAAATGGTAGCCTACTGTAAGTATAATAAATACCAAAAAAGGTGGAGAACCACTGCTTTAGTACATGCACATTCAGTTTCTCTGTGTTAAGACAACAGTGTCTCACAAAGCACACACATTCTGACTGTGTTCAAACATGGAACACTTTTAAAAGCAGATTTACTTCTATATTTATTAACAGTGTTTTTCCAGAAGGCAGCACATGTGTGTGACGGCGACAGACTCCAGTTCTGCAGTGAGCCACTACGGTGTTATAAATACTGCAGCAAATCTTTGAGCTGTTTCGGACATCTTTGGGGGGAATTGTCACTACCGAAACAGTCAAAAGGGAACACATAATCCTCATATTTGGGGGAAATAAACAAGTTTAGTAGTTATGGCATTTTTAGTATGTTTTAGTATGCAAGTTAATATTCTGTAATATGACGTGGTCGCTGCCAAAGCATTACTGTCACTACTGAAAATGTGCTGTCACTACTGAAACATGGGAGGTTCTGTCAAAGTATACTGGATTATCAGCTGAGATGTTATGATGTTTTTGGTTCAATGTACATTCAAACTAATGAACCCTTAACTTTGAAATCAGCATGATCAACTTTTTGCCTTGAAAAATGGATTCAAAATACAACAAATCTCATAAATCACACTTGAAATATCATTAAAAATGTAATTGTCATGTATTTACCTCAGAATTAGTTTTTAGAATTAGCATGTTTTTCCTTCTGGAGCATCAGTGAGTGTTTGAATCTTCTGTAATAGTTGTATACGAGTCCCTCAGTCGTCCTCAGTGTGGAAAGATGCATCTCAAAATCATACAGTTATTGTTGGAAAGGGTTCAAATACACAAATGCTGGTAAACCAAAGAATTTGTGGGAGCTGAAGGATTTTTCTGATGAACAGCAGGCAGTTTAACTGTTCAGGACAAACAAGGGACTCATGAACAAATATCACTAAACAAACAAACAACAGCTTTGGATCGTTCAGGGAACAACACAGTATTAAGAATCAAGGGGGTGTAAACTTTTGAACGGGACCATTTTTATAAATTCAACTATTATTTTCTCTTGTGTGAAATATCTTATTCAGGTCAGTACTAAATAAACAACAACATGTATTTTGTATGATCCCTCTTATTTTGGTAAAATAATTAACATTTTGCAGATTCTGAAAGGGGTATGTAAACTTTTGACTTCAACTGTCGATGTAAGGAAAATCTTCATAGGTCAATATAACCCCTCTAATTAAGTTAAGTATGTTTCGGTGACAAACTTGGGGAGAGGACAAATAGTTTCTGAAAATACAATATGAGAATTAACTCCACAATTACTAGAAATGTGTACCTTGGGTGTTATACAATTAGCATTTTTTTCAAGATGTTTCCAACTCTGACTTTGCACTAATTCTGTAGAATGGCCCATCTCCTACACCACGGGTAAAACGTTCTTGCCCACCCTGTGAAGCTTTAGAGTTGACACACAATGCTCGATAAAAACATTCTCCATCAACCCAGTGTTTGATCCAGGTCTGCAGTAAACAGCCAATCACATGGAGAGCACCAGCTGGATTCATTTCTCGTTCAGGTCGTCATGAAACATATATTTTATTCAAATGCATTTACAAGTAGGGAGTAGGGAAACAGAGGATATACCGTGTGTGTGTGTGTGTGTGTGTGTGTCTTTGCTCACTGCTGACTGGTCCAGTTTGGGGTTGTGATCTCGCACCCAGAATAAAACCTATATAAATAGAAAATAAGTAATCACATAAATAGAAAACTGAAGAGTTTTGCCATGTACTGCAAGTTACCAAAAGTGATGAAGATCTGCAAAAAAGAGATGAAATTAGCAGGGTAGCCACTGAAACCGTGGTGAAGTAGGCCACTGGACTCTGTGTGTATATTTGTATTTTCCTTATTCTTTCAGGGAACGTGTTTTTGATGCATTGAGGCACCTGCCAGGAATGGACTATCATCAAGACAAAAAAGAAGAAATCTGAATTATATGTATTCTGCAC
>NC_136756.1:3528729-3751229 GCF_936440315.1 Barbus barbus
AAAATGAAAGTGTTTTTTGACCTTGCATGCATGTCAATCTGTTGTTGGGGACTCCCAAAACCAAAATATGAACCTTTCATTACCCATAATAGCGGCTCTTTAATAGTAGGGATGTAACGATGTCAAAATCTCACAATATGATCATATCTCAATATGAAGTCCACAATACAATATTTATTGCAATATAAAAAAATTAAAAAAAAAAGACAACAGGAAGACATGGAATTTTTTTTTTATTTTGTACATTTTAAAGTTAGATACTTCTATTTAATGCACTTTGAGAGTTCAAAATTAAGAGCTCCAACCCATGTTCCTGAGAAAACGTAAGCCAGTGAATTAATTTGTACCTGAACTTTAAAGAGGATTCAGCCTTCTTCAGTATATTTGTGATATACTGTCTGTCTAACTTACATTCACACTGGTGTTTTAGAAGCCAAACAAATCAGAATATAGGTTAATGATAATAACAATTTTATGCTACTGTTATTCCCATCACTGTAATAGCCATATATTTTAAAACAATTGCACTGTAAAATAAATGAAAATGAATACTTCATAGGTGCATTATGTTTGCTTTACAGTACAGGAGGTAAATTACAATACTTCTTTCCTAATTTCTACACTTGAAAGATATATTTTGAATTTGGACTGCAGTAATATAATAATTCATACTGAACTTTTATTTTAGACAAATTTTATCTTGACAGAATAATCCAGCTTCAGTGAAAACAGGCTTACAAAAACGCATCTCACGACATAACTAGTGAAATGCTGTAATTATCTGCACATTAAAATACTACAACTAATGTTTGAGAGAAACTTGGTTGTTCTTGGTAATTCAAATAGAAATGTCCCTGCTAAAATGATACCAAAAAAAGATGCATTAAGAGCCGAGCGTATGCTGACCGTAACACACTGAGCTCATTTTAAAAAGGATTTATTAACTGTTATTAACTGCATTTTGTTCTAAAGTGGTTTTCATTTGTAAAGCAGCTGTTTCTTCTAAGAATGAACCAAAATTAAAAACGTTTTGATTCTTAAATCTCAGCATAAAAATATTATCGTTATTCAAACGTAAAAATGCTTACCTTGTCGTATTTTCTTTGTTATTGTCACCTGGCACCGGATACATTTCTTCATTCTGTGAGCACATTCTGAACAGAGACACACAGGACTGAGTTTCTATATACCAACAAGTAAATCATTTCTGGATCAACATCCATCCAACTCTACTACCATATCCTCCTGAGCCCCAGCTATGTTTGTCATAAATCAACATCTCAGGGAAATGTTATGGGGTTTCAAATCAAAATATGACTTTCTGTTATGAAACAGGACATAATTTCATACTTGTCCACTGTTGAGGACTAAAAGCATGTTTATTACACATTTTGGGAGACAAAACAATTGAATAGGAAAACAATATATATCAATATTCTTATGAAATATTAGATATCATTATGAAAATCTGGCCAATTATTACTCCCATTAGTACACTTCTTTTTCAACATGCTGTCCCAACAGCACTTTAATATGCAAATTAGATGCAGTGTATAGATAACATTGTGTTTAATGGGAAAACAAGTTTATACAATTTTTACACCCATACTGCATAAAGCAAAATCCTATATCAAATCATTCTGTTATATCTTTTATAACATAGCTGAGAATCATCCTTAAAGTTTGGTAGAAAAATATCCCGAAACCTAAAAATTGATTGGTGAAAAAATTGTGTTTTTGCCTTTTCATGTCTATTCATGTCCTTTTATTTTTAGAGAAACTGAGTCCTGGTGTCCTCTACAGAGGACATAGCATAACATATGAATAAAATATCATTTTTCAAAAATGTTATTTTTCAATTTTTTTCTTATGCTCTAAACCAGGGATACTCAAATCTGGCTCGCGAGATCCACTTCCCTACAGAGTTTAGCTGTAACCCTAATCAAACACACCTGAGCTGCTAATCAGTGTCTTCAGGATCATTAGAGAATCACAGGTGGGTGAGTTTACATTTACATTTACATTTAGCTGACGCTTTTATCCAAAGCGACTTACAATTGCTATATATGTCAGAGGTCGCACGCCTCTGGAGCAACTAGGGGTTAAGTGTCTTGCTCAGGGACACATTGGTGTCTCACAGTGGATTCGAACCCGGGTCTCTCACACCAAAGGCATGTGTCTTATCCACTGCGCCATGGTGGTTTGATCAGGGAAAGAGGATCTCGCGAGCCAGATTTGAGGATCACTGCTCTAAACAATGTAACGACATGAAAACAATTCTAAATTCACAAAGCTTTTTTCCTGGTTCTCAGGAGGTAGAGTGAAACTACGTTTTGATTAAACAACAACAAAAAAGGTCTGGACTTGTTTGTTCATCGATCAGTAAGCTCACCCTCGCAGGCGACGCTGTGTTGACATGGAGAGAACAGCACCAGCAGCGCGAGCTCGGAGCAGATGAGGCACTCGCTGGGGCCCGTCACGCTGGGCATGGCCAGGTTGGTCATGGTGTTGGGTGTAGTGTGTACTCGCCTGAGACTGCTGCTGCTGGTGCCTGTGCCACAGGTGACGGCTTGAAGCCTGAACACACACACACACACACCTGTTCATTCTTTAATCCCTCATTTAGTGAGCGCCACAATCAATGCACTGAGACACACCTGTGTTTTTCTGCGAAGCTCCTGATGAGAGTTTGTACGCTGCTGTCTGTAACCAGGTCCAGTGGGCTTTTACCTTTATGGTTGGCATAACTGATATCGGCCCCTTCCTGTGCCAAGAAGCAAGCGATAGCAGCTCCTACGTTCAGCTCCGTGTTTCCCATCAGCCCTGAGCTACACAACTACACACAAAGAATGAAGGAATAAACACCATTGATTACCTCTCTCTTAATTAAACTGTACAACACACACATACGGCGCCATCTTGAGTTTTTTTTTTAACTCAAGATGGCGCCGAGTATGGCTGCTGTGGTGTGGAACGCTCCCGTACTTTTGTTGTTTTTGTTTGTTTGTTCTGTGTTTAGTCATTCTCCTACTGTCAGTTTTACCAGAGACGAACTACTGGACATAAGGCAACACACACCGGACAATTTTTTTCCGGTTTTTGATTATTCAGACGCTTTGTTGGATGTTTTGGTCGGAGGGGCAGCGGTCCTAGTCAAACGCGCGCTCAGACGGAAAAGAGGGAAGCGCGCCGGCGCGCTGGTTAAACTCCGCGAACGCGGCTTCCGAACTGCGCTCCCAAGCATTCATCTAGCGAATCTCCGATCCCTTCCTAACAAAATGGATGAACTACTTCTCCTCACCCACACAAATAAGGACTTTACAAACTCTGCTGCATTGTGCTTCACTGAAACCTGGCTGAGTGAAAACATCCCGGATAACATGCTTCATTTGCCTGGATATCAGCTGTTCAGATCAGACCGCATCACGGAGCTAACGGGGAAAACAAGAGGTGGTGGACTATGTTTCTACATAAATGAAGGTTGGTGTTCAGATGTAACAACTCTGAAGAAGATGTGTTCTCCTAATTTGGAGGCCTTCTTCATAAACTGTAAGCCGTTCTATTCACCCCGCGAGTTTTCCTCCTTCATTCTCGTGAATGTGTACGTGCCTCCGGACGCGTGCGTGAGCGCCGCGATGCAACAGCTGGCTGAACAAATATCTGAAACAGAGCAAAGGTACCCGGACTCTTTTTTAATCATTCTTGGAGATTTTAATAAAGCAAATCTCTCCCGCGAACTGCCAAAATACAGACAGCACGTTACATGTCCCACCAGAGACAGTAATATATTGGATCATTGTTATACAATAATTAAAGATGCATATCACTCTGTCCCACGGGCAGCTCTGGGGCTCTCTGATCACTGTTTGGTTCATCTCATACCGACCTATAGGCAAAAACTCAAATCTTCGAAGCCTGTATTAAGAACTGTTAAGAGATGGACTAATGAAGCAGAGCAAGATTTAAAAGCTTGTTTTGACCTCACTGATTGGAGTGTTTTTGAAGCCGCTGCCACTGATCTGGATGAACTCACAGAGACTGTAACATCATATATCAGTTTCTGTGAGGATATATGCATCCCCACCAGGACATTCTTATCATTCAATAATGATAAACCGTGGTTTACTGGGAAACTCAAACAACTTCGTCAGGCCAAAGAGGACGCTTACAGAAGTGGGGATAAAATCTTGTATAACCAGGCCAGGAACAGACTAACAAAGGAGATCAGAGTGGCTAAAAAGAACTACTCTGAGAAGTTGAAAAAAGAACTTTCAGCCAACGATCCGGCGTCGGTATGGACTGGTCTGAGGAACATCACCATGTACAAGACACCACCCCCACAGTCTGTGGAGAATCAACAACTGGCTGACGATCTCAATGTGTTCTACTGCAGATTTGAAAAGGCCAGACTGACACCCAGCACCCGCTCTGATCTGCACTTCACACATTCACCTTCCCCCCCTGCAACCCCCCTTACTCCCTCCCCCACCATTCTACCTGCGTTTAAAGTCTGTGTAGAGGATGTGAACCGGGTCTTCAGAAAACAGAAATCTAGGAAAGCTTCAGGACCAGACGGTATTTCACCTGCCTGTCTAAAAGTCTGTGCTGACCAATTGGCCCCCATCTTTACACAAATCTTCAACAGATCTCTGGAGCTGTGTGAAGTTCCCCGCTGCTTCAAACGCTCCACCATCATTCCCGTCCCCAAAAAGCCCAAAATCACTGGACTTAATGACTACAGACCTGTCGCACTCACGTCTGTGGTCATGAAGTCACTTGAGAGACTGGTCCTGGCCTACCTGAAGGACATCACTAGACCCTTGCTGGATCCTCTTCAGTTTGCCTATAGAGCAAACAGGTCTGTGGATGACGCTGTCAATATGGGACTGCATTACATCCTGCAACACCTCGACAAACCTGGGAATTATGCAAGGATCTTATTTGTGGACTTCAGCTCGGCCTTCAATACCATCATACCTGACCTTCTCTCAGACAAACTGAGACAGCTCTCTGTGCCCTCCTCCATCTGTCAGTGGATCACCAGCTTCCTGACAGACAGGCAGCAGCTAGTGAGGCTGGGCAAACTCACATCCAGGACTCTCACCATCAGCACTGGCGCCCCTCAGGGTTGCGTTCTCTCCCCACTGCTCTTCTCCCTCTACACGAATGACTGCACATCAAAGGACCCCTCTGTCAAGCTCCTGAAGTTTGCGGACGACACTACAGTCATAGGCCTCATCAAGGACGGTGACGAGTCTGCTTACAGACAGGAAGTTGAGCAGCTGGCTGTCTGGTGCAGTCTTAACAACCTGGAGCTGAACACGCTCAAAACTGTGGAGATGATAGTGGACTTCAGGAGAAACCCCCCTGCTCTCCCCCCACTCACCATCATGAACAGCACTGTGACTTCAGTAGAGTCATTCAGATTCCTGGGCACCACCATCTCTCAGGACCTGAAGTGGGACAATCACATTGACTCTATTGCGAAAAAGGCCCAGCAGAGGCTGTATTTCCTCCGCCAGCTAAGGAAGTTCAACCTGCCTCAGGAGCTGCTGAAACAGTTCTACTCTGCAATCATCGAGTCTGTCCTATGTTCTTCTATAACTGTTTGGTTTGGTTCAGCTACCAAAACAGACATCAGAAGACTACAACGGACAGTTAGGACTGCTGAGAGAATTATCGGTGCCCCTCTGCCCAGCCTCCAAGAACTTTACACCTCCAGAGTGAGGAAAAGGGCTAAGAAAGTCACTCTGGACCCCTCACACCCAGCTCACTCTCTCTTTGTACTGTTGCCCTCTGGCCGGCGCTACAGATCACTGAGCACCAGAACAGCCAGACACAAGAACAGTTTTTTCCCCCAGGCCGTATCCCACCTGAACAACACATAACACACCCCGGTACTGTACATCTGTAAATAACCCATCAAACCTTCATCTGTACATAGGACACATGCACATTCACAGTTCTGTCTATGGTCATGTCTCTTTTCTGTATATTTTTTATTTTTATTACTATTGTTATCCTTAATCATTGTATATTCTCTTCATTAGTGTTCTTTATCACCTTAATTATATGTTGTCTGCACTATGTTTGTACTTTCTGTACTGGAAGCTCCTAACACCAAGACAAATTCCTTGTGTGTGCAAACACACTTGGCAATAAAGCTCTTTCTGATTCTGATTCTGATTTCTGATACGCTGGAAAACAGGACGATGCTACTCTGGTGTGCAAGGCTTCTATTATTTCTGCACAGTATGTGAATTTTTACATGGAATACCAGGATGACGTACTACATTTACCAAAATGCTTAGCATACAGCAGACCGCAGAGCACACTGCGTGGAATACTGTGTCCCACAATGCAGTGCTTGATTGGCCTTCCATTTCAAGAGTGACAAATGCACCAGAAGCGAAAGCAACTGCGGTTCTTTTATGAATCATTACTTTTATCAATAATAACCACTTTCAACAGTGTTTCTCAGAAATCCCTTACTGCATCTTTAAGCATGCAACAGTGAGCTCACAAGGCAGTAATGTAGTGTACTACAGTATAAAACAACGGTTTAACGTTCGTAACCCTGATTCTCTGGAACAGTGAAATGAGAGATCCACCTATGGCAAGAGCATCCGTACCTGACCTCTGCAGAAGCATCTAATGACACCAAGCCTGGCTCGACAGACATGAGCATGTGCCCAATTCCAGGTATAGGACCATCCCTTAACTGAGCACATAACAGGACCTGCACAAGCTACCTTTATTCAGTGAGCTTGTTTGAGTCTCATGCACCAATCTTGGTGGATATCTCCACTTTATGTTTCAGAGAACCATGGTTACAAACATTAACCTATTGTTTTCTTCTTTTATCTTGTGTTTAAGATCCACCTATGGGACCTATGGACAGTTCTTGGTTGACCAATACATTCATAGAGAGGCCCTGAAAGCAAGTCACCTGCAAAGACAACGTCTGGTAACATTACACAAAGGTGATAGTGCTACATGGGTGGAGATAGAGTATGAATAGCATGTAGTATTACGCATACATAATTAAACCCGGCAACCCACATAGTAATGAAAATGGTGCCATGCAAAGCTATAAAGACATGCTTAGTGACATGAATAAGCATAGTTTGACAGCCCAGTCTTGGGGAGGAATTGATTGCTTAAGAGAACGAGGCTATATACTCCAGGACAGAATGAACATCAAGCCAGTAGTGTCTGACAAACCCAGCTTGCAATTTCCTGCAATGAAACTCTTCTAAATAGAGCCCATGAGGCAGCCATTCCCCTGGTAGAGTGTGCTCTGAAGGGACCCACTTATATTAATTTGCCAAAAGAGGCATTGCCAAAAAATTAAGAGCTATCCATTTAAACCCTCCACAGGGTATGCAGAGGACAGAGCATTCAAGCTCTGATCCTGCACAAAGGAGAAAGGTGGTGTGTGAAAAGAGGAAAGCTCGATGACCTCACGTGTGCATGCTGGGAAGCACTTAGGCATAAGGGTCAGGTTGGGCCTAAGAAAATCCATATTAGGCTGTTGGAAAGTCTCCAGGCACCACGGAGAGGTCCCACTTTGGAGCATCCCTTCTACCCTTCTAGTGTCTAGTGACAATGACTACGTTTACATGCGCACGAATAATGCAATTATTTTCAATAATTAGAGTAAGGACTTAATCGCACTATGATGTTTACATGTCAAGAGCAAAACTCTTCACTCTCGTTTATCATGCAATTTCCATTATTCATATTATTTGCTAAGAATTGTGGTTGTTATTTTTTTTTTATCCAGCTAAAGTCAGATTCCAGATTTTGCATCCAGAGTTGCATCTCAGCTAAATATGGTCCAATCCTAACAAACCATACATCAATGGAAAGCTCATTTATTCAGAAGATTTAAAAAAAAAAATTGACCCTTATGACTCATTTTGTGGTCCAGGGTCACAGAATTATGCATTGTGCAAAAAAGAAATGCTCCAGTTAAGTTTAAATATAATTTTGTTTCAGCAAGTCTTAAGTGATATGTCAGTAATAATGGATTTGAAGTATACTTAGTATGAAATAAATTATGACATAGGTTTTTGTTTTTTCCTAGGGTATATCATGCAGTATGCAGTGTGCAGTATGCTAAAGTTGCACTGGATGTTTTTTCTCAGTCACTCTGTCCTCTTACCCTGCCATAGAGCACTGCTCCTTCGCCCTCGCCGCTGCTCATGATGGTGGTCAGCTGCTGGCGGCTGAGAGCCGTGTGCATGGCCGTGTCTCCATCCTCATCCTCTGCGTTGACGTCTGCCCCCTCCGTCGCCAGCAGGGCCACTAGAGCCACATGACCCTGAGTCACAGCCAGCTGCAGCGGCGTCTGATTGCGATTGTTGCGGATGTTGATCTCACAGCGACCCTTAAAGCCAAAGAGGGCAGGATTAGGGCAGGTTACAAATACACTGCCGGGCAAAAATTGAAAAAACACTGAACAGAGCTATGTTTTGATTTAAAGGCTTCTGCTTATTTTTTGTAGGCAAAAATAAATTGTGCCAGCTGATGGAATTCTGTTTGTTATTGCAATTTAAAAATATCGTCAACATTCTGAAACACAGAGAACACATTATTATTAACTATTCAAAACTTCCTTGGACTACATTTATTTTTTCAGTTTCAAAATACCTACAAAACATTCCAATGTAATAAACACATATAAAGCCACCAGATGGCAGCAAACTCGGTTCATCAAATATTGTATTACACACGCTAAACACAACACACTGGGCTAAAAGAGAGGATATGAATGTGGTTCAAGTTGGGGGTTTTAAATAAAGCCAGGTTGTCACATAACACAGTCACTTAAAACACAACTGTGGCATTAACACAAAAATAACTTTATATCTTTAATAAAAAGTGTGCTTATACTGAGGGTTTATTAGGCAAAAGCACTGGGGGCTTAAAAGCAGAAATATTTTGTTACTCTCAACTAAAATTCAGTAACAAAAGTCAAGTTGTTTAAATGATCCTTTTCAGGTGGGACTACATTTCTAATAAATGTAATTCATGTGGTAGAGTTTGCTCCATGTAAAATCTATTGTTTGTTATTGGACAAGAGTCTGGATATAGCTTTACACAGATTGGTAAGTGATGAATTAGATGAGATTATTAGACTCGTTGAAGCATTAATGTTATACTTTCCATGTTTTAAGCAGACTTTATTCTAGGAGATAATTCTGAGGTCAATCTCTCACACCTCTTTAAGGAGAATCTCAGCTACATCCCGGTGGTTGTTCAAGGCGGCCAGATGCAGAGCAGAGAAACCATCTTCCTTCTTAACGTCAGCCAGCTGTCGCGCTCGAGCCAAGATCATCTCCGCCGCTCTGGAGGAACACAAACAAATACAGCTCCGTATGACACCCACAGCGTGAGAAACGGGAATCCAGTACTACTAAGACTCATTCAATACTTGGATTTCACATCACATTTTACATTCAAATCCGTTTTCCTACACTCTCAGAAAAAAAGGTACAAAAGCTGTCACCAGGACAGAGCTGAGAGTAAACACCAGGAAACAAGAGTTGCATTGTGATCTTGTTTATTGTATAGTGACTGTACATCACGCTTCTCATTACACAGCTGCTCATCTACCAAATCAGTAAATACACAGACATGAACGAGTGATCCGAGTGTAAATGATTTCATTATACGAGGAGAAAGAGAGCACAATGTGACAGGAGAGACATGAAACTAGAACAGTTATGTAGGAAATCCAGCTAGGGACAACAGATTAGCATCATTATACAAAAATATCTGACCCGCTGAATGCTAAGACTGACCAGTCCCTTTCCAGTGCTCAGAGAGGCCAGAGAAACAGCTCGTCCTGTGAGCGTTCCTGAGCGAGATTAGCTGTGTTTTGAAGTGTGTGCAATGGTTTAAGCTGATGCCAAACAGGATTCAGCAGCTCTGCATTAGAGCAGATTACACCTCCACCCTGTGACTGCGTGTGCGCGTCTGTGTCTGTCTGTCTGTGTGTGCGTGCGTGCGTGCGAGGAAGTGCATCTGCTCCCAGTTGTGAGTCAATCTAATTGGCTGCCATGTCACCAATCTGCTCAGAGTACTGACCTTGATTCCTAACAAAACACACACACACACACACACACAACCATGACAATAACACTCTTATCAGTAGGGCTGGGAATTGAGAAATTATTCTATTTAATAATAAAATGCATTGGAATGATTTCCGTGACATTTTGTCAGTGCAGAAGTAAAATGATGCAGTCAGGAGTTCGCAGTCTCAACTAAACACTAAGAAAAGTCCATAAAGATTGGTCCCAATGAACTGTGTTAACATGAATTTATCCATATTGGTTGTTTTACACTTATTGTGAATTATGCATTGCATTGTATTGCATTTTAGAGTTGAAGGAAATCTTCACGAATGGCTCTTTCGAATGAGCTGGTTCTTTTCAAAAATGATGGTCCAATTCATTGGTATAACTCGCTGAATCACTCAAGGCACTTATTAAATGAATATCTTTGAAATGTGTCACAGTGTACTTGAGACGTAAATCAGTTTAATAACTGATATATAGTTAGGACTGCAGGCCAGTAGGACATTATTCTGGAAATGCGCAGGTGAGCTGTGTTTGGGAAATGAATCGTCTGGGACCAGAATAACAAGTTTTACTGTTGACATCTGCAAGACCATACACCACACACGTTTATATAATGCTATCTAATCTAAATAAGGCATGATCATAGGCTTAAAACGTGTTCATTATAAAGACTACAGACAAATCCTAAACTAGTTAAAAGCAGCCAAAGTCTGGTCCACACCGCATCTTCTTCAAGCTAAGAACCGCCCACAATGACAGACGGCCATGTCTCTGTGAACGCTTATAAAGAAAACACAAATATAACAGAAGGCTGTGTAGACTTGAACAAATATAATAAGAACAGGTTTTTCAGATAACAGAAACAAACTTAACTAAATACTAAGGACCTCAAACGAAAGCGTGCCCAAAGATGGGGTTTGCCAGTTTTAGCTCAGAGACAATTCGGTCTCCAAAGTATATCAAAGTAAACCCATACATCCTCAAACAGCTCCACAGAAGAGCAGCTTCTCAGTATTGTCTCAAGTCTCAGGTTTGTGCCATCTCCTTGTTTAGCTCTCCATCTCTTCTCTTTAATAGTTTACTGTTGCAAACGAGCTGATCTCTTGATCATAACTCTATTCAGTCAATGATTTTAGTGCACCACAGAAGAGAAACATTTCACAGCACAATGATTATTGACTGACCTGTGAAGAGTAACTGATAAACCTGGCAGCAAAAGGTATTTCCACAAGATGTGTGTGTGTGTGTGAGAGAGAGAGAGAGAGAGAGTTTGTTTGCCTCTCTTTCCACATGAATCAAGTTTATTGTGATTCCAGCTCTGCACAAGTGTAGAGTGATCGCTGGGTCTGCAATGCAGGACTGAACTGAACAACACAGAACTGTGTGCTATAACCTCACAGCAAACAATAAGCACTACAAACACTGAACAGATGCCATGGATGTGTGTCACCTATGCAGTGTACACTGAGTACTGAAGCTGTAGCTAGTATCTGCAGTCAGCAGTGCAACAGTCCATGGCATTAACTATGAGGTGCTCTTTTAGTTCAAGTACTAGCTATTTGAGCTAAATAAGCACAGAAGACAAATAGAATTACTGATTATTATGAAGTTGTGGCACAGGCTGTAGTGTAGTGTTGTTATTTATTATTATTAGTTTGTCCGAGTGCAAAAATAATGCCATGAATTGCCATAATGTCACTGATTATCAATCCCATTCATAAGAACAATGAACAAATCGATGTTTCATAAAGATTTTAAAACATTTTTTTTTTTAATATAGACCAATGACATCCCAACATTACAATCTTTAATTTAAAGCACTGCGGATGATGCAACTACAGTACACTACAAATCTACTGATTATAATTGATATGATACAATGATACAAATATATTTACGAGTCTACTGCTAAATATTTTAATATATACAAATTTAAAAAGTAGTGCTGGGTTTTATATTTATTATGTATACATAAATACACACCCATATAGTATATATATTGAAAACATTTACGTGTATATATTTATATTCATATAATTTATATTATATATAAACATAACATTTATTCTTAAATATACACGTGCATGTACTGTAAAAAAAAAAATTGTTGTTTCAACTTAAAATAATTTGTTATCCCGCTGACTTGAAATGTTTAGTTACTCAATGTTAATTTAAGGCACAACTGGAATATTTTAGTTGAATAACCTCAAAATTTTAAGTCAGCAGGGTAACAAATTATTTTTGTTAGTTTTTTTACAGTGTGTATCTTTTATCTTATTTGTTATTACGCAAACAAAAACGTATTTTGGATGCGATTAATCATTTGACAGCACTAATAAAAAGCTGTGAATGCTTCAAGGGTGGAGTCTGCTGAGTTTTCCATTGGCAAGCAGCTCCTCTGATTAGTGGATGTCTCTCCTCAGGATTATGGGTAGAGTAAATCTTTACCTGGAACTCAGCTCTTGTCCCTTGAATGGATTTTCTTTGTTTGTCTCTGGTCAGCATCTCAGAAAAATTATATTTCTTACTGCTAAAATTGAAATGAATGAACGATAAGAGGAGTACACAAAACGTTACGCTAGTCTCAGATAAGAGCTGTTCAAGAAGAGGCGATGTGGGAATCAAGAGTAAATATCAAGTGCCGAATGGAATGAATGACTGCAGTGTTTCTCTGTCGCTCTGGGTCATGCTGATATTCACGCGGCCGGCGGCGTCAACACTCGCACACAGCACATATGACAACTGTCAGAACAAGACCAGAGCTGAAGAAGCTGCTGCTGCTGCTGGACAACACCACAATTCAGAGTTTACTACAACATCTACTGCATTATCAGCACATCTTTCCATATCTACTGTGATTTGAGCTGTAACGACTGATGTAAACATGAGCAGCTGCATTACTTGCCTCATCCTCATCACTGCACAAGAGCCATAAAACACTGCACTGAATACAGGTTCATTCGTTGCTGCTGATCACAACCTGTTTGTGCCGTGAATTACTGGCTTGAATTCTTGAAAACTAACCTATTCAATAATAATGTGTAAAATCCTGTTTAGTTCATGGTAGTAGTATATTTTTTATTTAATGCCATGTCAGCATATTAGGCTATTTTCATGGCAAAAACCATTAAAAAAAAGTATGTTCACATCTTTTGGAATCAAACTAGGGCTGAAGGATTTGTTAAAAATAAAAAAAATAAAAATCTGACTGCAAATTTTCAATGTTGCTGCTATAAAATAATAAAGGCATAACAGTCTTTATTTGGCATTCACATTGTACATAGACTTGAAAGTGAGTTCAGACCGATTTTTTTCTCCTTCTAGTTTTAAGTAACTATTTTTTGGAACCTAAGTCAACCTGAACGTTACAGGAACACTCCACTTTTTTTGGAAATAGGCTAATTTTCCAACTGCCCCAGAGTTAAACAGGTGAGTTTTACTGTTTTTGAATCCATTCAGCCGATATCTCTGGGTCTGGCGGTAGCACTTTTAGCTTAGCATAGATCATTGAATCCGATTAGACCGTTAGCAATTTTCCTATTTAAAGCTTGACTCTTCTGTAGTTACATCATGTACAAAGACCGACGGGAAATTAAAAGTTGTGATTTTCTAGGCCAATATGGCTAGGAACTATACTTTCGTTCCGGCGTAATAATCAAGGAAGCATGGGTGCAGCAGGCGCAGTGATATTACCCAGCGCCTGAAAGTAGTCCCCAGCTATATCATAACTAGTTACCTAGTGGGGACTACTTTCAGGTGCTGTGTAATATCACTGCGCAAAGTTCCTTGATTATTACTACAGAAGAGTCAAGTTTTAAATAGGAAAAGTATCGAAACACAAAAAATGGTGTCAAGAGAACCACCTCTCACTCAACATCGACAAGACCAAGGAGCTGGTGGTGGATTTCAGGAGACAGAGCAGAGAACACACACCCATCACCATCGACATGACACCTGTGGAGCGAGTAAACAGTTTCAAATTCCTCGGTGTTCACATCACTGAGGATCTCACATGGTCCGCTCACACAGATGCAGTGCTGAAGAAGACACACCAACGCCTCTTCTTCCTGAGACGGCTGAGGAAGTTTGGAATGAGCCCCAGCATCCTCAGATCATTCTACACCTGCACTGTGGAGAGCATCCTGACAGGCTGCATCACCGCCTGGTTTGGAAACAGCACTGCTGGCAACCGCAAAGCTCTGCAAAGGGTCGTGCGAACTGCCCGTCACATTGTTGGAGGTGAGCTTCCCTCCCTCCAGGACATCTACACCAGGCGGTGTATAAAGAAAGCCCGGAGGATCATCAGTGACTCCAGCCACCCGTCCCACAGACTGCTCTCTCTGCTGCCCTCAGGAAGACGTCTCCGCAGCATCCGATCCCGCACTAGCCGACTGAGGGATAGCTTTTTTCCTCAGGCTATCAGGCTAATGAACAGTCAAAACTAATATACCTACAGCATAATCCCACCTTACAGTATACGCACTGCACTTTAATTCCACACAGTTCAAACTGGACTACCAGTACACTACTGCACAAATACAACAATCTTTTTGCCAGCACCGGATACCATCCAATGCACATCCATGACATTTGCACATCCGGTTTATATATAATCTGCTGCATCTTCGCATATTACTGTGTGTATATAACGTAGAATGTGTACTACATACTGTGTATAATGTGTATCGGTAACTGTATGTCTGTCTAATAGTACACTGTGTGTACTGAGTATATGTATGTGTATATTACACATTGTCATCTGTATAAGTCTGTACGTATGTATGGTAATGTCTATATGTAAATTGTTTCTGCAGTGTCTGGAGCACGCTCTCAAGAATTTCACTCACGAAGGCACACGTGCTGTGGTGATGTGACAATAAAAGTGATTTGATTTGATTTGATTTGAAACTCTTCGGCTGGATGGATTCAAAAACGGTAAAACTCAACTGTTTAACTCTAGGGTGGAGAAAAAAGTGGAGTGTTCTTATAAACAAAAATATTGTAATAAGCCTATTATTATTGAGCACCTGAGATGGTGTTTTTCTGAGCCGACAAGTAAACAAACGTAGTAAAAGTGAATACATATATTCACTAAGACTCTGCTATGTCACACAAATGAGTCTCTAAACAGAGCAAATGCTAATGTCAATGTTAACATGTTATACAATGATGTGCTTAATAACTTGATTTAAGGCAGAGCAGTGGCAAAAAAAAAAAAAAATATTGGATAAAAATACATTATAAGGTTCATAAGGTGTGGGTAAAAATTGCTACATTATTTAATAATCCACAATATTTTTACATTCCGTGGTAATTTGAGGCTTCTGGTACAAGGCCAATAATTGTGAATAATTGAACCAAAGAGGGAGGAGGAAAGTGTTTGGGAAACCTCATAGTTACAATCCTGTACTAATGGTCCAGATGTTACACGCTAAAGCTACTTTAATACAACAAGAAATACATCTGTTCTAAATTTCCTCATGCAATATATAATACTGCTATGAATTAAGACTTTAACCAGTTTAGTGGCCCCACTACTGTTTACTTCAGTTGCATGCTATTACCACGATTAACTGTGTGAAGGATTTAAGACTCCAGCTTCAGTATTTGGCCACTAATTACGATAAAAATAAACATTACAGGGACAGCCATTTCTTAATTTCGGTCAGGAGTGCAAATTATTCATAAAAAGTATAAATGAAGGTATTTTTGAGTGATTTTGATGAGATACAGGTTGATGTATTTTGAGCGTATCGGAAGAAATTATGGAGAAAACAAAACTGTCTGCATTCAGGTGTAGACGTCTGCATCTATGTTATTGCTAAACAATATATATTAAAAATAAAGAATGAATAAAATCAGATTTAAACATTACATGAAACACTTCAGTATATTCATAAAAACGTTAAAGCCTTAACAGGAGATCATGCATTTCATTTATGTCTTTTAAGTTTAAAGTGAATAAATTAATTCTTGAATGTTTTGAAGGGTTAATTGTGTTTTATATAGTACGTTTACACTGTAACTGACATGAATAAAACAGATGTTATTTTCAATTACTTATGATAAATAAATCATTATCAGCCAACCCCAGCCGGTCACAATGTTTTAATTCAGACTTCGCTCTAACCCTAAACTGAAAGCCAAGTCTGACTGCTTCATAGTAATGTTGTTCCAGGACCAACAAGGATTCAGATCCAGGAACGTGTGGTATGTGTGTAAATCATGAGTAGTGTGACTCCAGGAGTGTGTGCGAGGCAGAGGGAGGGACGCTGTGTGACAGACATGAGTCCTGTGGCTCTTTAAGTCAACTGTGTCGCTGTTAAGAAAGAATCTGGGTCACATTCTCATGACACCGGAGGAAATGTGTACAAGCTCGTATGCATTTACCACGCAACTGTGGCTGAAGGGCGGCCAAAGAGCAAGTCCTAGTGGAGAGCAGGAAATCTGATGCCACACCCCTCAGAAGTGCCACTTTCACAATGACATGCACCGTGCGTTTCACTGAAGCTCATCTAGCTCTGATTGTGGAGTATCAAATGTAAAACTAAGTAAGTCGGGTCATAAAATGAGTTGAACCCAAAGCATAATGGGAGTAGGGCTGTCAAAATGGCTGAAAAACTAAACTGAACGGCTTGGTTTCAGTTTTGAGGTAAACAACATCTTCTCCGCACTGATATTCTGTTTTTCCACAGTATTTTGAATGAACAACGTAGCAGCGCTGCATCTAGTGGCTTCAACTGGATAAGCTAAGAAAAGCATTAAAATGCCACGACACCTAAATCATCATCACATCTCGTGCCACCGATAAAGCTGCCTGACGCACTCCTAATATTCGAATACAACATTTTTGCATTCGATTTGTGGATTTCTATTTTAAATTCGACAAACATTCAAAATTCCCATTATGTTTTGACAGCACTAAACGGGAGTTTCATAGCTTTCAGTTGATGTTAGCCGTGAGGTCATCTATACACTGTAAAAAGTGACCGGGATTTTAACGGTAAAAGACTGTAAAAATGCTACAGTAAAAACCTATTAATTGGTTAATGATAAGTTCCCCTACTATATTCTGTGAAACACTGCATTGGTCATTACATGTCATTTTACGGTAGCATACAGTTTTTGGAAGTGAAAAAGAATTTATAATTTACAGTAAACAACAGTACATTGACACTCCCATAATTCCATGTGTTACATTTCACGTTTTTTCATTGGAATAACTTACTTTTTCTTATCAGTTGTGTGCATTAGGGTTGTATGTTACATCTAATGTTGTAAAATGAATGTTTATTGCATTATTTCAGTATCGTATGTCACCATGATGGTGATTAGTGTTTCTGTGAATGACACTGTGCATCTTCTATATATGTTAGTATTTAAAAGCTGCTTGTAATGATCTTTGGTTCGTCATGTGACTCATCACCACCTGCTTTTGGTTATCAGTGCATCACAAAGGTACAAAACAGATTTCAGTACTTCAGTAAGTTGGTATACTCATTCATTATATCAGCTTATGAAATTATAGCTTTTAAATGTAAATTTAAGTTAAATTGATTAAGCCTCAGACTGAAAGAAGTGCCTCTGAAACGCACTCCTGATTTCTCTCAACAAACCTCAGGAGAGCTGTCAGTGAATAAATGGGAAAACAAAGTAACAGGTATTTCTTATTTGAAAAACTAACAATGACATTTACCAGTTTTTAGCATGTTTTTTCTTTAGTAGACTTTGTTTTAAATGTTTTAGTTCCTGATGAGGTCACCTGTCGACTGGTGAGTAACCTGTGGGGTCAGGTTGTTTTGCTGATGACAAAATATTCAGCAACGTCATGACAAATCGCAATAATTTTCACTTGCTTGACAAGACATGAAATATTGATTTAAGTTAAAATGGTTTCTTTATACGAGAAGAGCGTTTGAGAGACAGGTGACTATTTGAAAATTCAGTCAGATATACAGTTTAGTGTTGTTTCGCAAACAATATCAGGTAATAAGAGAGGTAAAAAAGGAGGCCAGCTGCTCTTTGACAGAGAAGCACTCACAGTTTGTTGCCCTTCAGAGCGGCGTGATGCAGCAGGTTGAAGCCGCGGTTGTTCTGCTGCGTGAAATCGATGTTGGGCACCACAGCCAGAATCTCAATGATGCTCCTGAAGTCTTTGGCAATGGCGTCATGTAAGGGTGTATCTCCATATGAATCCTGACAACACCAAATTACTACTGTTAGTGAACACTGCTGAATCTAGTTTTCACATGTGACCCTGCAGCACAAAAGCAGTCATGAGTAACACAGGTATATCTGTAGCAATAGCCAACAATACATTGTATGGGTCAAAATTATACATTTCTCTTTTATGACAAAAATCATGGTGATTTTCTAAATTTTTAGCTTTTTTTGCACCCTCAGATTCCAGATTTTCAAATAGTTGTATCTCAGACAAATATTGTCCAATCATAACAAACCATACATCAATGGAAAGATTATTTATTCAGATGATGTATAAATCTCAATTTTGAAAAATTGACTCTTATTGTCTGGTTTTGTGGTCCAGGATAACCGCCCCAAAATTAAAATTCTCTCATTATTTGCTCAGTCTTTCTTTTCTTTTCTAAAATCTTTTTTTTTTTTTCTTGGCTGTGTGCACTTTTTCTGAATTACATCACATGGACTCACAGAGATGGACTTTGAAGAAATGGAAACTTTTATACAGTATTTTTGTCTAGATTCCAGCTCTGCTTATTCATCCTTTCAACCTTCAAGTGCTGAAGCGGTAGCCTTTCAAGTCCTAAGGTTTTTTGGATCAGGACAAACATGCAAACGCTGCACCTAAGAACTGTGCATTTACTGAAAACATGTTTAAATGAGTTATGAGTTTAGCATGTATGGGATGATAATGCATAATTTAATATACTATTAATAGAAAAACATCCTTTTGGAGAATAGGTGTCATAAATGTAAAAATGTAAAATATCAAAATTAAATATATATATATATATATATATATATACATACACAATGTAAATGTAGCCATTTGAGAATTTAGTACGTTATAATTAATACTGAATATGTCTGAAATGAAACTCTATAAAAGCACCAGCAGCAACACGTCACAGAGGCCTTCTGCACTGCCCTTTTACACATTCACATAAAAACAACAGAGTTCACAAATCCCCCATTAACAAACATACATAAAAAAATTAAAACAATTTCACACTATTATCCAATCACAAAAAAACTACATCAATTAAGCTAAAATCAGATCACTGATCCAGTTCCTTAATCAGTCAAACAGCCACACTAACAAGCTTTGCTGGAGCATGAGGTGTTTTCTGTCTAACCTGCAGGTTGACGTCTGCCGAGTGCTCAGTCAACACTCTCACCACATCCGTGAAGCCTTTATTGACAGCGATGTGCAGCGCCGAACACATGGAGTTATTCAGCAGGTTCACACTGGCTCCTTTACTGAGCAGCAAGCGTGCGATTTCTGCCTGATTCCTGCACACAAACCACACATCAGACACACACACAAACACAGCGGGAAACACATTAGATGAGCAAAATACAAATATATCAACATCAAGTGTACAATTACTGCCTAAAATACAAAAACTGACTGTACTCTAAAAAAACTGCACTACTGACAAGCCACAACACATGCTACAGTCATCACCAGTGTTGGGGGAACGCCAGTTACAGATCAGATTACTTGTTTTAAGTAACTAGTAAAGTAATGCATTACTTTTTAATTTAGAATGAAATATCTGAGTTACAGTTTCAAATAATTAACTCCAGTTCCTGTGTTTCTGATGTATTGAGTGACAGCTCTGGTGTTGAGAGAAACCAGGAGTAAGTGCAGAGCGTTGTGTGTGAACATGAACTTACTGTAGTTCTAGACTAAATATCTACATGATCTTACTGTAGTTCTAGACTAAATATCTACATGATCTTACTGTAGTTCTAGACTAAATATCTACATGATCTTACTGTAGTTCTAGACTAAATATCTACATGATCTTACTGTAGTTCTAGACTAAATATCAACATGATCTTACTGTAGTTCTAGACTAAATATCAACATGATCTTACTGTAGTTCTAGACTAAATATCATCATGATCTTACTGTAGTTCTAGACTAAATATCATCATGATCTTACTGTAGTTCTAGACTAAATATCAACATGATCTTACTGTAGTTCTAGACTAAATATCAACATGATCTTACTGTAGTTCTAGACTAAATATCAACATGATCTTACTGTAGTTCTAGACTAAATATCAACATGATCTTACTGTAGTTCAACACTAAATATCAACATGATCTTACTGTAGTTCTAGACTAAATATCAACATGATCTTACTGTAGTTCTAGACTAAATATCCTCATGATCTTACTGTAGTTCTAGACTAAATATCCTCATGATCTTACTGTAGTTCTAGACTAAATATCCTCATGATCTTACTGTAGTTCTAGACTAAATATCCTCATGATCTTACTGTAGTTCTAGACTAAATATCAACATGATCTTACTGTAGTTCTAGACTAAATATCAACATGATCTTACTGTAGTTCTAGACTAAATATCAACATGATCTTACTGTAGTTCTAGACTAAATATCCTCATGATCTTACTGTAGTTCTAGACTAAATATCAACATGATCTTACTGTAGTTCTAGACTAAATATCAACATGATCTTACTGTAGTTCTAGACTAAATATCTACATGATCTTACTGTAGTTCTAGACTAAATATCAACATGATCTTACTGTAGTTCTAGACTAAATATCAACATGATCTTACTGTAGTTCTAGACTAAATATCAACATGATCTTACTGTAGTTCTAGACTAAATATCAACATGATCTTACTGTAGCTCTAGACTAAATATCTACATGATCTTACTGTAGTTCTAGACTAAATATCTACATGATCTTACTGTAGTTCTAGACTAAATATCAACATGATCTTACTGTAGTTCTAGACTAAATATCAACATGATCTTACTGTAGTTCTAGACTAAATATCATCATGATCTTACTGTAGTTCTAGACTAAATATCTACATGATCTTACTGTAGATCTAGACTAAATATCAACATGATCTTACTGTAGTTCTAGACTAAATATCTACATGATCTTACTGTAGTTCTAGACTAAATATCTACATGATCTTACTGTAGTTCTAGACTAAATATCTACATGATCTTACTGTAGATCTAGACTAAATATCAACATGATCTTACTGTAGTTCTAGACTAAATATCTACATGATCTTACTGTAGTTCTAGACTAAATATCTACATGATCTTACTGTAGTTCTAGACTAAATATCATCATGATCTTACTGTAGTGATCTTACTGTAGTTCTAGACTAAATATCAACGTGATCTTACTGTAGTTCTAGACTAAATATCAACATGATCTTACTGTAGTTCTAGACTAAACATCATCATGATCTTACTGTAGTTCTAGACTAAACATCAACATGATCTTACTGTAGTTCTAGACTAAACATCATCATGATCTTACTGTAGTTCTAGACTAAATATCTACATGATCTTACTGTAGTTCTAGACTAAACATCAACATGATCTTACTGTAGTTCTAGACTAAACATAAACATGATCTTACTGTAGTTCTAGACTAAATATCATCATGATCTTACTGTAGTTCTAGACTAAATATCAACATGATCTTACTGTAGTTCTAGACTAAATATCATCATGATCTTACTGTAGTTCTAGACTAAATATCAACATGATCTTACTGTAGTTCTAGACTAAATATCAACATGATCTTACTGTAGTTCTAGACTAAATATCAACATGATCTTACTGTAGTTCTAGACTAAATATCAACATGATCTTACTGTAGTTCTAGACTAAATATCAACATGATCTTACTGTAGTTCTAGACTAAATATCAACATGATCTTACTGTAGTTCTAGACTAAATATCAACATGATCTTACTGTAGTTCTAGACTAAATATCAACATGATCTTACTGTAGTTCTAGACTAAATATCATCATGATCTTACTGTAGCTCTAGACTAAATATCAACATGATCTTACTGTAGCTCTAGACTAAATATCTACATGATCTTACTGTAGCTCTAGACTAAATATCAACATGATCTTACTGTAGTTCTAGACTAAATATCAACATGATCTTACTGTAGTTCTAGACTAAATATCATCATGATCTTACTGTAGTTCTAGACTAAATATCTACATGATCTTACTGTAGATCTAGACTAAATATCAACATGATCTTACTGTAGTTCTAGACTAAATATCTACATGATCTTACTGTAGTTCTAGACTAAATATCTACATGATCTTACTGTAGTTCTAGACTAAATATCTACATGATCTTACTGTAGTTCTAGACTAAATATCAACATGATCTTACTGTAGTTCTAGACTAAATATCTACATGATCTTACTGTAGTTCTAGACTAAATATCATCATGATCTTACTGTAGTGATCTTACTGTAGTTCTAGACTAAATATCAACATGATCTTACTGTAGTTCTAGACTAAATATCAACATGATCTTACTGTAGTTCTAGACTAAACATCATCATGATCTTACTGTAGTTCTAGACTAAACATCAACATGATCTTACTGTAGTTCTAGACTAAACATCATCATGATCTTACTGTAGTTCTAGACTAAATATCTACATGATCTTACTGTAGTTCTAGACTAAATATCAACATGATCTTACTGTAGTTCTAGACTAAATATAAACATGATCTTACTGTAGTTCTAGACTAAATATCATCATGATCTTACTGTAGTTCTAGACTAAATATCAACATGATCTTACTGTAGTTCTAGACTAAATATCAACATGATCTTACTGTAGTTCTAGACTAAATATCAACATGTATTTACTCATCTCACCTGCACTAAAACATTCAGTATTCCTCAAAATCAATAAAAACAGTCAAATACAAACTCAGAATATTATACAAACCTGCAATAATTAAATAGGATTAAATACATAAATGATATTTGTCTTAACATATTTTATTAACCAATGTCTTTGCTGCTGCCCTTCGATGATCCAATTCATCCAGACTATAAGCAAAAATAACACATTTATGCTTCATTTTTGTTTTTGCTGAATAGTGTTGAACTTTCTTCTCCTGCGTCATATTTTTCATGTGATTAGTTTGAGCTGCGCCCTCTACTGTACAGACCTGAATCTACATTTCCTTCAGCCTGAGGCATATTCATTTCACTTTTGTTGTGAAAGGGCTGTGAAAGGAATTTCGATTATTCGTCAAATTTAAAATAAAAATCCACATTCGGATGCAAAAACATTGCGTTTGAACTTTAGGTGTGCTTCAAGCAGCCTTATTAATGGCACACAAGATGGGATAATTGCAATGATTGTTGTCATCTGAGAAATTAATTTTTACATTTCAGGTATATTGCACTTTTACCAATAAACACAAACCAACAGAAACGTAATTGTACTGATTTATTATAGGCTATTTAATATGTAAAATAATATTTAAGATATGCACTCTTCCCTGTCTACATTGTAAAAACTGGTAAAAACACATTAAATATTATAGCAATGAAATTCCTAGTAATTCCAAATTGCAATGGTGTTTCACTATTAAAACAACAGCGGTTGAGTAAGTGCATTTATTCAACTAACTGAGACTTGTAATAGCACTTGCACGTTGTCGCTCTTTTGTTGGTTTTGATTGCTTCTTAAGTCCTCATTTGTAAGTCGCTTTGGATAAAAGCGTCTGCTAAATGACTAAATAAATAAAATAAATAAATAAAATAAATGTGGGGATCTGAACTCTTGATATCTGGCAACAAGAAAGCTTGCGTAGCAGAGGCGATTACAACAGTCCGCAACAGTCCTTATTTTCGATGGAAATAAAACGATTTTTGTTTAGTTTTTACTTTTTTACAATACATTTTAGTCTCGTCTTTTATTGTCAATGATATCGCATGTTGATATAGTCAAAGTTATTGTTTACTGACTTTGTCGTCTCCTCATCTTCTCGTTTTAGTCATGGGGAAAAAAGCTTGTCAATGAATATTTTTCGCCATAGTTTTCATTAATGAAATTAAAACAAGAGCAAAAATACAGGCTGGCCTGCATCTAATACTTGGTAATGTACATGTAGCTTTTTCTTATAATTGTCATTGATAACCCATTCCAGAGTGCAGGAATAAGTACTGGCACTCACCCGAATGCTGTGTAGTGTAGCGCAGCATCTCCATCCTCATCTTTAGTTTCAATGCTGCTGTTGGCCTGAAGCAGAACCTTCACCACCTCCATGTGCCCCTGATGGGCGGCCACCTGCAGAGCAGTCTTCCCCTGGTTCTTAATATCCACCTGAAGACAGTCACACACAGCCTTCATTCAAACACTTCTGCAAAGACTTTACTAGGGCTGGGAAAATAAATCGATGCATTGCGAATCAAGAAATGATTCAGCACGGATTCTGAGATTTTCCAAATGCATGGCAATTCTTTCTGGAGTCGATTCTGAGCTTAGTTTTGAACAGCAGATGGGGCTGCATGCTTCAGAAACAGCCATACTCTGCTTGTTTCCAAATCCTTACACACACTTGAACCTAAAATGATCATTCATAAAATTCTAAAAGGTTGAAACGAATTACAAGGGTGTTGACAGTGGGTTGTTTACATTAATCATAAAAGCATTCTGAGCCGAGGTGAAATTACTCAGCGGTACGTACGCACAAGCGCACTTCTTCATGAGCATTTGAGATTCATGAGCAAGTACGGATAAAAACGTACTCGGTCCCTGAGATACGGAACGAGTACTGCGTCTTGCTAAAAACGCTATGGGAAAAAGCCTTTTTTCTCCTTTACTGAAGCCTTATTCAATCACGCAGTGAAACTGCACGATCATTGGTTCGTGCAGTGTGTTAAAAACGAACCAATGTGTCGGCAGCGGAGCTGCACGAGCCTATGGCGACGGAGCCCGCCAGATCCTGCCAGAATGGGCGGGGTTATCTGGCTATATAATCGGCCGTCTCGCCATAGGATCCTCAGGTTTACTTCGACTGAAGCGACGACTGAGTCGTGCAGCTACCTGGCACGGCAAAGTACGCAGTACTCGTTCCGTATCTCAGGGAACCGAGGTTACGATAGTAACCGAGTACGTTCCCTATCGATACTCCACTCGTACTGCGTCTTGCTAAAGACGCTATGGGAACACAATTCAATCACGCCGTGCTATGGTAGAGGAACGACTGTGTAAAATAGCTCCATAAGCATTCCATGCTCAGAGGGAAGTAGTATAATCGGGCTAAAGCGAGCTGAGCTCATAGGAGGTCACGCTCGGCCCGGGTCATTCCATGTATTCCTCACATACTCAGCACTTTCAGGGCTGAGATATGTAAGGAACCCATCAGAGAGCCCGTGCTGTCAAGAGTTCTCCGTTAGGGTTGTTCCCACAACGTAAGTCATACTCATCTAAGTAGATAGGACCCTGGCCTGCAAGGCCGGTACATCCAGCATATAAAACTTTGCAAATGTGGACGGCGAGGCCCAGACGGCCGCCGCACAAATGTCTGTAATGGACACACCGCTAGACCAGGCCCATGACGAGGCAATGCCTCTAGTCGAATGGCTCGTACTCCAATGGGGCATTGAAGGCCCAAGGAAGAGTAAGCCAGCGTAATGGCATCCACTATCCACTTAGAGAGTCTCTGCTTCGTGACCGGAAGCCCTTTGGCGCGGTTACCGAAGCTAACAAAGAGCTGTTCCGTGCGCCTGAAGGAGGCGGAACGCTCAAAGTAGATCCGTAGGGCTCTAACAGGGCATAACAAAATTAACTAAGGGCTCTGTGTGAGAATAGTTGTACCTCTGACTGGGCCAGAATGAGCCAGTCGTCGAGGTAATTGAGAATGCGGATTCCCATCTGCCTGAGAGGGGAAAGAGCCGCGTCCATGCACTTCGTAAAAGTGCGTGGGGCCAGGGACAGTCCAAAAGGAAGGACCGTGTACTGATAAGCCACTCCCTCGAAGGCGAATCTCAAGAATCGTCTGTGATGGGGGGCTATCCAGGGAACAGAACCAGTCCTCTGAGCGAATTTGCGCGAGGATCTGCTTCAGTGTGATCATCCTGAACGACCTCCTCATGAGGGCGCGATTCAGGCATCTGAGATCGAGGATGGGCCGGAGGCCGCCATCCTTCTTGGGAACGAGGAAGTAACGGCTGTAAAAGCCTGATTCGCTCTGAGCTGGAGGAACCATTTCTATGGCTCCTTTTTCCAGCAGCGTCATCACTTCTGAATGTAGAACGTGAGCGTTCTCGCCGTCTACAGAAGTGGAGACCACGCCGCTGAAGCGCAGGGGTCTGCGAGCGAATTGGAGTGAGTAACCTCATTCTATTATCCGTATAACCCATTCTGACACTCCGGGGATGGCCCTCCAGGCCTTGGCCCACGTGGCAAGGGGCTGGATAAACTCGAGCGATCGACTGCACAGAGGCAGGGCGCTCGTGAGAGGAGGAAGAGGAAACCCATAGCCTCATTCTATTATCCTTGTATCCCACTCTGACACTCCTGGGATGGCCTGCCAGGCCTCAGCCCGTGTGGTCAGGGGTTGAATTTGTTTCGAGTGGCAGGCCGCCTAGCGGGGACCTGAAGCTCGTGATAAGAGGGAGAGGAATGTGCTCTCTTTTGAAAATGTTTGTGTTTAATTTCCTTGCTATAACAGCGATCAGTTGTGTGGGTGCTTTTTGAAAGGGCCCAGTGTTCACAACAGTATTACCACAAACTCATTGCCATCGTAGTGGATGAGGGGAGGGGCCATCTTCACTAAAGGCGGCGAGCCGAGATTAAAGAGTGAAACGCGGGGCTGCGCTGGTGTAAATTCACTCAAGCTTGATCGCTCGAACCCTGGAGCTTGCAGTTTCTTCCCCGAGATAACTGGAAGAGTAGAAACACTAGAGCAGGGGAGGCGTGGCCACCTTCATTGAAGAAAGGGACCGTGAGGCGGCAGGGACAGACTGACGCTTTCATAATGAAAGTAGTGCTGGCAGATCAAAGAGCTGCAAGAGGCGCTAATTCTTAGTGTAAACACACTGGCAGATCAAAGACTGTATGCAGAGTGAAAAACGCGGGGCTATGCCGGCGCGAAAAATCACTCAAGCCTTTTTTTTTTTTTATATATCCGTCTCCTTCTCCGAGGTGACTGGGAGAAGAGAAACGCGAGAGGCGGGGCCGCCCAGTGCAGCATGTTACAATGCACACAGAAGGATTGAGCCACTCAATGTAATGAGAGGCGCTAATCCACATGCGCTGGCAGATCAAGCGCTGTATGCAGAGTGAAACACACGGGGCTATGCCGGCGCGAAAAATCACTCAAACCTGATTGCTCAGCCTCGTGAGCTGCTCTTCCTGTCTCCGAAGTGACTGGGAGAAGAGAAGCGGGGGAGGCGGGGCCTGCTACATAGAGGACCACGAGCAAATCAGGGCAAAGTCCGGCTTTCGGTGAAAGCAGGCTGCCTGTGTGAGCGCCGTCTCAGTGACGCACACACATAGCTTTCCACTCCGGTCCGCCAAAGAGAATAGAGCCGCTCAATGAAGGAGGTGCTCTGATTCTCACGTGTGAATACCGGCGGATCAGAGCGCTGCAGGAAGCTCCGTAGCTCTGATGTTTCATTCTCCGAGCTTTGCTGAGAGAGGAGAAACGGGAGAGCGGAGCTGCCTCCACAAAGGCGGACAGCGAGCGGGAGAGCGAGACTCATACTCGAACGAGCATTCCGTCTCGGTAAGCGCGCAGTCAGTGCGTGGGCGAGACCCAGACAGGCGGCGCGTGCTCATTGCTCTTCTGCATCGTGCAGGATTCCCTGCACGAGCCATACTCGCTGTTGCGGCATTTGCAACAACGCCGAGAAATATGCATTTTTATAGCACTCACCGGATGGCGGCAGCGAACAGACCGGGGCTTCTGCGGGAAAAGTTTTATGGAGATGAAGATTTCATTTTTCATTCATCCGACCAATAAAAGAAAAGTGTTTTTAATACAAAAAAAAGTCAACCTTCAAATAATTATGTTCAGTTATGCACTCAATACTTGGTCGGGAATCCTTTTGCAGAAATGACTGCTTCAATGCGGCGTGGCATGGAGGCAATCAGCCTGTGGCACTGCTGAGGTGTTATGGAGGCCCAGGATGCTTCGATAGCGGCCTTAAGCTCATCCAGAGTGTTGGGTCTTGCGTCTCTCAACTTTCTCTTCACAATATCCCACAGATTCTCTATGGGGTTCAGGTCAGGAGAGTTGGCAGGCCAATTGAGCACAGTAATACCATGGTCAGTAAACCATTTACCAGTGGTTTTGGCACTGTGAGCAGGTGCCAGGTCGTGCTGAAAAATGAAATCTTCATCTCCATAAAGCTTTTCAGCAGATGGAAGCATGAAGTGCTCCAAAATCTCCTGATAGCTAGCTGCATTGACCCTGCCCTTGATAAAACACAGTGGACCAACACCAGCATCACTGACTGTGGGTACTTGACACTGGACTTCAGGCATTTTGGCATTTCCCTCTCCCCAGTCTTCCTCCAGACTCTGGCACCTTGATTTCCGAATGACATGCAAAATTTGCTTTCATCCGAAGTACTTTGGACCACTGAGCAACAGTCCAGTGCTGCTTCTCTGTAGCCCAGGTCAGGCGCTTCTGCCGCTGTTTCTGGTTCAAAAGTGGCTTGACCTGGGGAATGCGGCACCTGTAGCCCATTTCCTGCACACGCCTGTACACGGTGGCTCTGGATGTTTCTACTCCAGACTCAGTCCACTGCTTCCGCAGGTCCCCCAAGGTCTGGAATCGGTACTTCTCCACAATCTTCCTCAGGGTCCGGTCACCTCTTCTCGTTGTGCTGCGTTTTCTGCCACACTTTTTCCTTCCCACAGACTTCCCACTGAGGTGCCTTGATACAGCACTCTGGGAACAGCCTATTCGTTCAGAAATTTCTTTCTGTGTCTTACCCTCTTGCTTGAGGGTGTCAATGATGGCCTTCTGGACAGCAGTCAGGTCGGCAGTCTTACCCATGATTGCGGTTTTGAGTAATGAACCAGGCTGGGAGTTTTTAAAAGCCTCAGGAATCTTTTGCAGGTGTTTAGAGTTAATTAGTTGATTCAGATGATTAGGTTAATAGCTCGTTTAGAGAACCTTTTCATGATATGCAAATTTTTTGAGATAGGAATTTTGGGTTTTCATGAGCTGTATGCCAAAATCATCCATATTAAAACAATAAAAGGCTTGAACTACTTCAGTTGTGTTGTAATGAATCTAAAATATATGAAAGTCTAATGTTTATCAGTACATTACAGAAAATAATGAACTTTATCACAATATGCTAATTTTTTGAGAAGGACCTGTATATATGGCTATATTATATAATGTTGTGTGCTATTTGTCAGGCCCACTGAAGGTGCAGTATTTCTGATAGCACTGATAGCACTGAAGTGAACTAACCCTGGAACATAAGCTGCTCCAGAGCAGGTTATTTTCAGAAAGCAAGTTACTATGGTTACTTACATACCCCGAAAGTAACCTCCGATTTTGGAACCGAAAGCTGAGGTTATCCGCTCGCTTATCCTCAAACTTACCCGGGTATGTCACATAACATGCTTTCTGGAATACACCCCTGTGCACTTCACTACCCTCTTGTATCTGTCTGTTTTGTAAATAAACCCTTGTCACTCCTTCAGCGATTGGGTCCTCCTTCCAGATCCTTGACTGAATTAGCCTACATAATGAGAATATTTGTTTTCCATTTGAATTAGTTCGTTTGAAAGTAGACATTTCACTCTCTATAGATATATTTTTCATGGCTATACAGAGTTTCGCGCTCAAGTTCACAGAGACCGAGACGGCAGAAAGCGCATCCTGTTTGCTTTCATTATTTTACAAAAGCTTTACATTATTTTACAGTTATTCTGATTGCACACAAATAAACAGAGTATTTAGTGAAGTGAAGTGAAGTGAAGTGACATTCAGCCAAGTATGGTGACCCATACTCGGAATTCGTGCTCTGCATTTAACCCATCCAACGTGCACACACACAGCAGTGAACACACACACACACACACACACACACAGCAGTGAACACACACACACACACAGCAGTGAACACACACACACAGCAGTGAACACACACACACACAGCAGTGAACACACACACACACACACACACACACAGCAGTGAACACACACCCGGAGCAGTGGGAAGCCATTTATGCTGCAGCGCGGGAAGCCATTTATGCTGCAGTGCCCGGGGAGCAGTTTGGGGTTCGGTGCCTTGCTCAAGGGCACCTCAGTCGTGGTATTGAGGGTGGAGAGAGCGCTGGACATTCACTCCCCCCACCTACAATCCCTGCCGGCCCGAGACTCGAACCCGCAACCTTTGGATTACAAGACCAACTCTCTAATCATTAGGCCACGACTTCCCCACTTCGAATTTACAGATTCGAAATATATATTGCTCTTATCTGTATGACAAAAAATGAGGGAGTATTTTAAGAGCTAATGATGCACTGGCACCTCCATCTGTCCTGCAGTGAGCTACTGTTCAGCTTCCACTCTCCACACAAAAACTTCTAGGTTAACATTAGATTGAGCAGCCATGTAAAGTTGCTGCTACTAACATATTTCAGGTGATTAGCCGTGTTTGAGGTTGATGAATGATAGGCAAGCGTTTGGATGTCCTACCCGATGTTTTACCATATAGACCAGCCCTTAACGATCTGTCCGTCACAGACTGCGTGACCTAACCACTTCCTGTGGATTTTTTTTCTGCGACAAATAAATTGATCGACCAAGCCTCTTCTCGTCAACTAACGGTTAGTCGACTATTGGGGGGCAGCACTAATAAAACATCACAAGTAATCCACACCACTCCAGTCCATCAGTTAACATCTGGAGAAGACAAAAGCTGAAACAAATCCATCATCAAGTTGTTTTTAACTCAAATACGTGTCCATAATCACGCTTCCTCCAGTGAAAAAGTCCATCTCCTGTTGTCTCTATACAAATATGTGGCAGGATTTTGATGTGAGAGCTGTTTGGGCTTGTAAATGTTGCTTGATCTGTGCAGATTTCTCTCCTGATTCACACCAGAACACTTTTTTAACTGGAGGAAGCATTATTATAGATTATGGACTTGTATTTGAATTAATGGGTTTGCTCTTGATGGGTTTGTTTCAGCTTTTGTCTATTCCAGATGTTAACTGATGGACTGGACTGGTGTGGATTACTTGTGGATTACTGTGATGTTTTTATCAGCTGTTTGGACTCTCACTCTGACGGCACCCATTCACTGAAGAGCATCCATTGCGGAGACATTGATGCAGAGACACATTTCTACAAACCTGATGAAGAAACAAACTCATCCTGATCTCGGTTGGTCCGAGATCAGGATGTTTTAGGAGATTTTCAGTTTTAGGTGAATTATTCCTTTAACATCTACCAAACTGTCTAGCTATGATCAGCTTAATCAGAAAAAGATCCCACTGAGGACAGCCGTTCTTTATTAACTGTCTTTTTAACCAGCCGTCCATAGTCTCTAGTACAGTATCTTACAGAGAGGATGCTTTTTCCAGTATTTCTCAGAGGGCAGGCTTTAAGTATAACTCGTTTGAAGTTATGGTGCTGCGTATAACATTATCTAGAGAAACACGTGTTAGTGATAAATCCCCTGTGATGTTTGTACTGGCTACTGTATACAGGCCACCAGGGCACCATACAGACTTTATTAAAGAATTTGCTGATTTTCTATCTGAGTTAGTACTGGCTGCAGATAAAGTCTTAATTGTTGGCGATTTTAATATCCATGTCGATAATGAAAAAGATGCATTAGGATCAGCATTCATAGACATTCTGAACTCTATTGGGGTTAGACAACACGTTTCAGGACCTACTCATTGTTGAAATCATACTCTAGATTTAATACTGTCACATGGAATTGATGTTAGTGGTGTTGAAATTCTGCAGCAAAGCGATGATATCTCAGATCATTATCTAGTCTTGTGTAAACTCCATATAGCTAAAACTGTAAATTCTACTCCTTGTTACAAGTATGAACCATCACTTATACCACAAAAGACTGCTTTGTAAGTAATCTTCCTGATTTATCTCAATTCATCAGCATATCCAACAGCGCAGAAAAACTTGATGATGTAACAGAAACTATGGACTCTCTCTTTTCTAGCACTTTAGATACAGTTGCTCCTTTATGCTTAAGGAAGATCAAAGAAAACAGTCTGACTCCGTGGTATAATGAGCACACTCGCACCCTAAAGAGAGCAGCCCGGAAAATGGAGCGCAGCTGGAGGAAAACAAAACTAGAGGTATTTCGTATAGCCTGTCGGGAAAGTACGCTATCATACAGAAAAGCATTAAAAACTGCTAGATCTGATTACTTTTCGTCTCTTCTAGAAGAAAACAAACATAACACCTGGTATTTATTCAATAAAGTCACTAAATTAACAAAAAATAAAGCATCAACAGGTGTTGGCATTTCCCAAGAGCACAGCAGTAATGGCTTTATGAACTACTTTACTTCCAAGATCGATACTATCAGAGATAGTCGTGGCCTAATGGTTAGAGAGTCGGACTCGTAATCCAAAGGTTGTGGGTTCGAGTCTCGGGCCGGCAGGGATTGTAGGTGGGGGGAGTGAATGTCCAGCGCTCTCTCCACCCTCAATACCACGACTGAGGTGCCCTTGAGCAAGACACCGAACCCCCAATTGCTCCCCGGGCGCTGCAGCATAAATGGCTGCCCACTGCTCCGGGTGTGTGTTCACGGTGTGTGTGTGTTCACTGCTGTGTGTGTGTGTTCACTGCTGTGTGTGTGCACGTTGGATGGGTTAAATGCAGAGCACGAATTCCGAGTATGGGTCACCATACTTGGCTGAATGTCACTTCACTTAGATAAAATTGTAACCATGCAGCCGTCAGCTACAGTATCGCATCAGATGCACTATAGATCCCCTGAGGAACAATTCCACTCATTCTCTACTATAGGAGAGGAAGAATTGTATAAACTTGTTAAATCATCTAAACCAACAACATGTATGTTAGACCCTATTCCATCTAAACTACTAAAAGAGCTGTTTCCAGAAGTCATAGATCCTCTTTTGGCTATTATTAATTCATCACTGTCATTAGGATATTAGATTAGATTAGATTAGATTCAACTTTATTGTCATTTATGCAGAGTACAAGTACAGAGCTAATGAAATGCAGTTAGCATCTAACCAGAAGTGCAAGAATATAGTGTTTTATATACATATAAGTGCAGAGTAAGTGAAGATATGATTTACAGAATATACAGTGGAATTGCTATATACAGTATTGAGCAGAGTATATACAGAATATAAAATAGGAATGCAGTGTAGGGATTGTATGTACATTATGAACAGTGCAATGTAGATTATATAGATTACAGATTATATATACACATTATGAACAGCAGAAACGTGAGAACAGTGGTAATAAATAAATACAGCTGGATGAGTGTGCAAAGTATTGATAGAACAATGTATTCTATGCAAAATAGCAGTAGTGCAATATTTTATAGAAATAGTTTACTGTGCTTGTACAGTAACAACTGTACAAATATGTCCCCAAACCCTTCAAACTCGCTGTAATTAATCCTCTCATTAAAAAAACAAAACTTGACCCCAAAGATTTAGTTAATTACAGACCGATCTCAAATCTCCCTTTTCTGTCAAAGATACTAGAAAAGGTAGTATCCTCACGATTATATTCCTTTTTAGAGAAAAATGGTATCTGTGAGGAATTCCAGTCAGGATTTAGACCGTATCATAGTACAGAGACTGCTCTCATTAGAGTTACAAATGACCTGCTTCTATCATCTGATCGTGGTTGTATCTCTTTATTGGTTCTACTGGATCTTAGCGCTGCGTTCAACACTATCGACCATAACATTCTTTTTAAATAGACTAGAACACTTTGTTGGCATTAGTGGAAGTGCATTAGCATGGTTCAAATCATACGTATCTGACTGTCATCAGTTCGTAGCAGTGAATGATGAGGTATCATATCGATCACAAGTGCAGTACGGAGTACCTCAAGGCTCAGTACTAGGGCCGTTACTTTTCACGCTTTATATGTTACCCTTGGGAGATATTATCAGGAGACATGGTGCTAGCTTTCACTGTTATGCTGATGATACTCAGCTCTATATTTCTTCACGGCCCAGTGAAACACACCAAATTGAGAAACTAATGGAATGCATAGTCGATATAAAAAACTGGATGACGAGTAACTTCTTACTGCTAAATTCTGAAAAAACAGAGGTGTTAATTATCGGACCTAAAAACCCCACATGAAATAACCTAGAACACTATTTAACACTTGACGGCTGCTCTGTCAATTCTTCTTCATCAGTTAGGAACCTAGGTGTGTTGTTTGATAGCAATCTTTCATTTGAAAGCCATGTTTCTAGCATCTGTAAAACTGCGTTTTTCCATCTCAAAAACATATCTCATTTATGACCTATGCTTTCAACGTCAAATGCAGAAATGCTAATTCATGCATTTATGACCTCAAGGTTAGACTATTGTAATGCTTTATTGGGTGGTTGTTCTGGACGCTTGATCAACAAACTACAGTTGGTCCAAAATGCAGCAGCTAGAGTCCTTACTAGAACCAGGAAGTATGACCATATTAGCCCGGTTCTGTCAACACTGCACTGGCTCCCTATCAAACATCGTATAGATTTTAAAATCTTGTTAATCACTTATAAAGCCCTGAATGGCTTAGCTCCTCAGTACCTGAGCGAGCTCTTATCACATTATAGTCCTCCACGTCCGCTGCGTTCTCAAAACTCTGGTCGCTGTATAAATAAAGGTGACTTGAAAACGCAGTTAAACAGCTGAGCACTGCTGGGCCGTCTCTAGTGGGCTGTGTTTATAAAGGGTAAGACTATAACCCTTCAGACAGAGAGAGCCAGAAATAACTTGAAACGTCTGGATATTCCCTCCCTTAGGACAACCCATGCAAACAAAATCCGGTTCCTTTCCACTAAATCAGATGAGGCACTAACCTTGTCAGGGTGTTTCTGCACCAGTTCACGCACTTTAACGGCGTTCCCATGCGCTGCCTCGATAACCAGCCGGCCCGGATGATCCTGCTCCGTGGACTGAGAGAGCAGCTTCTCCAGGACTGAAATGACCGTGCCTGAATGACAGAGAGAAAGAGACATTTCCATTCTGTGTTCAGAAAAGGGTTTAATGTTACAGTCCTACAGTTCAAAACCCTCTAAACCAGTCAGAATGAGTCAAAATGTCACCATGCATCAAACATCACAAACTATCCAGCACTGGCACAGCATGTAAAGGAGAGAAAAAGAGAGAGAGAGACACTAAAAACTAAAAACACACGGTGCTGAAACGAGAAAAACAAGCATTGGTATCATGCAGGACAGTGTGGAAGAGGACAGAAGATATGGTTACTTTTTCTTTTACATTAACTCTTTCCCCGCCAGCGTTTTCAAAAAAAAAAGTTGCCAACCACTGCCAGCATTTTTGATGGTTTTCCCTAAAATTTCATGGCGCCCAGCATATGTTTTATGAATATCTGAACATGCAATACATCAAAATAAATAACAAACCCTCTACTTTGGAAAAAAAAAAAAAAAAAAAAAATATTCTAGCTTCAAGCATTCTTTTTTTTAATCAACACTTGAATGTAGGTAGGTTTCATTAAAAAAGCAACATTTTGAGCAAAAAGCTGAGTAAATCGCATATTTATCAAATACAACATCTGGATCATATCCAGTACGATGATCAAAGCAAAGATGCAGTAGATGGCTTCCATCAGTATCCCAAAGCTTGCACAGGCCTTTAACACTTTCTGGATCCACATTTCACTCTGTAACATTAGGCTGTTTTCATTTATATGCGGCTTAGTGTTGATGATCACATTATTTTTCACATGCATATGCTTACATATGAGATCGCACATTTCTGCATCTTCCTTGCCTGTGTTTGTGATTCTAGACTCATTCAGGAGATAGCACCCCCTAGCGTTTAACAGTGAAAACACGGAAACCCGGGAAATTCTGTGTTTGGCAGGAAAAGAGTTAAAGAGAAAGTCAAGTAAAAATGAGTCATACAGTGTGATTGTGATCATTGTGTAATTATGAGCTGGGTGGACAGTGAGGAGCTCAGCAGACGTGCAGGTACTTCCTGTGAATTCTTACTTCCTGGTTCGCTGGAGCTCTCAGCCGTCATCAGATTGGCGTCAACCTCGCCGGGCTGCGCAGAGAGACACGAGGGGTTAAAGGTCCACGTCTGACCTCCGAACGCCACGCGCAGGTCACCGTCTGCATACACCTTCAGAACCTTCCCGACCTGACCCAGAGCCTGAGAACACACACACACGTCATCGAAGCGCTGCAACTAAACTAAAAATCAGATGACAAGGTGTTAAATCAGTGCTGTCATGATACCAGAATTACAGTAGTTGTCACCTATTTTACAATCTTCAACAAATTGTTACGTGTCCCCTTGTTTTGTGTATTATTAGTTGCATTTCCATTACATTCAAATTGCGCAAATTGAAATTGCATATTGAAAATATGCCTAATGGAAACGCGTCAATTTCGCTAAAATGCCCATATATCGCAAAAACGTTTATACGCTCGCATGAGGTGGTTTTTCAGGCAATGCGAAAAAGGAATAATTCGCAAAAGTACAATGGAAACGCATTTTTCGCCGCTGATGACGTAGAGGATAACTTCTGTTTTTGAACGCCCCTGTTTTTTTGTGTGCCCCAGCCTCACCTACTGAAGAAGTGCGTATACTTTATAAATCTTTGCAAATCGCCTTTCCTAATAATGTGCTAGTTAGGAAGTTCCGCGGCTAAAGTTTACAGTCTCAGAGAATGGTTTACCCCACAGAAGAGAGGGGCGAGCCAAGCAGAGCTCATTAGCATTTAAAGGGACATGCACCGATACGGGTCGCTGTGAACAGAGCTGGTTGACAGGGTAAAAAGAGTGTTGCTTGACACTACCATTGAGAAAGTTTAACCAAAGTATGTTATAGACTTTTCATTAAGACCCTAAAGAATCATATCAACTTGTGGAAAATGGGCATCCGATGACCCCTTCAAATTATTGCTGCATTTAGATCCTCACCTCTTCCTTGCCTCCATCGTGACAAAAAAAACTACTTGAAATACTGAATTTATTATTAATGATAAAATTATAATTATACATTTTAAAAAGTAAATTTATAAAAATTCTAATTTAAAATAATTATAAATATACTATTTAAAAGAATATACACAATAAATTAAACAATCATATGAATTGGTTTTTATGTTACAAGTTAAATGTGTTTAGTTACTGACTGGCTGTTCATAAAAGAATAAATTAAATATGGCACAACTTTTTGTGTTTATTTTTAGTATCTAGTCTATAAATGCAATTACTGGATTGCATATATTATCTCTTTAAAAAGATCACTAAAAAGTCTATAAACAGAATTAAGCCTTTTTAATTTGCATGAGCTTTTTAATTTATTGTTGTAATTCTCATGATTTGGCAATGGACCTGCATTTCTATTTTTAACATTTTTTATTTTCTTTTCTCAGAACTGCTGCTCTTCCTGTTTCTTGTTTAAAACCTGTCTGATCTTTAATGCCATGTCAGAAGCAAGGCTATCTTTTCTGTTGGAAACAGAATAACAATAGTCATACCATTAAAAAGAAGCGATGGAATACATTTAAGGTTAATACTAGACAAAAAAAAAAAAAAAAATCTAAAAATATTTTTTTAAAAACCAGTCACAAAAACACTGGGAAGTTAGTCATTAACCGTCACAAATGAAAGTGATTTTGAGTGTAAAGGAACCTACTGGAGCCATGCTGTCCGTCCACTCTCCATGGCCCACCTGGAGTCTCTTCACACTGTCAATGTCATCCAGCACCTTCACCAGCTCACCCACGGCAAACGTGTTCACCTGCACACACACCACTCTATTATAGGAACACACACTTCCTAAAGACCAATTAGGCAAAGTCGTCTGAGGCTTCAGCTAATCGCCAGCCCAGAACTCACAGTCTGACACATAAGCAGACTGAAACACGCACAGCCATCCATTTACAGCTTGCTCTTTGTACAAACAAAGCAGTTCACGATAGGGACGGTCTGCGAATGAGCTTGAGAGGAGCTAAATATAAACAGCTCACAGTAAAAACAGCCTGATGAACAAACAGACGCTGTGTTTCTGTGAGGGATGCGCTTGCCTTGGTCAGGGCTCCGGGGTGGAAGGTCCAGCGGATGTTGTTACTGTACTGGACCCGCACATCACCGCGGTCCGTTATCCTGTGCACGGTGCCGATTCTGGAGATGTACTACCAACACCACAACAGAGTCAAACACAAGCACTGATATCAAACACTTCACAAAACAAGACTAAAGCCCAGTTCGGACGGGACTAGTTTTACAGGGGGTCGTTAGGAAATGTGTGTTTCACAGACCTACTTTTTAATCTATCAAACCTCTGAGATCCTCTGAGAAAACTAATCCCATCCCAACGTCTGTGATTGCCGACGATATTTTTTTCACATGTTTCCTTGTGTGTTTTGGCCAACGTGAACTACATTAGATGCTCTTACCGTGCGCATTTTTGATATGAGACCCTGTAGCACAGAAGCAGTCATGAGTAACACAGGTATATTTGTAGCAATAGCCAACAATACATTATATGGGTCAAAATTATACATTTCTCTTTTATGACAAAAATCATTAGGATATTAAGATCATGTTCCATGAAGATATTTAGTAAATCTCCTACCGTAAATATATCAAAACTTCATTTTTGATTAGTAATATGCTAAGAACTTCATTTGAACAACTTTAAAGGAGATTTTCTCAATATTTAGATGTTTTTGCTCCCTCAGATTCCAGATTTTCATATAGTTGTATCTCAGCCAAATATTGTCCTATCATAACAAACCATACATCAATGGAAAGATTATTTATTCAGCTCTCAGATGATGTATACATCTCAATTTCAAAAAATGTACCCTTATGACTGGTTTTGTGGTCCAGGGTCACATATGATTGCCTCCTGGCAAAGAAATAAAAATTCATATTAATCAAAACGGTTAAGCCTGGCTACTGTAATATCAGCGTCCGGTTCATTTCTGCACTCAATTAAATGTTTAATTACACATGTACCTCAATGGTTTTGCTATACTTGCCATAACTTCACCATGGTATTTGTAATAAAACTGTGGTTATACTATGGTAATCAATCCGAATGACTACGCAATGCAATAGAAACTCAAATGTAGTTTAGAAAACTAGTCCCGTCCGAATAGGGCTTAAGACTAATTTGAAAGACTAAGACAAACTTTAGCTGGACAATGAAACTTTGATAAATAATGTGTGCTTTTTTAAATGAAGGAATAGAAGTTGAGCTCAAACTAAAACTACAAACGTTTAGACCAAATTCAATTCCAGATACAGTTTGTGTAACCTGTGTGGTATCAAATTACCAATATTAACCAGAAAAAACTGTGTATATTGCAGGACGTTTCTTCCCTAAATTATAAAACCCCCTAAAATGACAAGTAAGCTGTTTTTATACAATCTTAAGACACTAATTAGCACATATGCTCCTAAATGCATTGTACAGTTTGCACAGATGTATTTTTAGTCACAAATGTGAGTGAAATACTCACAATGACAAACCCTGTAAGATGCATGTTTTAACTCTCAAAATGTGCTTGCAATGTTTTGTCAGCACACTTCACTAGATTTGTAATGACGTGTTTGCAAACCCGTTTTCTGCCAAAAAGAAGGGGTTTACCATTCACAAGTGAAGATATTCAGACATAAGTATTGCAATTATACAAAATAATGAATATACTTACTGTGAAATACTCATTTTTACATTTACTTTTAATTTATAGTGCAGCTGTATTACATAAGTAACAGATTACTGTTTTAGGAATAATAATAATAATAAATTACTCTTATTAAATTCAAATGTTTGGCTTCTTAAAAACACCAGTGTAGTCATAATGTGGACTGAGACACTATCACAACTAAAAAGAGGCCAAGGTCCAGGTACAAATCAATGCAAAGACATTTTAAACATTAAGAAAGTTATTATGAACAACATTTATAATAAGTAAAACAACTCATGACTGCAATTACAAAAACACACGTACACATTTTTCTTTGAAATAAAATCAGAAACATATATTAAAAAGTGAACAGCTGATTTTCACCTCTGCCATTTTTGGGTTCCAGCCGCCGTGACCCTCCTGCATCTGTCTGAGGATATCCACCTCCAGCAGACACTTGACCTTATCACCCTGCTGGAACGAGTGACTGTCTGCGCTCTCCTGCCGCTGCAGCTCCGCGTGCTCGCCTACACACACACACACACACACGCACACACACACGCACGCACACACACGCACACACACGCACACAATAACACGCGCGCAGACACACACACAATAACACGCGCAAACACACGCACACATCAAATAAAACGCCATCAAACACCAGCGCTGGGGAGCAAAAGTACCATCACTACATTTCTCAGTAGGCTACAATGCAACGTGACCAAACAGTACATCAAAATATTTTATAATATTAAACTAAGGTACAAATCAGCATGGCCGGTAACAATTTAATGAATCGGTTTGTTCTGAAATGGTTCACTTATTCATCTGAGTGTGTGGTATTTTACATTGCCTTCTTTGAGTGACATACAATATTATTGAATATTTACAATAATTATATTACATAATATATTGCAATTATAATATATTATAATTAATTAGGTTAAACATTATGTATTATATATATATATATATATAGACAAAAACTCATACAGGGACATTTTTGCCCCAATATCTTGAATTTTAGGTCATAACTGTATTTATGGAGTTGTTGCCTTGCATCATATTTGTCAACAGTCCACTGTATGAGATGTTAGATGACGTACAGGTCAATTTGTTAATTTATTATATATATATATATATATATATATATATTTTTTTTTTATTTATTTTTTTTTTAAATGGATGGTTTTATTGATGCCAAAAATTGCAAATGTATCTGTTTCACTCTCTTGTATTTGTGCTAGGCAAATGACTTGTTCTATGCAAAAATAAATAATTCTTATGAGGTACAGGTGACTGTCAAGCACACAGTCTGTGTTTTACTGCCGCTCTTACCTAATTTGGGCAGATGCTCCTTGTAGAAGTATCCTCCCGGCACATCCGACACGTATTTCAGATCCACCTTGCCCTTGTGGCCCATTCTGTACACGTTTGTGGTTCCATTGGTCCAGGTGACACTAGCCACGCTACGACCTGATTCCTGATCCCATCCACGAATATCCACCACCTTCCCAACCTTCCCCTCACCTCCTGCTCGCGCACACACACACACACACACACACACACACACACACACACACACACACACACACACATACATATATATATAGAGCAGCACAGGGCAGGAGACTCAGACCAACGTCAGCAGCTTTGAATTATCCAAACTTGAGAAACGGGAGAAAATTAAAAAAAAAAAAGTTTGAAAAGCATCATGTATGCACTTTGTCCAAAAGAAATGAGAAATATCAGATCAGAGCAGAGCATGGTCAGAAAATGCATTCGAAAGGAACTAAAATATTTCAGCTATGTAAAAATGAGAGCGCAAATAAATAGTCTCTGTGGAAAATTCCTGCAGCTTTTATATGCTAAACTGAGATATTCTCATTCTTTTTTCAGGAAAATAGAAAAAAGTCAGCACACGGGAAAATGTAATCGCAGAATATCTTATGTGACAGTCTGTTATTACATTTTTATATTTCTGGAGCCCAGGTGTGCTGACTTTTTTCTATTTTCATGATCAATTTTTGGTCAAGCACCCCGAGTTTTTCCAGGGATGTGCATGCTTTTGTTTTGATTTGTAGTGGTTTTCCATGGAAAACTTTAAACACTCCCAAAATGTGAGACTAGTTACATTTTGACTGGGATTTGGTTTAAAAAACAAAACAAAAAACCCTTCAAATGATCACCATTGTTTGTGTGAATGGCATAGAACTGCTATTCGACCCTTAACATTACATGAGTGTGAAGAGCTGTGTGCTGAATCGTCTATGAGCCGATAAACACAAAACCAGGCAGTAAACACTTACTGGAAGAACTTTAGCAGCTTAAGTCTCCTCTTCATACCGAGTCAAGTAAGCAAAGCTACTGTGTGTCTCATTAACATGGAGGAGAAGATCGTCAGTGAATTATGACTTCTGTATGTTTCTCACACAAAACTCTTTATCATGCTGTCGTGCTTTTACCAATCACAGCTATTTTTGAATTGGATGTTGATTGGCTTATACAAGTATCAGTCATTATTCTATTTCAAACTGAATCACACACTGGGAATCTCATGTGGCTGGATAAAAATATGCCTGTATGAAAAGGATAAAAACCACTCCAGGGAGCAAATACTGAGCAGGGCTCGCAAAATCGCTAGCCCGACGTCCCGGGGCTATTGTGTTTTCCAGTCGGGCTACCAAAATGTATCCCTGTCCTGCCCGACGGGCCTTAAATACAGGGCTCCCACGCAGTGTTCCCTGTTAGCTGAGCGCTCTTCTTCCACCGCGGCCGCGCAGAAGAAATAATGTGCCTCGCACACAAATGAGTTGGGAAGCCATTTGATTGAATGCCGCCAGTAAAAGGGAAAGAATAGCTATGCTCGGGCAAACGGCTCTAGAGCTGATGTCAGGACAGAGTTAGAGCCGGTTTCATAGAAAGAGCACGATGTGCACCAAATGAGTCGCTGTAGAAACTGAATACTTCAGTAGTTGTGGTGCGCTCAACACGAGAGACAACACAAACACAATGACATCTGAAATAAAACATCCTCATGTATTAAATAAGAGCGGCTTGATTAAGTGCTGGAAATAACAGAGGATGGGTAACAAAACTCTGAAACATGTTCAGTCACACACAAGAGTATTGTACAAACTGTACTTCATAACCATGTTTAGACCGCTATAGAAGAATTCATATGTTCACTTTTATATTTAACTTACAGATCTCAGCTTAAGATTTGCTTCAGTTTCTATTCTATTCTATTCTATCAGTTTAAATAGTTTGTTTTGATAATATATTATGTTAGGCCTATATTATAACCTGATAAATTATTGACCTTGTTTTTGAGTCTCTTGCTCATCAAGGCTGTATTCATTTCAAAAATATAGAAAAAAACTGTGATATAGTGAAATATTATTGCAATGTCTAATATTGTTTCCTATTTTAATACATATACTTTAAACTGTAATTTATTCCTGTGATGTGCAGCTGTATTTCCAGCATTACTCCAGCAGTGTCCCATGATCCTTCAGAAATCATAATAATATGCTGATTTATCATCAATGTTGAAACTGTTCTGCTGATTCATATTTATTTGGAACCTGTGTTTCGTTTTTCTTTGATTCATAAAAAGTTTAAAAGAACAGCATTTATTCAAAATAGAAATATTTTCTAACAATAGAAGTCTTTATCAATTTTGTGAAATAATATTCAGTATTTTTTATCAAAAAGATACAGCCTTGATGAGCATAAGAGACTTCTTTTAAAACATCTTTTGAACTGCAGTGTATTGTTCAGTAAACATGTTTTCTCAGCTAACCTAAAATGTAGATCGTTTAGTGACATCAAGGGTCAAATCAAATATAAACAGCCCATTAAAGTTAAGAGTTACACTGTTTTGTGTGCGCTGTACAGCTCTGGTGTAAAGAATGCTTTTGCTCAGGTGTCTGACCGATAGAGAGACGTTTTGCTCAGAAAGAAAATAAATGAGAGAGAACACTGCTCCCACGGGTCCTTAAATTTGATCCAACTCAACTGAAGAGTTAAGGCCTTAGACAGTTTTAAATACCTTAAATAGTATAAGAAATTATTTTTCAAATTGCCTTAAATTAAGAATTCTGCAGATACCTTGTAAATAGTCAAATACAACTTCGTTGATATTTGTGTATTGAAAATGGTTTTGATTCACATTTATGGTCTTTATTTTATTTGGGCTAGTTAAATTAATTTTCGGGCTACCAAAATCTGAAGAGTACCTGGCCGAAGGGATACCAGGGATTCAGAAATGTTGCGAGCCCTGAAGAGATGTAACAACTAAAACACAGCAAAGCCAGTCATCACAACATCTAGTGTAATTTGTCAATCAAATAAGAGTTATGACATCTGAATACTTAACCTGAACAGAGCCAATATTTCACTTTCCACAATGAAAGCATAATCAAACAACAACAGTACAACAAAACGCTCAAAACGCTATTAGAAACACAGGGGAACACCGCTGAATCTCACAAAACCTCAAGATTTACCCCAAAATCACAAGACCAAATAAACAGTCATATTTTATGACCAGTCAATTCCTATCATAATTTTTCTATGATAGAAATCTCAATAGTCCTAAAAGTAGACTTAATTTTCTTTATGCAAACTATGTGCATAGTTGCAATGAAAATGTCATAATGCAAACATCTTAATGGTTTAAACCCTAAGAAACATTTTAATTTTCTTAATGGAAAACATTTGTTACCTTCTCTTGATTTTGGGGTGAAACATCTAATAACAACCATCACCAACTAGAGCTAATCAACACTAGCATCACAGCGATGACAGGCTTTCAGATCACACAGAACACAGAGGAAGAGAAGCTCGCTCTACAGACCTCTGCAGGGATCAGTCGATGAGCTCCACATGGGCATTTTGACTCATTCGTCATTGAAGTCATTATACATGTTAAATACAACCTTCACACGAGAACATGTGCAAGTGTTTATAGAAACAGCACAACGGATGATAAACATCACAAGCTCAAAGTCTTCACATCGTGCATCTTATCAATGCAAAATACAACAAAGTCACTTTCCTTTCCAAAAAAGTTTCTGATTCCTGATCCTGGAGAGGCTCATTTCAACGGTTTCAACCAGAATTGTGATTTTCTTAAACCATTCCTTAAAAACAAATTCAAACTAAACTCTGCAGGACCAGAAATGTTTAAAGGGATAGTTCACCCAAAAATGAAAATTCTGTCATTAATTACTCAGCAAGAGTACTAGAATACGAGAACACCTTTTGTGCGCAAAGAAAACAAAAATAACGACTTTATTATGTTTTCTTTGCATACAAAAAGTATTCCCAGAGCTTTGTAAAATTATGGTTGAACCACTGATTATTTTACCGATGTCCTTGCTATGTTTCTGAGCCTTGATGGTGTCAGGATCCTTGCTGTCTATGGAGGGTCAGAGAGCTCTCAGATTTCATCACAAATATCTTTGTGTTCTGAAGATGAACGGAGGTCTCATGGGTTTGGTACGACATGAGGGTGAGTAATTAATGACAGAATTTTCATTTTTGGGTGAACTATCCCTTTAAGGCAATGATACAACTGCAAATGTCCATCCTAAGAGTCCAACATGACACAGACTTCAACTCTTCTAGCTAATGAAATACAGATGCTGCATTGAACAGACCCAGAACGTTCCTTTAAGCCTTTGAGACACGGCTGAACCTGACATCAGAGGTGTTAGCGAGCGAGTCTCACCGTCTTGGTTGCCCCAGTCCCAGTCGGGCCCCCGGACCACCTTCACGCCCTGGAAGATTCCTTTCAGGATGATTCTGGACAGGTTCTGTCTCGGCGTCAAGCTCACTCTGAGTTTGAGAGAAAGAAGAGCGAGTTATTAACCTGAGGAAACCTTCAAGGTCTGATCTGCTTCATCCAATTAAGCTCATTTTTCACAATGTTCTCTTTGTGAATTAGATTTTTTTTCACAAATGAAAAAGATGCATTAGGATCAGCATTCATAGACATTCTGAACTCTATTGGGGTTAGACAACACATTTCAGGACCTACTCATTGTCGAAATCATACTCTAGATTTAATACTGTCACATGGAGTTGATGTTAGTGGTGTTGAAATTCTGCAGCAGAGCGATGATATCTCAGATCATTATCTAGTCTTGTGTAAACTCCATATAGCTAAAACTGTAAATTCTACTCCTTGTTACAAGTATGATAGAACCATCACTTCTACCACAAAAGACTGCTTTGTAATTAATCATCCTGATTTATCTCAGTTCCTCAGCATATCCAACAGCACAGAAAAACTTGATGACGTAACAGAAACTATGGACTCTCTCTTTTTTCTTCTTAATTGTTTCGCCATTTAATTTTTTTCTTCTTAAATTTAGTTTCGTTTTTACCAAATTCAGTTTTTTGTAGATTTTCTGGATTCCATTTTAATGTTTTAATTAAATTTTAGTAATTGATTTTATAAAAAAAATAATTTATTTATTTTCTTTTAAGAAATACTGTGTTGTATATTTATATATTTCGGGTAAATAAATTCAGGCAAATATTCATTAAAAATGTTATTATTAGTAGTAGTTATATCATTACATTAATATATTTCTGTCACAGTTTCTTCGAGTTAAACCAAACTTTTATTTTGACGGGTTGCTGTGAAGACCTTTAAGCTTACATTTTGTATATGATATGAGGTAGTTTTACTCAAAAGAAACGGTAAAATGCTTAAGAAGTGACTCTCAGAGAAGTTCTAGAGATTATGTTTATGTGTTTACTACTCATATTTTGCTTCAGTATGTGTTTAATAAAGAAAACCACGCGTCTGCACCATTCATTGCCACAGAGACACACAGAACATGCAGGATTGTGTGGCTTAATATTTACAGACACTAGTCCATATCACGTTTCCATTTAACTGTACTGACCTACTTTTGATTTATTCATCCAAAATTTGGCAAATTCCGTGATATTCTGCGTTATACAGTAAATTCCACTTTTATGTCCACGTTTTCCACATTGCAGAAATCATAGGGCCCAACGTAAGTCACTTCAGATTAAATCATCACATGAAGAAACACAGAAGTAACCCTAGCACTGCAAACATCTAATTAGCCCGTTGCTAAAGACGGTTTGTTAAAGCAAACAATGTCAAAATCACTGATTTCACACTCATTGAGAACGATGACAGGATGCTCACAGTCAGAGAAGACTGTATGTCATTGCTTCTCGTTTGGGAATGTGTGCTCGAGGACATTGGACAGATTTTGTACAAGAGCAGCATAATTGGAAACACATGCTCTCAATACAGCTAATGACAGAAGGCTGTCTTATGTCAACAAACTAAAGCAGCCTTGGGAACTCTTCAAGAGTGCGTCGCCAAAGACTCTGTGCTCTAAACGCAGTGGAATAACAACGAGTAACAGCACATACCTTATAGTAAAGATCTGATCTGATCGGGGAGCAAAGGAACTGCCTATTCCCATAATTCATCCGCAGGATGGCTGCCCAGCTAGACCTACTCCATCAGCTCCAGCACATTCACAGTCAACAGTCAGAGATCTCTGCTCAGCTTTGATTTTCTCTTAAGGTCAGCTGTGCGGAGCGGTACTGTCACGTCCGTCCTTACGAACGCTCTCTGGCCGTATGGCAGCACCTGCACGGCTCGAAGGCTTAAAGCACAATCAGGATAAATCTCTAAGCAGTCTGTGGCTCTTGTGTCTCAGGTGCGCGTCTAAGATCAAAGGTAAGACGTAATCCACAGACGCTGTTTATGCACACGCAACAGAGATGGACGAGCTATGAACATCTCTTGCTCTGCACCGACAACATCAAATAAAACATGGCAGATTCGCACAGATTAAAGGTTTGACATACAGAATAAACTGCATTTGACAAATGTTGTATTGATAGTTTTCATGTGATGTCACAGCCTTATAGGAACGCCCCCCTGGAGGGCAAAACGAAGCTTAGCTCCACTGACCGCCAGCTATTTTTACGCAGGTTGCATTAAGTAGTAATGTAGTAAAACACAGATATTAAAAAGGCGAAATTCAGTAAATACCTTATTGATGATGTATATTTTGTACAAGCAAGCAGAAGCAGCCAGAATATAAACACAATGTGCAAAGTTTCACGTTAAGTGGTTTCCCATAGAAAACCATTAGAAGGAAAACACTGTTTAATGATTGAAATATTGCTTAATATGGATTGCAAATGGCCAAAAGTTGCATTTTGTTCAGAAATACCTTTGTTTTATTCTTTTGAGAGGTGATCTAAATATTTGCGGCTGGGAAACGGATGGAAAATTGTTCTATGGATGTTTTGCCCTCCGAGTCTTCGAGCCGGTCACGTGACTGAAAGCTATGAACTGGAATATTTTACCCAGCCAATGATAAAACTGTGCTGCGTGATGAGTTTCGTGCGATAGCACCTGTGAGCGCCTGTTATTATGATTTTTATTATTTAGTGATTTAGATGTGCATGAAACAGCACAATTACTGTAAAAAATATGTATTTATGGCAGTGGCATATTTTAAGTTTTGCTATGTGAGAATGGCTCATTGGGTTTTGGGCTGTTTTTGATTGGCCATTGGGCGAGTTTTGTTTCTGGTCATAACGCCAAGAGAATGTTTTTCAAATGAAAGACAGAACAAGCACAATTTCTTAAGCAATACATTTCACAAAAAGAGTCCAGATTCTGAAACAATGAATCTGGATTTGAAGACAATGGCAGAGGTTTTGTCGAATGTAAAAGTTCAGGTGATGAACTCCACCTGCAGCTCCTCTACTGCTGCTCTGTTATTAATAATCATAATAATTTTGTGGAAACTTTGATAAATTAGAAAGTTAATCGAACAGCAATTATTTGACAGAAATCTTTTGTAACTTTATAAATTATTCTAACTTCACTTTTGATCAATTTAATGTGTTTTTTTAGTGCTGTTGAAATTAGCGCGTTAACGCAGGCGAGTATTTATTCAGTTTAACATTTAAAGTTTTAAAATATTTAACGCAGGGTTGGCTTGGCCACTCCCATGGCCAAATATCACATGTATTATAATGGGTTTATGTGAAGATTGCTTGTTGTTCACTTAAATTAGAAGTTATTTTTTAAAAGTCTAATAAATGTTCAATTATACTGTACTGCTGAAAGACTTTAGTCAATGGTTAAATATTAGGGGAAAAAAGACACATTTCCTAAAGACATCAGTAGTATTGCTATCAGCCATTAAATAAATATTAAAAATATACTGTCTATATGTTATTTCTACATTAATTTGAAGATTGAATGTGAAATTACTTCATTATTAAAGTATATTTAAAAGCTTTAATGTTAGGTGAGATTAAATCGCAATCAAGTTCAGAAAAAAAATATTAATTAGTCATTTTTTTTTAATCCATTGAAAGCACTTTTTTTTCACAAAAGCAGTCATCAGTAACACAGGTATATTTACAGCAATAGCCAACAATACACTGTATGAGTCAAAATTATACATTTTTATGACAAAAATCATTAGGATATTAAGATCATGTTCCATGAAGATATTTAGTAAATTTCATAAAATTTTGTTAATTTTTGATTAGTAATATGCATTGCTAAGAACTTCATTTGAACAACTTTAAAGGAGATTTTCTCAATATTTAGATTTTTTTGCTCCCTCAGATTCCAGATTTTCTAATAGTTGTATCTCAGACAAATATTGTCCTCTCATAACAAACCATACATCAATGGAAATATTAAAGATTAGATGTATAGATTTCATATAACTGGTTTTGTGGTCCAGGGCCACATATTAGACTGATTTCTGAAGATCATGTGACACTGAAGACTGGAGTAATGATGCTGAAAATACAGCTGCAGATCACAGAAATAAATTACAGTTTTCTATAATCAAAATATTACTGTTTTTATTTTTGCTCAAATAAACACAGCCTCGGTGAGATTTAGAGACTTCTTTCAAAACGTAAAGAATCCTAATTATTCCAAACTTTTGGAGGCCAGTTTTCATCACTAAAATCAGCTGGTTTGGAGTCACGACAAAAGCGTTTCAGAACAGTTAGTTCTGTGAAGTTCTCTAGCATCATCTGTTTGCACACGGCACTGTTTAATCAATGCAGTGAGTTTGATATCAGTGTTTCAGCTCAGTCTTTGGTGACACTGGTGGTGGTCAGAGATCAAGGTTAGTCCTCTTTTAGCCTGTTGACATAGAAACTGGACTAATCCACGTCACACTACACGACTGAAAACACCTTATCAGACACATATTCAGCCAGCAATCTGTGCGTTTCCATTTCCCCGTGCAGCGCTGGCATATGTTTAGTCTGTAATTACAAGCTATTTTACTACAACACCTCAAATTACTCAAAACATCCTTATATATCATTTACATTTCATAGAACATCATAAAATTAATATAACAAGCTGCACAATTTGCAGTATCATTCATATCTGTTGAAAGTCGTTTGATGCTTCTGTTTAATTCTCAGGCTCAGGGGTTTATCTTGAATATTATAAGCAATAACGCTTAGCCAGCATGAGAGAGAGACGTGATACATCTACACGAGACTGATATGAATATATAAAGCCAAAGCGATATTACTGTGAGAAAGACCCGATGAGCTCTACACTCTTCTACAGTAACAGCATCCGTGTTTGACACCAGAAAGATTACAGAAGACAACGTGACAGAAGCTAACTAGTAGCTGCCTTAGCCGATTAACAAGTTAGGCTGTTTTGTTCCTTGCTCTGTTGAACATATGGGAGGCCATATGGCCAATTGTGTCCTTTCACAAAAACACACGTTACCTCAGCCTGCACATGACCTCTGACACAGAGCTGCTATATACAGGTGTGCTCAAAACATAGCGGTACAACATCAGTCCTCTGATGAACCACTGGTATTAGCAGTAGTGATATGCCTGCGCTGCAAATCAGTTACTTGTGGATGTAGTAGTGTAATAGAGAAACAACAGCCCAGTTGGCATGACATATGTGCTGCTTGTTCTGAGGAACTGAGTAATGCATTGAAATAATAGCAGTGTGGAGGTTAATTACAGAATATATTCATTCTGTGAAAAAACAGGTGTCCTTTATTAAGGAGGAAGGGAAGCAATGTGTCACACATTGTTATAAATTAGATTTCCTTCTGAATTGTTAAGTAAAATTGTTCAGAACAACAACGTAATTTAATTAAAAAGTTGATTGGAGAAGGAAAAATTTATAAAGAAGTGCAGCAAATTATAGGATTCTCAGCTAAAACGATCTCAAATGCTTTAAAATGGCAACAAAAACCCGAAACACGTGAATGAACATGAGCAACTACTGTTAAACCTTATGGAAGAATAGTCCGAACGGCAAAGATCCAGCCAATCATCACCTTCAGAAAGAGCTAAAATTCAGTCAGAAGACGTTCGATTTGTTTTTATTCATTCAAATAATTAGACATGCTAAAACCCAGAATTAAACATAAGGTGAGAAGAAAACATCACATTTCATACGGCCCTGAACATGTCATTTTTGTTCAACTTTTAATAAACTGATGCTGAATTGTATAAGTTTCATCATTTGAATTAATTAGGTATGCTTTTGATTAATACAATTTAATAATAATAAAAAAAAAAACTGAATTCAGAAAAATTTTAAAAGAAAACAGAATTTGAAAAAAAACAAACTGCATTCATAGTTTAGTTCAACGTAAAGTTCAAATAGTTGTTTGTTTGTTATATTGACTGCTGTCATTAAAAGAAACACATGATTGCTTGACATTGACATGAGTCCATCTGCACCCAGATCCCCTGACCTCTACCCAGCTGAAAACTTGTGGCGTGACATTAAAAATGTAGTTTCTGAATAAAACCCAAACATTCACAGAAACTGTGGAACGCAGTTGGTTCTTCCTGGGCTGAAATACCTGTTTCAAGGTGCCAGAAGCTGGTCGACTGCGCAGCACTTATCAAAAACAATGGTTATGCAACTAAATATTAGTTCAGTCATTTAAACTGAAGTTTAAAAAATGTCTTTTGTTTCTAAGTGCTTTGAGTTTGAAAACAAAAATGTTGATACTGCTAGTTTTTTTACAGATTAATATTCCTTTTCTTTGCCTCCTGTAAAAAAAAACAGACTTCATAAAATCTTCATAAATTCATAAAATTGCAGCAGGGGCAGTGATATTACCCAGCGCCTGAAAGTAGTCCCCACTAGGTAACTAGTTATGATATAGCTGGGGACTACTTTCAGGCGCTGGGTAATATCACTGCTCCTGCTGCACCCATGCTTCCTTGATTATTACGCCGGAACGAGAGTATAGTTCCTAGCCATATTGGCCTAGAAAATCACAACTTTTCATTTTCCATCAGTCTTAGTACACGATGTAACTACAGAAGAGTCAAGCTTTAAATAGGAAAAATATCGAAACTCTTTGGTCGTTTTTGAGCGAGATGCTAACGGTCTAATCAGATTCAATGATCTATGCTAAGCTATGCTAAAAGTGCTACCACCAGACCCAGAGATATCGGCTGAATGGATTCAAAAACGGTAAAACTCACCTGTTTAACTCTGGGAGAGTTGGAAAATTAGCAAAAAAGTGGAGTATTTCCAAAAAAAGTGGAGTGTTTTAAAAATAATAAAAATATTTGCACTTTATTCACTTTCATTAAGGCACTGCTATTTATTTGAACACAACTGTACGCGATCAACTTGCTCCAGTATCAAGCTGTGAAAGATTGACACTGAAGACCGTGTGAGCCGCGAGGACTGCCATAGGGCTGCAACAAAGCATTCTTTTGATAATCAATGCGCACATGCATTAAAGCAGTGTTTTAGCTTTATTGTGCTCAATATTTATAATGATATTAATAACAGTGTGATAATAAATGTTGTTTACTGTATATTGTACGTCTGTATTTTGGAACAGACCAGACAGAAGTAGGGACTCAGGAGGTGAACTAATACAGCACATGTGGCTCTCACGTGACGAAAGAACGAACGATTCTCGGACCAGAACACTGAATCAAGAACGAAGAACGAATCAATTCTGATTCCTGTACCAGAACTCTGCCGAGTGCAGTAAAGATTCCTCTGATTGAAAAACAAAGCATGAAAAAATGTCCAGATATGATTTTAAGCCGTACTGCACATCCCTAGAGATAATCCAAACTATTTCCTGAATAACAGTATAAATAGATATGGTGACGCAGTGAAGTGGTGCACGGCTGTATTTGTGTGGATCTCTCTCTCTCTCTGTTAATGGCAGAGTAAAATGAGGGTGTTTATGCCTTTAAGCACCTGCTGGTGGCAGTGTGAGAGTGAGTGTGTGTGTGTGTGTGTGTGTGTGTGTGTGTGTGTGCGTGTGTGTCTCCTGAAGATGTTTTTTTAAATCGTGTACCAAGTCAAGCAGCGCAGCTGAGACTGGAGACCGGCTTGGATATTGTAAGCACACACACAAACAGTGAAACACACTGTAACTCAGGGGTGCCCAATAGGTCAATCGCAATCTACCAGTCGATCGCAAAGGCAATGCTGGTAGATCACACATCATTTAAATATGCTTAGGTCAGTGGTTCTCAACGAGGGGGGTGTGGATGCGAGACGTACTTATAACTTAAAAATATATATAAATGAATAACAGCACCACCTCTCTATGCATTCTGTTTTGAAGCAGCTCAAGCCGTTTGTGAAATACAGACTGAACAGCGGTTCAAAACACCCGACCGCTGCATGAGCATATGATACAGCTCTCGGCTGGATAAAGCAAGCCACTGTTGTAAGAGTCAAGTTTTGATGGATGCCGACTGTAATCAAGGAAAAGATGATTACAGTGACATACAGGAGTTCATTAGGCGTGCGCGTGTCTGTTATTACTGATCACTATGACATATTTCTGCTCGAACACAGTTCAGTAAATTCACGTAGTTGTAGCGAGTGTTTTATTACGGATGCTCGCGTGTTTTGGAGACGTTTGTGAGGATCAGTGGTGTTTCTGTACAATATGGGCATCAGAAGCTCCAAACACTGATTGACAGAGGAACTGTTCACTGATGACCTTTCCATACTTTCAGAATGGTCTCATTTTTCATTAGTATTATGGTGCGTTTAGTGATTCTGAATGGATCCGTAGTTTATATGCAGTCCTTTGGTAACTCCATGTCGTCTTGTTTGGTATGGCAGGTTGACTTGTGCTTATTTGTTAATTGTTCAGAATCAGAATCAGAATCAGAACAAGCTTTATTGCCAGGTATGTTTACACATACGAGGAATTTGTTTTCGTGACCAGCTTCTGCAGTGCAACAGGATAAGTAATAACACTAGAATACAGAGGTTTTAGTTATGAGAAAATGCTGGGGGGTCTTGCAGTATTGATCTGGAGAGGAGGGGGTCTTGGAGTAAAAAAGGTTAAGAACCACTGCTTTAGGTAAATGCAGACACAGTACTAAGAACAGAACATTTTTTTAATTAATAAATAAATGAATGCAATATAAAGATACATCCCAACAAGCGTTTTTAATTGATGTATTGTATATGCATTTTATTATTTATGCATTTATTTTTCATTTGGTAGATCTCTGTGAGTTTCTCATTTGAAGAGTAGATCCCACACAAAGAAGTGCTGTAACTGAACTGAATCACACTTTAATTCCTCTTCCATAGCAACCAAACTATCACCTTTAAGAATAAATACAGCTTAAGTTCTGCACTAAAAAAAAAAGTTTTCCTACCTAGTCTTTATTTTTCTTAATTTCCAGTAAAAATATCCTTGAAACAAAATAAATTTACTTGAGAAGCTACACTGCATAAAATATTAAGTGTTTGTTTGCAAAATGTCTGTGTTTACAGAAATACACATATTAAATATACTGAAAAAAACTAAACAAAAAAAAAACAAAAAAAAATTATTTGAACTGTAAAGGAAATCCTTCTTTTGAGGGACTTGTTTTTTATATGGATTAATATTTTGTTACGCCATTAAGAGGCATCAGGTATCCTAGCGCATATCGATGAGCTGAAATAACAGATATAAACAGCTTGGCAGGTTTAGCAAGCAATTTTCCTCACTCTAGCCTTGTTTGTTCTGGTGTTGGCTAAAAGACTTCCTCTGTAAGTGCATTACTGTACACACATTTTGAGTTATTAGGTCATTCATACAATCACTATCGTCACAAGTGTACTCACACAGAATCTGTCTTTTGTCCTGCATCAGAAAAGAAATGAACGCTTATGCTTGCTGATGTTTCTATGAGAATGAGAGCAGTGGGCTGACATTTAGACAAGGCTAGCGGGAACAGAGTCATGCAGAGAACAGACAGAAGACTCACGGGTGCGAATGCGCCGTCTCGTAGCGCTCGAAGGGGTGCATCAGGTCGTGCTTGTTGTTCATGTAACACTGAGTGCACAGGTCGTAGTCGAAACACACCTTACACTTCCAGCGCATTCCCATGATGCCGTGCTTCTTACAGCTGTCACAGATGATGTTTGAATGTCGGACACCTACGAGGAAGAAAGGGAAGTGAACACAAGGGTATATTAAATGAAAGATCAGCACATCTTCTGCTAGAATCCAGCAAACGCTGAAGACGACAGCAGCGCAGTGAGTCTCTGAACACGCTCACGTCTGTCTGCATGTCTGTTTTCCTGAGGCTTTCGCTCCATTAATCAGAAACACGTCGTTTGAGGCAGATGAGACTGATTTAATGATGCGGCAAAAGCATTAAGCATTTCCTTATAAACAAGAGCCACAGTCTGCTGCTGAAAGATAAAAAGTACTCGTACTGTATCGTGTATCTTGTCAGTGTGTGCACTTGCTTGGCCATTTGTAGTTGATAAACAGGAAAGTGGGTTCAAGCGCCAGCAGAAGGCAGTGTAATGAAGTGGTCTTTAAGAGAAGCAGTCTATCAGCGGAAGTTTAAAATCAGCTCGTAAGTGTATTTACTTGTCTCAGTGTTTAGCGCATTTGCCGTTGCTAGGAAACGCTTATTTTGTTTACTAGGATGAGAGTTGCTGAAATCGCGTTTGGTCTCGTACTGTATCGTGTATCTTGTCAGTGTGTGCACTTGCTTGGCCATTTGTAGTTGATAAACAGGAAAGTGGGTCCAGCTGAATTGAAATGATCATTTGTTGGATTGGTATAATAAAGGTTATTATACCGCGGCAGTCGTCGTGTGAAGCCCTCTTAGTGTGAAGACCAAAGAGTGTAAAGACCATCGACTCTACCGTGCGACTCCACCGGGCAGGGACACCGGCAAGGGATAGTAGTAGCTTTTTATTTAATTTTTTCATTGATATGTTTATTATTGAAATGTTGTTATATGCATGTGTTAATTTTATTTAATTTCTTTATTTTCTTAAATATGTGGGTAGATAGTATTTATAGAGTTGTAACTTTTTAGTTTTAGTTACTTTTTCTTATTTGTAAGTCGCTTTGGACAAAAGCGTCTGCTAAATGACAAAAGTAAAAAAGTAAAAAGTAAAAAAGGAAGGAAGGAAAGAAGCAACGCATCTCATTCATAGTAATGTCATGCAGTTTGACAGACAGACATTGATCTCGTTCATCTGAAAGACACATAATCAGTTCAGGGATGCACAGAACTGTGGTGTAACTATTAAAGCCAGTAAGCATCTTGAAGTAGCTTTCTTGAAGCATCTTGGAGACACAATTCTTCTGGATTTAGTCTCAGTTTGTTCTGTTTCTTCATGATCTGGATGATGATCAGATCAGATCTCAAAAATCTCAATGGATTATTACTATTAATGGCTAAATGAATGTATGGAAATGTAAACAGATATTTCCTACTGACACACCACAGTAAAAGATAGAAATAACTGACTTAAAACCATTTTTTATCTGGTGAAATACTAGTGTTGTGATGATTTTGGCCAGCGCTGTATAAGCTTCTGCAGCTGCTGCAGTGTTTAGCATGGCTGGAACTGGAGGAGGTGTTGGGTCTCACCGATCTGTGCGTTGTCGTACAGCAGCAGGTCGTAGGCGCTCTGGTATCCGGTGCGGTAGTTGGTGCGCGTCCCGCTGTCCCACTGCACCACCACAGTTTTGTCGGGCGTGGTGGTGCTGCCCTGCCGGCCGATCTCCACCACCGTGCCCACGTGCCCCTCTCCTTCATCCTGGTTCCCCCACTTCCAGTCCAGGCCGCGCACCACACGCATGCCCACCTCCATGCTGCCGCGCGCCGGCTGCCCGCTGTGGCCCTCGCTGTGCTTGCGGTGCGCTCGCGGGCCGGCGGTGGCTGCTGGGGGTCGAGGCGCCGCGAGCGGAAGGGTCTCTGGAGACAGATCAGGGGTGACTGCAAACACACAAGGACAGAGACAATCAGTTCTCCAGCTCTCACCTTTCAGCATCAAGCAGGGATGCTCCATTATGACAAAAATATTAATCAGGATTACTTTGGTCAATACTGTAATCACATTATTTAACACGATTATTAGTGGGCCATATGACCAAAACTTTAGATGGAAGATTTATTTAAAGATATCTATCAAATATGTGACCCTGGACCTGGCAAAGTGTGGTTTTGGACGATATCAGCATAAATCCTTTTCATTTTTTGGTACAAATATATTAAAGTAACTTGACATTATCATTGAAGACCAGCAATAAAACATAATAATGGCAATATATACATGTCAAAGTCAGACATGCCCCTTTGCCAGCTGTGATGCCTGGTTACTGGTTTAAACTTGACCCAGGTTTTTAAAAGATTTCTGGGTCAGCACACCTTAATACTGTAGCTTCAACAATTGATTGCCAATTCAACGTCAATGTTTGAATAAACTGACAGCTCGGATGCCCAGATTATGCAGAGCTGTAATAGCTGCTAATGCTGGATATTTTAATGAATCGAAAATTTCATTTTTTTCTATGTATAAACTGTGTATGTAATAAAATATGTTTTCGTAGTTTGTGTTGTCCCTTATCAGTGCAAAGTTATCACAAATTAAAAAGGATTCATGCCAATATTGTCCAAAACCCCACTTTTCTAGGGCGTTTCCAAACTTTTGGAGGGCAGTGTACATAAACTGAATAAATAGGTTTTCTGGCTGAGATACAACTATTTGAAAATCTGGAATCTGAGGGTGCAAAAATATCTAAATATTTGATTACAGCCGTTCCCGGGGCAACCGCTACTTCTGCCGCTCTCAAAGCGCCTCCTGCTGGCAGAAAACCAGTTTGCATTTTCAGTAATAAGCCCGTCTCCAGCAACATGCTTCTGTTGTTGCTCAATTATTTTTAGTTTTCTTCAGCACTTTTCATATTCTTTATCCTGGCTGAAGCACATTTGTTTCAATCTATAAGAATAATAAGCCCACACACCAGTCAAAAGATTTTGAACAGTAAGATTTTTGTTTTTTAAAAAAGTCTCTTCTGCTCAGCAAGCCTGCATTTATTTGATCCAAAGTACAGCAAAAACAGTAAAACTGTATTGAACACTATTGAATATAACTGCTTTCTATTTGAATATATTTAAATGTATTTTATTCCTGTGATTTCAAAGCTGATTTAGCATCATTACTCCAGTCTTCAGTGTCACATGATCTTCAGAAATCATAATAATATACTGATTTACTGCTCAACAAACATTTCTGATTATTATCAATGTTGAACACAGTGGAGTAATTTTTTTTTTCTTGTTTCTTTGTTGAATAGAAAGATGGAAAGATCAGCATTTATCTGAAATAAAAAGCTTTTGTAACATTATACACTATCATTCAAAAGCTTGGAGTCAGTATATAGGCCTATAAATATAAATAAATATTATTTATTTGGGGGGGGGGGGTTATGGTTATATAAATTAATACTTTTATTTAGCAAGGATGCTTTAAATTGATCAAAAGTGATGATAAAGACATTTATAATGTTACAAAAGATTTATATTTCAGATAAATGCTATTCTTCTGAACTTTCTATTCAAAGAAACTTGAAAAATTTATTTTCAGCTGCTTTCAATATAATAATAATAATAATAATAATAATAATAATAATAAATGTTTTTTGAGCAGCAAATCAGAATGATTTCTGAAGGATCATGTGACTGGAGTAATGATGCTAAATCAGCTTTCAAATCAGGAATAAATGACACTTTAAATATATATTCAAATAGAAAGCAGTTATTTTAAATAGTAAAAATATTTCTAAATGTTACCGTTTTTGCCGTATTTTGGGTAAAATGCAGGCTTGGTGAACAGAAGAGACTTCTTTAAAAATTAAGAATTCTGAGGTGATTCTGAGATGTGTATTCGACAGGGATTTCACATATCCTGTTTGTATGAAGGCTAAGATGAGCATTCATTTATTTGTGCTATTTTCTAAAATAATATATAGGAGGAGGTTTCATAGACTTGGCAAAGTCATTTTTCATAAGTTTGTAGGTACATACATCTGTTGTGGGTGTTCTTGGCAGTTTTTAAATAGTGTTCATATCGATATCGGAATTATATCGTATCGACCGAAATTAAGAAATATATTGTGTTATAAATGTTGGCCATATCATCCAGGACTAACTAGGTGTATACAAGTATAGGATCGGGAATCGGTAGGTACTCAATATTCAATGACTCAGATCGGATCGGGTCCAAATCTTGATTGGGACATGCCTAGTATCAAGTCAAGTCTAATTTACTTGTATTGCACTTTTCACAACACCTCATCATTTCACCGCTTCACAGAAAGTCTTGCGGTTATGTCAATAATGCCGTAGTGCTTTAACAGATCAAGTTTTAAGGCTGCGCGATATGACGATATATGACAATGATACACGTGATCCGAAGAATTTAGACCTAGCTATAGTCAAGTCACATTTATTTCTACAGCGCTATATGAGTATGATATGAGTTTAACATGATGCAGATTTAATTAGCAGTCATTGAAGCAATAGGTCTATAATTTCAGTAGCGCTGTAACTGAATAAATCAAGTACATGTTGTTCTTAAAGAAAAAATTTTGTTCTTTTAAGCAGTAGGTGCTAGTCCTTTACAACTGGCTGCAAATTCTGAAATGCTAAATTAACTACATTTTTCTCATTGAATGCCTTGTTTCACTTCAATTGTAACATCACAAAAACAAAACGGGTTGTAAATGTGTCATGTTGCATTTAAAACACTATTTCTGCGATGAAGTTTATTTTGCATGTCAAACATCAATAAAATGCATTAGAGAAGTTGTCTACAAAGGCATAATTATTAGAACTTGTTTCTTTGTATTATATTTCAACCTTCACACCAGAACAGATGTGACAAGTTTCCAGAGATACTGAACGTGAAAGTGTCAGAGATCACAATTCAAGCCGTTTATGTGGCCTCTCCAGCTAAAGAGAGCACATGCCTCATATTCTCATGACTCCAGTGCTTTTTATGGTTTTCCTTGTGGAAGTTGAGGGATTTACTGTAATACCACTTAATATTAGTCGTTTAGTCTCTATTTTTAATGCATTGGTCTGGGAAGCTCCATCCACAATGACATCTCATTGGTTTCAAACTTTGGTGTAAAAAACTAAGCATGATCTGGCAGGAGCACGGCATTGCTGTCATCCAGTATGAACAGGACTGATGAAAAGGGTGTTACTGAATCACTGATAAATCCCGGTTTAAATGGTCTGATATTGTGTCTGATCTAGGTAAATGCATGCCTTTTTAAAAAATGCAACAAAAAAAAGGTTAAGATCGGTCCTGGACCTGCAGGTGTCTTGTGTGAAGTTTCTGCTGAGCCAGCTTTTTCACTTAATTGGGATACCTTGCAGAGAGATGGTAGAAACCGTCTTATGGTCATTTCTGCGGCACTAGAGCCACAAAGCATGCATAAAAATGAACTAGAAAGGAAAGTTCATCACCATTCCTATTATTGACAGAGAATATCTTTCTTTCTTCTCCTATCAAAACTGTCATTGTTCAAGTAAATCCAATCAAACCCAAATGCAACCTTGTGAATCGGACATCAGTATAACCAGCCGTAGTAATGAATGCAGTCAAAACGATTACGCAGCAGTACATGAAGCACGGTCAAAGCAGCCCTCGTACAAGCTGCTGAAATCAGACGTTCACCTTTAATTAAATAGGCTAACATATGCCAGCTGTTTGCACCAAATACTGCCTTCAAACTCTGTCTCATAACTACAACAGACAAGGAGAAGAGCAGCAGATGTGTGTCCACTCAGCCCTGGGCGCTCAACCTGTTGGACCAACGAAGAGAGTTTATCCCTTATCAGCGCTTCTGAACAGATGGACAGCTCTACAGTGAAGCAGCTTTCTCACGGAGATTCACACAGAAGTCCATGTGACCCCGCTGGCCTTCACAGCACTGGACAATGCACAGAAACTGAAGGAAAACCTGTTCATGTTACAGCCAAACACCAATGCATGCTCATTATAGTGAATGTATTTGAAAGTTTCAAAAGACATTTGGAATTAAAGAGAAAAAAAAAAAACACATAAGCTACACCTCTTTTCCACCGTGGGACCGCACTGCTGTCAAACCTACCCTTAACACACCTCTCTGAAGCAAACGTCACAGCATTCCACCAGCAGGAGGGAAATTAATTAATATTATATCGTAAAACAAACTTAAAGTGACAGTTCACCCAAAAACGAGAATACTTTTTGTTCCAAACCCGTAAAACCTTCGTTCATCTTCGGAACATAAATTAAGATATTTTTGATGGAATCCGAGCTCTCTGACCCTCCATAGACAGCAAATATCCTCACACGAGCAAGGCTCAGAAACATAGCAAGGACATCATTAAAATAGAAACATCTGGATCCAAGCCTTACAAAGATCTGAGATGACCGAACACCTGAGAAGAGATGATGCCAACCCCCCAGAAGACCTCAGAGGATGTTAACCTTGGAACAACATGTAAAACTACCAGATTTTGCTTAATCGCAACATTTAATCACAATCCCAAAGTTTAATCGCAACATTTAATCATTGCAGTTAATAGTGTTCACCGTCTGTTTGATTGTGTCATTTGTAACTAACTGCATGATTCTTACTGTACATTTCTGTCATAGTCACCACTAATAACCTACTCCTAAATATAATGTAGAAACTTAATCTTCTGTAAAGCTGCTTTGAAAAGCGCTATACAAATAAACTTTAATTGAATTGTTAAAATAGTCCATGTGACATCAACCATAATTTTATGAAGCTACGAGAATACTTTTTGTACACAAAGACAACAAAAACAATGACTTTTTGGATGACAATGACAATGGATTGTTGAATAAAGTCGTTATTTTTGTTTTCTTTGTGCACAAGAAAGCTTCGTAGCTTCATAAAATTACAGTTGAACCTCTGATGTCACATGGATTATTTTAACAATGTCCTTGCTACGTTTCTGAGCCTTGATCGTGGTAGTATCCTTGCTGTCTATGGAGGGTCAGAGAGCTCAGATTTCATCAAAAACATCTTCATTTGTGTTCTGAAGATGAATGAAGGTCTCACGGGTTTGGAACGCCATGACAGTGAGTAAATTATGACAGAATTTTAATTTTTGGGTGAACTAATTCACCATCATTTCATTTTGATGGTGTCTGAAAGTGAGTTTTGCCATTAAACTTGTTTTAAATGTCTTAAGTGTCAATGCTAGCTGATAGCTTGATATAAAAACATGGGAAAGGAACAGCGGTGCTTACCGTCTCTAACTCTTAACTCTAGACCCACTTGGCCTGCTTTGGCCCAAGGTATTCGGCGCGCCCAAAATTATTCCTTTAATTAACATCATGTTTCAAGCACATTTGTTCTTAGAATATCCACATAATAAAATCCCAAGATGAAAACAGCAATTAGGCTTAGCTCGAATGGATGTGTGTATTCATGAATGATGAAGCAGAAATCTGTGCTCTTCATCTGTGCATTCTGCTCCACGCCGTTTATTATAATAGTCATCATAACACAATACTGAATTCTGTCAAAGTATTTTTACACCCCTACTATCCTAATATATTAAACAGCATGTTGATAATCATGCATGGCTAAAACTGAATGTGGATTGCACTGCTCCGATTCTGATGTCCTGAGGTCACGATCATTAATGTCTCAACGCTCTGAACAAGCAAAAATAGTTTTCAAAAATAGGAACTGCTCCCTTCCCATAAGACAACGTCCTCCATTCCTGAGTCACCAGAGCCTGGAGTGGAGTAAAGCTCAGTCCGAGAGTCTGCAAACACTCACAGCTACTGTTCAGCATCAACAGTATTCACTTCCACAATAGGACAGACTAACAGCGCCCTCCCTGCTTACCGGGGTGATGAGATTCATAGCAGACTGCTGTCACTCAATGGCTGGATGTCTAAGTGGTGCCCGCAGAATAACATAGACTTTATAGACAATTGGACGAGTTTTTGGGGCAGACCTGACCTGTTGAAAAGAGATGGTGTTCATCCCTCCTGGGGTGGTGCCGCTCTTCTCTCTAGAAATATGGCACATAGTTACACTTAGAGTTCGTACTTGACTTAACTGGGGCCCAGGTCAGGAAGCAGACAGACTGGCTAAACCGACCATCTGCTGGCCGCCTCACGTCACAGAAGTCAGTTAATTCTCAGCACATAGAGACTCCTTCACCTAGATATCACACTATAGAGACTGTGTCTGTTCCCCGAACTAGAAAATACAGAAAACGTCCAAACCAAATTAAGAGTAACAATTTAATTGATGTTCAACAAATAAAAAATGTTTACAATACAGAGAAACAATTGATCAAACTTGGCTTACTGAATATCAGGTCCCTTTCTACAAAAGCACATTTTGTAAATGATTTGATCAGTGATCATAACCTAGATTTGCTCTGTTTGACAGAAACATGGCTAAAACCAGAGGAACACATTACTTTAAATGAGTCCACCCCCCAAGATTACTGCTATTAAAATGAGCCACGTCCAAAAGGTAAAGGGGGAGGTGTTGCTACAATTTATAGCAATATTCTCAGTATTTCTCGGAGGGCAGGCTTTAAGTATAACTCGTTTGAAGTTATGGTGCTGCGTATAACATTATCTAGAGAAACACGTGTTAGTGATAAATCCCCTGTGATGTTTGTACTGGCTACTGTATACAGGCCACCAGGGCACCATACAGACTTTATTAAAGAATTTGCTGATTTTCTATCTGAGTTAGTACTGGCTGCAGATAAAGTCTTAATTGTTGGTGATTTTAATATCCATGTCGATAATGAAAAAGATGCATAAGGATCAGCATTCATAGACATTCTGAACTCTATTGCGGTTAGACAACACGTTTCAGGACCTACTCATTGTTGAAATCATACTCTAGATGTAATACGGTCACATGGAATTGATGTTAGTGGTGTTGAAATTCTGCAGCAAAGCGATGATATCTCAGATCATTATCTAGTCTTGTGTAAACTCCATATAGCTAAAACTGTAAATTCTACTCCTTGTTACAAGTATGATAGAACCATCACTTCTACCACAAAAGACTGCTTTGTAAGTAATCTTCCTGATTTATCTCAATTCCTCAGCATATCCAACAGCGCAGAAAAACTTGATGATGTAACAGAAACTATGGACTCTCTCTTTTCTAGCACTTTAGATACAGTTGCTCCTTTACGCTTAAGGAAGATCAAAGAAAACAGTCTGACTCCGTGGTATAATGAGCACACTCACACCCTAAAGAGAGCAGCCCGGAAAATGGAGCACAGCTGGAGGAAAACAAAACTAGAGGTGTTTCGTATAGCTTGGCGGGAAAGTACGCTATCATACAGAAAAGCATTAAAAACAACTAGATCTGATTACTTTTCGTCTCTTCTAGAAGAAAACAAACATAACCCCCGGTATTTATTCAATACAGTCACTAAATTAACGAAAAATAAAGCATCAACAGGTGTTGGCATTTCCCAAGAGCACAGCAGTAATGACTTTATGAACTACTTTACTTCTAAGATCGATACTATCAGAGATAAAATTGTAACCATGCAGCCGTCAGCTACAGTATCGCATCAGATGCACTATAGATCCCCTGAGGAACAACTCCACTCATTCTCTACTATAGGAGAGGAAGAATTGTATAAACTTGTTAAATCCTCTAAAATCAACTAAATCTAAACTACTAAAAGAGCTACTTCCAGGAGTCATAGATCCTCTTTTGGCTATTATTAATTAATCACTGTCATTAGGATATGTCCCCAAAACCTTATAAGTTATTAAGCCTCTCATTAAAGAACCACAACTTGACCCCAAAGATTTAGTTAATTACAGACCGATCTCAAATCTCCCTTTTCTGTCAAAGATACTAGAAAAGGTAGTATCCTCACAATTATATTCCTTCTTGGAGAAAAATGGTATCTGTGAGGAATTCCAGTCAGGATTTAGATATCATATTACTGCAACTGCTCTCATTAGAGTTACAAATGACCTGCTTCTATCATCTGATCGTGGTTGTATCTCTTTATTAGTTCTACTGGATCTTAGTGCTTTGTTCGACATTATCAACCACAACATTCTTTTAAATAGACTAGAACACTTTGTTGGCATTAGTGGAAGTGCATTAGCATGGTTCAAATCGTACTTATTTGACCGCCATCAATTCGTAGCAGTGAATGAAGAGGTATCATATCGATCACAAGTGCAGTACGGAGTACCTCAAGGCTCAGTACTAGGGCCGTTACTTTTCACGCTTTACATGTTACCCTTGGGAGATATTATCAGGAGACATGGTGTTAGCTGTCACTGTTATGCTGATGATACTCAGCTCTATATTTCTTCACGGCCCAGTGAAACACACCAAATTGAGAAACTAATGGAATACATAGTTGATATAAAAAAACTGGATGACGAGTAACTTCTTACAGCTAAATTCTGAAAAAACAGAGGTGTTAATTATCAGACCTAAAAACCCCACATGTAATAACCTTGAACACTATCTAACACTCAAGCTGCTCTGTCAATTCTTCTTCATCAGTTAGGAACCTAGGTGTGCTGTTTGATGGCAATCTTTCATTTGAAAGCCATGTTTCTAGCATCTGTAATACTGCGTTTTTCCATCTCAAAAACATATCTAAATTGTGACCTATGCTTTCAACGTCAAATGCAGAAATGCTAATTCATGCGTTTATGACCTCAAGGTTAGACTATTGTAATGCTTTATTGGGTGGTTGTTCTGCACACTTGATCAACAAACTACAGTTGGTCCAAAATGCAGTGGCTAGAGTTCTTACTAGAACCAGGAAGTATGACCATATTAGCCCGGTTCTGTCAACACTGCACTGGCTCCCTATCAAACATCGTATAGATTTTAAAATCTTGTTAATTACTTTACCTTTTCCTATTTAGCACCCAAACTCTGGAACAATCTACCTAACACTGTTCGGGAGGCAGACACACTCTGTCAGTTTAAATCTAGATTAAAGACACATTTCTTTAACCTGGTTTACACATAACACACTAATACACTTCTATTATTCAAATCTGTTAAAGGATTGTTAGGCTGCATTAATTAGATCAACCAGAACCGGAAACACTCATAACACACAATGTACTCGTTACATCATAAGAAGAATGGCATCTACGCTAAAATTTGTCTGTTTCTTTCTTATTCTGTTTCTCAGTCCGTGTCCGGATCAGATGGTGGATCGGCGCCGGGAGATGATGTGATCCGGTGGAGGCCGGACACCTGGATGAGCCCCGGGGACATATCCCCAGTGAAGACCTCGACTTAAATACAATAAAACTAAAAATAAAACAAAATAATTAAAAATACAATAAAATACCTAACTATATAATACTATTATTGTTAGAAATTGCAACAATATAAAAATAGAAATAATACATTTATACATTTAAAATTTCAATTAAAACAATAATTAAACAATAAATAAACAATAATATACTGGTCAGAGGAGAACTGGCCCCGACTGAGCCTGGTTTCTCCCAAGGTTTTTTTCTCCATTCTGTCACAGAGGGAGTTTTGGTTCCTTGCCGCTGTCGCCTCTAGCTTGCTCAGTTGGGGACACTTCATTTCTAGTGATTATCGTCAGTTTGATTTCACAGATACTATTTAAACTAAACTGATCTAGACAATAATATCTCTGAGTTCAATAATGAAATGCCTTTAACTGAAAATGTAGTGTTTAATCTTACTTTTACACATTACTGACACTCTATCCTCCAATTTGATACTGTTAAGTGCTTTGACACAATCTGTATTGTTAAAAGCGCTATATAAATAAAGGTGACTTGACTTGACTGTACCGGACTTCACATGAGACTTTTCACACTTTTTGGTCAAATAGGGCTGGGCGATATAGCTAAAAAATGTATCACAATATAAATGTTTCATATCTGTTGGTATCTGTAATTATTGAAAATAAATGTAACCACTGTATTTTTAATTTACCCAGTTTTTTTAGGACAAACAAATTATTTTACTTTTATCAGTCAAACACAATAAGATACAAATATCCCCTTTCTTATATTTTATATGCATATTAGTGTTAAAGAAACTTTTTGGCCTGTCTCCTGAGGCCACAGGAGGGCGCAATGAGCAAAACAATGCACCGCATTAAATTGTTTATTCAATGCAATAAAATAACAACGATCTATAAAAAAAGTGCATAAAAAAGTGCATAACGTCTAAGCTAACATACGTTAAATATAATTGTAAACTGCATAAGCAATTATGAACAAAACAGCATCATGTATTCTTATCAGTCTTATCAGTGCGCACGAGATGCGGTGATGATGATGATGTAAGTGTCCAGTGTTTCCCATACATTTATTGTGTGGCGGACCGCCACTATATCAAAATTGATCGCCACAAATAGCTTTTTCAAAAGGCTTTGACTTCGTTGAATAAACATGAGCACTGCACGTTTCAAAATCAAAACACGGTGCTAATGTTTTTATATTAGTGTATCTCTGAAGGAAATTTTTGATTTCATTTCCATTTCATAAAGCAGTGTTTATGAGTGCAGTGCTGCTTTGTGTACAGCGTTACCGGGGAAACAGAAGTGGCACCTAGTGGCAAAGAATGAATTTGCATTTTCATTCAGACCAATGTGAAAATCAACGGACGGTTTTACGCAGCAAACACGCAGAGCTGTAAACGTAAAGCGGTATCCCCTGCCACAAAGTGAGTGTAAGTCTGTGGGAAACACTGAGTGTCGTTGTTGTACTTTATTGTTGTGCTATATCATTGCTATTACTCCTAGCACGCGCTAGCATACCAAATATGTTTTCTATCGTTATCGATGAAGGTGTACCATCGATAAATACTGATATGGTTTTATCGCCCAGGGCTACAGTCAGTATACAAATTCATTAACAAGACTGCATAATGCCAATTTTGTCATTTGTTTCAAGCTTGTATATTTCACAGTTCATGAAGAAAGTCACACTACATGAAAAATACGCATTTTCCTCATGCAAGTTTTATTTGAAGTTGTTTAAAATAATAAAATGAAAAAGTAATAAAAAAAAAGATCCATCCAGATGAATACATCCAAGAACAGAGAAAAACGGCATGATGACATGTCATGCCAGCTGCCATATATCTGCGCTAGAGTCTAGAGTGACACAAGTCGTACTTTGGTTTGTTCCCGCTGCACCTCTGACAGAACGGGCTGGAGCTGGCTTAAATCAGACACACATGGTGACCCGGTGCGGTTTAAAGAAGGAGAGGAGAGCGAAGATAAATCAACACTCATCCAGGATAAACAGCACACTGAAGGGGGATTACATCAACCCTCGAGGAGCGGCCAAAACACATCCATTCCTCATGAAACACAGTCGAAGAAACATCGCTAACTCTTCCAGCCAGCTGACAGCGAGCGTTAGCACTGTACTGTGAGACCGCACTTAACCAATGGCTTGGGTTCTGATCAAACTCTCACTTAATAGATCTAGGCACATACACGGAGTTTGCATAACAGCCAGTGTTGTGATTGTGAATGTACTATGCATTACGCATCAGATGCCAAGAGAGCCAACATGAACAGAAGACACCCAATCAACCTTGCCCAACAAATAAGTCTTATTTCCATCATGCCTTTTTAACTTAAAATGCCTAAAGCAACAGAATGTGATTATTACAAAGAGTTAAAGCAGAACAAACACACAAACCACTTACAAGCCATATGTTTCAGAACGCTTCGAATCATCCTCGCTGTCCTGCTTCAACGCTCACCTCGCTCTCAGCCGTCCACAGCTGTTTGTTTTGGGGTGAACTTTGCTCAGATTGGGAACTCAAGAGACTCAAATGCTCACTGGCAGCAGATTCGAGAGCAGAACAAACATGACAGGCACATTTCCCTGCACAATGCTGTCGTTGATAATGGACAACCGGACATCTAGACAGCTTCAGAAGATAACACGGCTTAAAAAATAGTTGCATTGCCTAAAATAGTGACAACTTCTATTAGCTACAGGCTGGGGTGTATTTGGGAATAGGATCAAATAAACAGGTAAAGGCTCCAGGTTCAACACCGCTGAAGCTCGACTGTCTGTCCATAGGGGAAGAGAAAGGTTTAAAAGCAAAGTCAAGCCTGTATTTATATTAAAATAAAGTCCTGTGTGTTATTGAGTTGTTAATTTGTCTTTTTTGTCTTGTCCCTTTATTGGTGGGACAACTTTCTAAGTGAACTTTTCTAGACAAATTAATTTATCGACCGGCCAGGGACAGGAATTAGCCGATTTTCCGCGTTGGCATGTAAACAAAGTTCTCAATTTGTAATGTGTGTAGGGTCAAAGTAACCAGTGGTTAAATTAACACTTGTCTGGGACAAGTAGACCTAGTAGGGCAAGTGAGAGAGAATGTTACGGGTTAAAACGTCAATAACAAAAATAATTAAGGGAGCACTGAAACTTGGCCACCAAAACGTTTTTTTCATTCAATGTAAACGGGGACAGATAATGTATTTATATCATGCCAGAAGAGGCTCCTGCAGCCTGAGTGAATGAGAGAAATCAAAACAAATGAGCAACACAGAAGGTTATGTACATATATACACACACAGTATATATGATTTTACACAATAAACAAGAATTTAAATTAAGTGACTTACATTTTAGACACAATATTGACTGTTTTGGCTCAATTTCGCTGAAGAAAATAGTTTCCGATCAAAGTCACAGCAGAACTGTTTTGTATCCGATCAACACAGTGGTGTTTCATTTCTGAATGAGCTGACTGAACGAATCGTTTGAATGAATGACTCAATCCCGCCACCTACTGGTGGTTTTATTTCTACCCCTTTCCAGACACAGAGCACTTTATTTTGAGAGTAGATTAAGTGTGTAAACATATGTAACGTAGTTCAGATTTGTGGAACTATAATATTTTTCAGTTTAAATCTAGATTAAAGACACATTTCTTTAACCTGGCTTACACATAACACACTAATACACTTCTATTATTCAAATCCATTAAAGCATTGTTAGGCTGCATTAATTAGATCAACCGGATCCGGGAACACTCCCCATAACTAGGGCTGCGTATCGTTCAAAAATGTTCAATATCGATACCGATACCGGTTCCTGAACGATACTTTTTTCGATACCAATTTTCTCAAAAAACTTTGGTTTTATTTTTTTCAGCTTGTGGACATGTATACAGACTCAAAGATTCATCTCCTGAGCCACTGCACAAAGGAACAAAATATAGCCAACACAATAAATCAGTGCAAATAATGTTAATAAAGCTCAAATAGTTTTCAGTTTACACTCGTGCGTGCTCATTTTAAAACGCATAGCTCAGACAGAATCATCATTTCTATTCATTTATTCTAGGTTGTTAAAGACTTCAAGAAATTTAAAATCTTTATCCTCTTTCATAAGTGGATGTTTTATTTTCTTTCACAATATGTTTTATTGTTATTAAATTCTATGTTGTAGTAGGTCTAATTATTTGAATGCATAAAAACTACTTAGTTTATTCAAATTTATTCTTAAAACAGCTTTATGAAATGTTTTCTTTTTCCTCAGAAATTCTGTGTTCTGTATCTGGTTTTCAAATGAAGGCATAAAACATTCATTTCATTTTTCTTTTAAATTATTGAAAATAAAACTATTTATTTTGGCAAACAAAATGTTACTATTAAAATTAAAACATGGAAGAAATGTTGTGTGATCATGAATTAAAAAATAAGAGTTTTAATAATTTTAATAGTAGCCTAGTAGTAGCAGTATGTACACTCTGCTGAACAATATTAATATATTTCTGCTGCAGTGTCTTCCAAGTTAATCCGAACTTTTATTTTGACGGGTTTCCGGGAATACCTTTACAGTTCTGTGTGTATATGATATGACGCAAGTTTTACTCGAATCAAACGGTAAAATGCTCATGAAGTGACTCTCAGAGCAGTTCTAGAGCTGTTGTTCATGTGTTTATGTCCTCATTTAGTGAGACGGCAGACGCTGAAATGTCCCGCGAGCTTCAGTCTGTGTCAAGTAAGCGAAACTGAGCGATATAGAGAGCAGACTGCTCCGTGTGCTTTCGAAATGCTCTCGCGGATGTCAAACACTGATCAATCAGCACTGCGTCACTTCTAGTCAAACACACCTAGTGCTGCAGGCTTATTGGCTCACTGACGTTAATGAGATTAACCCCTTAGGTATCGAAATTTGGTACCGAACGACAAGACGTTTTTCGATACTCGGTGGTATCGAGGCAATTCGGTCGGTGCCTAAAAAGTATCGAACTCGATACCCAGCCCTACTCATAACACACAATGTACTCGTTACATCATAAGAAGAATGGCATCTACGCTAATATTCGTCTGTTTCTTTCTTATTCTGTTTCTCAGTCCGTGTCTGGATCAGATGGTGGATCGGCGCCGGGAGATGATGTCTCTCTGATGGTCGGCGGAGGCCGAGACACCTGGATGAGCCCCAGGGACATATCCCCAGTGAAGACCTCGACTTAAAATACAATAAAACTAAAAATATAATAAAAAACATAACTACATAATACTATTATTGTTAGAAATTGCAACAATATAAAAATAGAAATAATACATTTATACATTTAAAATTTGAATTATTTTGGATGTTCTAAAAGCCATTTCCTTCAATTTTTCTATGTACATTTTTGCAAAAGAAAGTAAACCGAAAATGAGAGCAGCGCAGATTTGAAAAGTTTTACAACACAAGTGTTACAGAAAGCTTAAGTATTATAACATAAGTGTGGTTAAGAGTATAATAATATGCAATGCAGTGTGTATTTAAAGCTCAGGGACGTGTATGAAGAGTCAGATTAGGACGGCACGTGCAGCTCATCATCATCTCATTATAATCTACTCGTCATATTGACAATGAGATAAGAATGACAGCAACACAATGACATGCATCAGTATTAGAAGCTCCTGCAATCTGAGCCGATTCGTTTTCCAGAAAAAAACTGTACAGTCCCTTGATCATGATGAATGAACAAAAACATGTCCAAAATATTAATTATATGAAGAAAATTAAGTCATTTTAAGACTACTGTAATTTAAGCATTATGACATTATTTTAAAGCCAATTAAGCATATTTTCCCAAATTCTCATTATTCGCAGGGTTTGAGTTATTTTTACAGAACTGCAGTAATTAATTTTATTTAAATCTGCTCAAATTGTAGAATACATTTATTTTTCACATTACAGCCATGTGAATTAGATTAGATGGGGTGCTTATGTTAAGAAAATAGCATTGGAATGCAACAAATGAACTAAAAATCTGCTTTTAAAGAGTTCACAACCATTTCTACATTCTTTGGGAGTGAAAAACATGCACGAAACCTTGAAATACAACCTAGAAATTATAACACAAAACAACCCAAGCCAAGATGCCACATCCCTGTAATCTCATCAGCAGGCCGCTGTTCAGGTGTCTTCTTTACCTGTTGATAGGTGTGCGCTGCAATGCTCCACGTGTCAGAACAATCAAAAAGCCATGATGTCCTGCAGACTTTTCACAACACGATGGATGGCGCCGATCCAAAGCAGCCCATCCCACAGGCCCTGTAACCTACAGCACGAGCCGGCTCACTCCCAGAAACAAGCCAAAGCAGTCAAAGACAGAAAGTGGGCATCACAGGAGCGTCTTCATCGCTGGACGTCTCTGCAGGCAATACTACTGAGCCAATCAGAATCACCGAAAGCGAGCGCTTACCAGGAACCCGTGCTGCTACAGGAAGTGGCCAGCGTTTAGTCCTTCGTGTGTCTGATCAGCACAGATTATCCCACACGGGACAAGAGGCTGATCTCACACACACACACACACACACACACACACACACAAACACACACACACGTAGAGTTGGGTATCATTTGAATTGTATCAATTCCGATTCCAATTCATATCGATTCCCATTTTTGATTGTTCTTTAAAAAAAGAAGTCAACATTTAGATATCAAATATATTTATTTATTTCATTGCTGTTGGATACCGTGAATAAAAATCAGCCAGCTACATAAAAATGACTCAATTAGGAGCTGTTTGTGTGCAGATTAGAGCATTATTCTGGATAAATTGAGACTTTTTAAATGGAGGTTGTAGTTCACTCACAATTCTGAAGAAAAAACATATATTTGATAACTAAAAATCTCATGGAATGATTCAATGACTCACTCAAGATTTACTCGTTTCATTACTGGATGAATCCGTGTTTTTGAATGAATCTCTTGAATGAATGATTCAAATACAAATACATTCTCGTTTGGCTCTGTTCGAAGGCGGTCGCATTTTTCTTCCCTCCCTCCCTCCTGAACTTCCCTGCTTGCTCTCTTGTATTGTCCTGTCCTCTTAAGAGACTCTCGCTGCACTATTTGCAAAACCGAAATTATGGATCTGATCAACTGGTCTCTAAATGCAATTGACACCATCTTCTCGACTAGGAAAGCGGGATCTGGAGAACCGGAATGTCCCGCTGGGACGTTTGCTGCTGGCTACACGATGGACGCATGGGAGAGATGGCGGGTCGTGTGTCTAGCAGCTCTCTCCGTGGAGGACATTGAAGACGTTGCCCTAAATTATCAGAAAATTAAGGAGACGGGACTGGCTGTCCAAAACCTCTCACGGCTGCCCGTCATGATGGAGTCTGTGGGCAGAGCGGTCGCCTCGGAGACTGAGGCGATTAACCGCAATATGGATTCAATCACGGCTAAGCTCTCGGCTTTGGAAAGAAAAATCGACGGACATGGAGATCAGAATGGACAATGAGAATTAGCTGTGAAACTGGAAGACAGCTGTTCGCACTAAGACAAAACAATCTTATCTCTTTCCGGCTTCCCACAACAGATCGGCTTGGCAAGGCCGCTCTGGTATCAACTCTCCGGTGAATACTGCAGGGAGACGCTCTTTCTTCCATTCCCTCCTCCCAAAAACACCTTGTTATTGTCGGGCGCTTGTGCTCTGTCCAAGGACGTTTCCATGGCAATTGCTATGTCGCACCACAACCTGCGAACTGAGTCGACTGGTTTGGAGTGCTGGCGAAACGGATTTCAAGGCATACGAACTCACACGAACTTACACATACACAAACTCATACACCTCCCTAACCCCATCCCACGCCTTCGTCGCTTCATCCTGTCAGGCGTTAACGGGTCCGTGGGTTTGCGCTGTACTGGCGGCTGGCCGGATGGCTGTTTCGTCTGAACTAGGATTACTATGCAAGTTATGTTCCTGTGTTGATTGTGCTTTATGCTGAGGTTTTTTGTCTGTTCTCGCGCTGTGTTCTCTTCCAAGAACGCAGTGCGAGGACACTTTTTTTCTCCTCTCCTTCCTCATGTTATGCTGTATTTCTTCTTCTCTATTGCATTTCGTTGCCTTGTACCTACATGAGCAATGACAATAAATTGAATCCAATCCAATCCAATCCAATTTTTAACAGCCCCGTTCCGCTATTAGGTTTAGGATGTGATTGGTTGATAGAAGTGAGTTATTTACTGCTGTAATTTGAGGTGAATCGTGTAGGTTTTCCGTAAAAGATGTGCACACAGAAATTGATAGGTGGAATTAAAATGTTAATTTTACAACAAGCATCCGATTCCTGACCTTAACTATCCAATTCTGGAATTGGAAGTGATTTTCGATTGCCAACCCTACACACACATTGTTGCTGCAATAATTATTTTTGTGTCCGCTGCACTGCACAAGCCCTTAAAAGTCAGCAGAGTGGACGCCTCACGTGAGGAAAGAGCTGAACCCATCTGTCGCTCTGGCTTGATGCGAGACAGATGCTGGTGTGAACAAACACCTGCCGCCTCAGCTCCAGACATGCTGGAAGAGTCGCTCGTGTATTCGTATCCTGCGCTAATAAATCTACGCACAGCTGCATTAGGCGGGATCACGATATAAACACATGCTTCCACGGGAGCCGAGCTATAGCAGAGCCACGAGTGGCGAATGGAAGCTGAAGACGGCTTCAAAACCCAGAGAGGACAACAAGAAAACTGCTCTAGTCTAGAGTTTAAGCTGTGCTAAAGATCACATAAGAGATCACCCAAAACTGAAAATGTGCTCACCCTCAGACAATCCAAGATATAGATGAGTGTGTTTCTTCATCAGGTTTGTAGAAATGTGTCTCTGCATCAGTGTCTCAGCAATGGATGCTCTGCAGTGAATGGGTGCCGTCAGAATGAGAGTCCAAACAGCTGATAAAAACATCACAATAATCCACACCACTCCAGTCCATCAGTTAACATCTGGAGAAGACAAAAGCTCAAACACATCCAGCATTAAGACGTTTTTAACTCAAATACGAGTCTATAATCCATAATAACTCTTCCTCCAGTGAAAAGGTGTTCTGGTCTGAATCAGGAGAGAAATCTGCACAGATCAAGCAGCGATTACAAGACAAAACAGCTCCAAACAAATATGTGACTGGATTCTGATGTGAGAGACAACAGCAGATGCACTTTTTCACTGAAGGAAGAGTTATTATGGATTATGGACTCTATGGTATTTTAGTTAAAAAACATCTTAATGCTGGATGTGTTTGAGCTTTTGTCTTCTCCAGATGTTAACTGATGGACTGGAGTGGTGTGGATTATTGTGATGTTTTTATCAGCTGTTTGGACTCTCATTCTGACGGCACCCATTCACTGCAGAGCATCCATTGCTGAGACACTGATGCAGAGACACATTTCTACAAACCTGATGAAGAAACACACTCATCTACGTCTTGGATTGTCTGAGGGTGAGCACATTTTCATTTTAGGTTGAAGTATTCCTTTAATTGGGTTTGTGCATGGAAAACCTTCACTATTCACCTCAAATTACAGCAGTAAATAACACCTTTCTAATCAACCAATCACATCCTAAACCTAATAGCAGAGGTCCCAGGGTTAACTGCTGCAGGAAATGCAACCCTCTACACTGCCAGTAAACTTTTCCTCCACTGGTTTCTGCATTAGTGGGCGGAGCTAAAGCACAAGCAGCAGTCTCATTGGCTAGTACTCATCTATTACATCAACATTTTGATTTCAGCAAAACAATTTAAGCAAACATCAAGAGCATGATTAATATTTGTCAACCCAGCATCTCATCAGACTTTAAGCATGTTTATACTGTTATTAGCAGAAGTATTATTTGAATGGCATTTGTCTCAAGCACCAGCAGCAGCCCATCAATGTCTAAGTTCTGTTTAATACGACAAATATCTATTTATACAATTTCATTCATGCAAGACTGCTGTGCTTTAGTTCTAATTACTACAGTTCTAACATAAAAAGCTTGATTGACTGATGTTTTGTTCAAAAACAAATTAAGTTATTCTTTCAAATCATTTTATATATGAATATCAAAATGCTTGCCATTTTGCAAATATAATTTGATTTGTAATGTGTATATCTAAAAAAAATGACTAGCCAATGGCGACTCTCTTGCCAAGGGGTGTTGTTCAGGGTATAAAAGTGCACAATCCAAGTCAAATCAAAACACAAGAACGTTTTATATAAAGTGCTTCAAACAAACCATTGGCATATGGTTTAGCATTTTGCCTGTGCTTTGACAGATGTGTAAAATTATATATGCAATGCAAATAATGGAGAAATAACTATATTGGGATAACATGCAATTGGATAAAAATGTCTATAAAGAATAAATGTTCTGAGGAGTGAATGTATTTGTACCACATGATTACACGGAGTTTGTGCTTTTGTTTTTCTTTATTACCTTTCTTTTATATTTCTTTATAATGTATAGACTGTCACGGAACACTAAGAGGAGCACAGTGGAAAAGATGAAGTCAGGGTCCAAATGCAGGTAAGGCTCTCTTTTAATTTAAAACAAAATGCCAACACGGCAAAAAACAAAGCAGTAAAGGAATGGGATACGAGACGGCAACACAGCGCATATATCCCAGACCAGGGATTAAAATAACAATTAATTCACCCAGCCAGAGTGGTGAGAGAGGGGAGACTATATAGTCTGTGACAATGGGGAACAGCTGAGGGTGTAATAATGAGTGTCAGGTGAATGATGCGGCAGGTGTGTGCAGTTAGGGGAGTGGAGTCCGGGAGATGGTGACCTCTAGTGGAGAAAGGAAGAACTGCAGCCCGGACTCGTGACAGGACCCCTCCTCTAAGGAACGGCTTCCAGACGTTCCACCAGGACCCCTCCTCTAAGGAACGGCTTCCAGACGTTCCACCAAAACCCCAAAAGTCCGGAGGGAGGTGGAACAGGGGGAGGGATGGCGGGCCAGGCCCGTGTAGCGGAAGAAGGCCTGGAGACAGAGGTAGACACGGGTGCTAGGAGTGCCGGCCGAGCAGGAGGCCAGGGCGGATATGGTGGGTTCATCCAGGGAGGCTCGCGAGCGAACACCGCTGCCTCTGGAGGAACGTGAGCGGGCACCACTGTCTCGGGAGGATCGTGAGCGGGCATCCCCCTCTCAGGAGCCTTGTGAGCAGATACCGCTGCCTCAGGGGAACTGTGAGTGGACACTGCCACTTCGGGAGATCTGTGAGTGGGAACCACCTTCTCGGGAGGCTCGTGAGCAGACATCCCCCTCTCGGGAGCTTTGTGAGTGGACACTGCTGCCTCGAGAGGATCGTGAGCGGACATCCCCCTCTCGGGAGCTTTGTGAGCGGATACCGCTGCCTCAGGGGAACTGTGAGCGGACACTGCCGCTTCGGGAGGATTGTGAACGGGCACCGCCGCCATGGGAGGATCGTGAGCAAGCACCGCAGCCTCGGGAGCATTGTGAGCGAACACCGCTGTCTCGGGAGGATCGTGAGCGGGCATCCCCATCTCGGGAGCTTTGTGAGCGGATACCGCTGCCTCAGGGGAGCTGTGAGCGGACTCTGCCGCTTCGGGAGATCTGTGAGCAGGCACCGCCGCTTCGAGAAAGCCTAAAGTGAGCTCCGCCGCCTCGGGAAGGCCTGAAGCGAGCTCCGCGGCCTCGGAGGGAACATCAGCGCGCTCCGCCGCTTCAGGAAGGCCTGAAGTGAGCTCCGCTGCCTCTGAGGGAACATCAGCGCGCTCCGCCGCTTCAGGAAGGCCTAAAGTGGAGCTCCGATGCCTCGAGAGGTTCGTGAGCGGGCACCGCCACTTTGGAAGCCTTGTGAGCGGGCCCCGTCGCCTCGGGAGGACCGCGAGCAAGCCGCAACGCTCGCACCGACATCATCGGAGTTTCTTGCATGCTGCATATCAGCCCAGGACGCTCCGGGAACGGGCACGAGGTACTGGGTGCGGCTGACGAGGCTTCTGACACCCCTTGGATCGCCGCATCGAGAGAACTGAGAACGGGCTCCGCAGCTAACTCCACCCTGAAGGCCGAGCCGCTCAAATGCAGAGCCAGGTTTATATAGTCCTCCAGCGTCTCCTCGGGGGTCCAGTATGGCATATGATAAAAGACTTGAAGGGCTCAACTAGGCCACCCCAGAAAAACGAAGTCCCTGGCATACTCCCCCATGCTCCGGTCTCCCTGGCGGATGTTGAGCAAGCTCCCTGCTGGACCCATGTCTGCTGGGTGAATTCTGTCACAGAACACTTCGAGAGCGCCGTGAAAAAGACGAAGTCAGGGTCCAAATGCAGGTAAGGCTCTCTTTTAATTCAAAACAAAAAGACCAACAAGGCAAAACAAAAACGGGATACATAAAATGTCAACACAGTGCATGTATCCCCAGAGTTTCAATAGTGAACAATACTCACAATTACACAAAATAACAATTAATTCACCCAGGCAGAGTGGTGAGAGAGGGGAGACTATATAGTCTGTGACAATGGGGAACAGCTGAGGGTGTAATAATGAGTGTCAGGTGAATGATGCGGCAGGTGTGTGCAGTTAGGGGAGTGGAGTCCGGGAGATGGTGACCTCTAGTGGAGAAAGGAAGAATTGCAGCCCGGACTCGTGACATAGACGACATAATATATATAATGTTTTATGTATTTTTTATATGATTAATTGATCAAAATGATTGTTAGTTGCAGCATTAAAGTACAAAATAAGACAAAATACAAAATATATAAATGTGATCATGGACCACAAAACCAGTCATAAGTTCCACTTTTTTAAAAAATTGAGATTTACACATCATCTGAAAGCTGAATAAATAATATTTCCATTGATGTATGGTTTGTTATGATAGGACAATATTTGGCTGAGATACAACTATTTGAAAATCTGGAATCTGAGGGAGCAAAAAAAATCTAAATATTGAGAAAATCTCCTTTAAAGTTGTTCAAATGAAGTTCTTAGCAATGCATATTACTAATCAAAAATGAAGTTTTTATATATTTATGGTAGGAAATTTACTAAATATCTTCATGGAACATGATCTTTACTTAATATCCTAATGATTTTTGGCATAAAATAAAAATTGATAATTTTGACAATGTATATACTGTTCAATGATGTAAGCTGAAAGGTTTTGAGCGCATCACTAGCTTTTGGGCAGATCTGACAGGACTCTGAAATGTCAGATCTAATGAAGAGCTCCAAACAGAAAGCATAACCGCAGCACACTCTTACATTATACATAATAACAGCCTTTTTGACTGACCAGATATGTAAGCTATTTTTAACTGGAAGGACATTTGCTCTGTCATTTCCAGATTATTATAAAGTGCAGCCCATTTCCTTAACTTATGAGAGGTATTTTATTTTAATACAGTCGGGCAAAAAAGTATTTAGTCAGCCACCAATTGTGCAAGTTCTCCCACTTAAAAAGATGAGAGAGGCCTGTAATTTTCATCATAGGTACACTTCAACTATGAGAGACAGAATGTTCTGCATGTGAAAAACATGTTATGTATTTGTTTTACTTTTCTCATTATTTGCAGGCCGCTTTATTCCAGAAGCTATGACGGATTGGAGCCGTGCCACCCTGGCCTTCATGTAGCCTCGCCAATGTAAACATGCCACATTTTCATGAAACCCGTCATTTGGTTTATCACACAACAAGTCAGTCTGGTTTTCCTCCTCTCTCTGTACACACTGCAGCACTTGATTTCCATCAGGAACAACTTACCCTATACTACCACTGCAACAGGTGTTCCTAAAGAATAACTCACCCAAATTAACAGATCGGTCATGATTTACTGATTGCCATGCTGTGGCAAATCCATTCTGAATGGCTGATCGAATGACCTCAGACTGTAATTAGACACATGAACTACTATGTGAATTTTCTACTGATTTGTCATTTTACAGCTTTACAGATAAAGCCCTCGTTTACTTTCATTACATGGGAAAGAACAACCAGAAGATGTATTCCTAAAAACAACTTTTTAGCTCCATGGAAAAATTTTGGATGAGGGCGAGTAGATAATGACTGAATTTTTAATTTTGGACTCTTGCATTTATTGCATGTGAAGCATGTTAAACACACAGCAGATGTTTGAAATTGGAAAAAAACACTACAGAAGGTGCTATGGTGATGTACTTTTCAAAACCCTTCACCATCTTCAAAACATCCACCAATCAAACCATAAATAAGTGTAAGACCTTCAACCTCATAGAAGAAACAAACACTGTGCTGTGCTGATGCATGCTACGCTTGAACGAGCATTACTGTGACGGCTGAAATCACACTCGTATGATGCTTACTGAAATGAAACGGTCAACTGTGAACACACCAAATGTTAGACAGCTCTAAACATAAATGCAAATGACATTTTCACATGAAAGTGAAGTCAGTGCACGAAATGTGCACATGATGTTTTGAATATATGGAAATCAGGAGAACTATCAGAAGTCTTCCACTAGTCCATGCATCCACCAGGAAGTGCAGAGGAATTGCTGACTAAGGTTTTTGAGACATTTCACCATATCATGCATATTTTTGAACCCTTTTTAGTCACTCTAGTCACCATCCCTGACTTAGGGCTGGGCGATATGGGCAAAAATTCATATCTCTGTATTTTTGGGCCGCTTTGCAATATACGGTATATATATCTCTGTATTTTTTTAACATCTGTATATATACAGGTGCATCTCAAATTAGAATGTCATGGAAAAGTCCATTTCAGTAATTCAACTCAAATTGTGAAACTCGTGTATTAAATAAATTCAATGCACACAGACTGAAGTAGTTTAAGTCTTTGGTTCTCAACAAATCTCAACAAATTAGAATACTTCATAAGACCTTATGTGAATTGGTCTACTTCATAAGACATTTTTAGTGAATTGTTGGCCTTCTGGAAAGTATGTTCATTTACTGTATATGTACTCAATACTTGGTAGTGGCTCCTTTTGCTTTAATTACTGCCTCAGTTCGGCGTGGCATGGAGGCAATCAGCCTGTGGCACTGCTGAGGTGGGATGGAAGCTCAGGTTGCTTTGATAGCGGCCTTCAGCTCATCTGCATTGTTGGGTCTGGTGTCTCTCATCTTCCTCTTGACAATACCCCATAGATTCTCTGTGGGGTTCAGGTCAGGCGAGTTTTCTGGCCAATCAAGCACAGTAACACCATGGCCATTGAACCAGCTTTTGGTACCTTTGGCAGTGTGAGCAGGTGCCAAGTCCTGCTGGAAAATTAAATCAGCATCTCCATAAAGCTTGTCAGCAGAAGGAAGCATGAAGTGCTCTAAAATCTCCTGGTAGATGGCTGCGTTGACTGTGGACTTCAGAAAACACAGTGGACCAACACCAGCAGATGACATGGCAGCCCAAATCATCACTGACTGTGGAAACTTCACACTGGACTTCAAGCAACATGGATTCTGTGCCTCTCCACTCTTCCTCCAGGATTCCGTGCTTCCGTCCGCATTTTCTTCATGTTGCCTAACGTTAGATGAAAATGAAGAATTCTGTCAGTCTATTGATTGCTTTGCTCCATAAATAAGCTAAGCGCTGGTTTATGTTGAGTGTATGCTCTTCCTTTTTTCCCGTTTAACGTCCGCCTACAATTAAATGATGATATTTTAGCAGAATTCATTGAGGGATTTGACAGTGTGCTTCAAAGATGAAATGTTTCAGGTGTAGGCTGTTATACAGACACACGCACAGTTTTTTTCTTTTGCCAATTTTTGGGGGTTTCTAGCTTTTAGACTAGTTGACTAGTCGGATACAAAACTTCCGTTTAAACAACAGTCAAATTAGTCGTAGCGCACATCCCTAGTGCATGCAGCACCAAACATGCTGCACAACTAGTCTAGTTTGATTCATAAAAGAATGACTATAATACTCTTTTTAATGCACTGGGCAAAATGGGTCTAACAATTTTATTGGAGCCGTTCTTGACTTCAAGTCATTAAACAACTCTTCTTATGTCCAACAGGAAATGAACCAAGACCTGTTGTCATGCGATGAGTATTATAGGGCCCTATGATTTCTGCGATGTGGAAAACACCGATGGTATCCAGTCATAAAAACGGAATTTACTGTTTAACGCGGAATTTCACAGAATTTGGGTGAATTGATCAAAAGTAGGTCATTATACTTAGTCCATATACTAGCTATATTTTATTTATCAAATATGGACTAGTATCTGTAAATATTAAGCTGCAAAAATACGATTTAAATGTGAATCCTGCATGTTCTGCGTGTCTCTGTGAATGAATGGCGCAGACGTGTGGTTTTGTTTCCTGAAGCGCGTGACGCTCGTGGTGATTTCAGCAGCTGTCATCCCACTAAATGAGGACATAAACACATGAACAACATCTCCAGAACTGCTCTGAGAGCATTATACCATTTCATTTGAGTAAAACTACCTATATTTAAAAGGTATTCACGGCCATCCCCACAACAGAACTTAAGGTATTTATTGTGACTAGCTGTTCATATAGTAACGATTAGCTGAATATATCAAATTTGCCTATACTTTGTAGTCTATGTCGTCTAAATTATACAAAAAATCTATTTTGTTACCAAAACATGGGGTGCGTTTCCCATTAATTATAACTAGCTGTTTAACTAACATAGTATGATGCATCGCTGGAGAAATTAACTGGCTAGTCACGACAGCAATGCTGTTTCCCATCGCTTTTAAGATTTACATCCCTAAGTCAAGCAGCCACCAACACTACGCTTGGAGAAAATGCAGACTCTGCGTCGACCTGCAATGGGAACCGCTCTGACTCTCAGAAGAATGACCCAGTTCACCGGCTAGGCCAGACTTTCTGATGTGAATGATGATTAAACCTCCTCCATATGGAAGAACAGTAAAAAACTGTTTCTTGCAAGCGGCCAGACTCAGCTACTCCATGTACTGTTAGATCCATGCAGTTCATGGTCATATTAATCCATTTAAATGTATTTGTTACACATTGCCTGATAAACAATTCTTTCACTGTGTTGCATAACCACTTTATGCCCAATGGAAACCAAGTTGCAAAATACGGCCTTCAAAAAAACCCATGTAGCTCCATTATGTTCCACATTGAAACCAATGAGCAGAATGATGAACTGATGCTGTCTGAGAGATACCAGCTCAACACATGGGTGAACCACACCTGTACCGGTGCACGCAAACACAACATACATCCACTACATGTATTCAATGGAATATGAAATATTAGGATGCAAAACAGACACGAAGGGCCTATAATATCCACTACAACAAACCCAAGCACTCTGCGAGGGGCACAGGGATGTTGTCACAGGACTGGATCTGCACACTGGCACACATGAAGTGTCTCTGGTTCATCTTTATTAGCTGACCAATAATAAACACAGCCTCGCTGACCTTCGAAACAAACCTGCTGCTCTTCCAATGAATGCTTGTGAGGAATCAAGATTAAACCGACGTCACTTCTATACAAAAACCACCCTGATATTACCATGTTTTTGACACTGCACCATAGTAATAGCAAGGTTTTTGGCTTTGTCCACTTCCAGGTATCTATTGTCCACTGTACAGGAGCATCTGATGCCATCAGTCTACAGTACTTCAAGATATTCTCAAGCAAATATAATCATAAACAATGACTCATCATTTCAGAACACAAACAGCACCAGTTTCTGGACATGTCTCTTTATAACACCATGTAGATAGACATGATATATATATACAGTAATCTCGCAGAATATGTGAGATTATCACCATCTCTACACCATGATGCTTTCATCAAACAAATCACAATAAATACTGATATTACACATCAAACACCAGCAGACGTGCGTTAATCTCGTGTTTATTATTATTATTATTATTATTAGCAGAGACTCCTGCTGCTCGTCATTTACTGATGGTGCGGACTGTGTGAGCTATAATCAGCAGGCATGTGTTTAATAAACCTCTTTAGCAGCAAAACATGCTAATTAATATGAATATTCAATCAAAAGAGGTAAGCAGTGTCCGCGACAGCCCCGTGTAACCGATGCTTACCTGTCGACAACATTAATGCTTCCGCGAAACCCTCGCCGGTCCACCGCTGATTAACGCGCTTATACGGGCTAAAGGCGATTATTCCAGCGCGGCGCGGCGAAGGACGCGCGTGTGTCAGAGCGCGTCACTGCACATCCATCAGACCAGAGCGTCACGAACCTTATGCTTTCAGATAATCCCAGGTGAGAAACGAAAGCAAGCGTCAACGCGCCACGGGTTTGGCAGACGGAAACAAAACAGAAGCGCGCTAGTTGAGCTAACAGCGCTGGGCTCGGATGGACACGCCCACACGCTCCGCGGCGTCACCTCCTCCATGCGCGATATGCAAATTACCAACCTCACTATGGCGAAGGATTGGCTCTTGAATATTAATAAGGTGACGCTCCAGGAAGGTTACTAAGCAACGCTCATTAATATTCATGAGGTGATCCTTCGCCGTTGTTGGATTCGTAATTGCTCGTGGATGTACTCGTTAAAATAATATTCTTGTTTTAAATTATTGTCTTTAAGAAGCAGGATGTGTAGATATGAGTATATAATGAGTGCGCATGCGCGGATGTCTGAGCTCGCGCTCCCGCTGTGTGGACCTCGTGAGCCATCTTGCTCATTAAACTACACGCTGATCTCTCTGTACGTCATAAATCACTGCTACACACTTTTTAATTCATGTCAATTATTTGAATCTTTTACAGACATTTTCATTGGTCCGACAGTTCATTTTCAGTGACGCTTCACAGCAGGGCTGCATACATTAGTTAATGCAATAGCTCTGTTCATCTATCTATCCGTCTATCTATCTGTCTATCTATCCATCTATCTATCTATCCGTCTATCTATCCGTCTATCTATCCATCTGTCTGTCTGTCTGTCTGTCTATCTCTCTATCTATCTCTCATCTCTCTATCTGTCTGTCTATCTATCATCCATCCATCCATCCACCCATCCATCCATCTATCTATTGTGACGAGTGTCCCGAAGGATCATCAGCGTCGCCCTGGAAACAAGCGAGGAACACCTGCACATCCTCATCACAGGCTGCGGCTCATCAGGCGGCGGCTAGATAAGCCACGCAAGCCCCACACACAGGAAGAGGACTCCATGAGACCAAGCACTAACTCGCATCTCATTTCTCCCACAGACAGCAGCGTGTGACCGACCAACCCCCCCTTGGACACTACACGGACTCACAGCACTGGGAAAGGAGGAAGACAGCACTGACCGCACTGGAGCACTCCCAAGGACCTTTTTTCCCTTCCTTGCACTTCACACCACCTCAATAAAGCCACCCTTCGGGGCCTTTAACCTGCCTTCCTTGTCGTGTGATTCCTCACCCCGTTACACTGATGGAGAATGCGGGCAGATTCGTGAGGAATCACCGACAAGCGATTTCCCTGACCTCATCTTTTTTTCTTTTTGTTTTCCCTGTTTTTTTTGTTATTCAGGCGAGCGCTCCTCCCCTCACCATGGACGAAATCCTCCAGTGGCTCGCCGAGGTTAGTATCCGCCAGCAACAAATCGTTGAGCACCTCGCCACCTGTCAGGGAGAGACGGAGCAAGGGCTCACGGCTTTGCAAGCCGCCGCTCAACGCGTTCCACTGCCGGACCCTCGAGTGCAAGCCACGAATTTTGCTCCCCATAATGCTCCCCATAATATTGCTCCCCATAATGACCCCACACGACGATGTGGAAGCCTACCTCCAAATGCTGGAGACAACGGCAACCTCCGAAGGATGGCATTCCGACGACTGGGCACGGGCGCTGGCTCCCCTGCTGACGGGTGAAGCTCAGCGCACGTTCTTCACTCTTCCCACAGCCTCCGCTAACCAGTATGCGGAGGTTAAGAAGGAGATCCTCGTCCGCATGGGATTATCCCCTATCTGTGCCGCTCAGTATTTCCACGACTGGGAATATAATCCCCGTCTGCCAGCCCGTGCCCAGGCCGCTGAACTCACGCGACTTGCACAACATTGGCTGCTCGAGGGGACGTCATCAGTCAGTCAGGTGGTGGAACACGTGGTGATAGATCGTCTGCTTCGAGCCCTTCCCCGCTCCCATCGACAGGCAGTTGGGATGAGGGGCCCAACCACCACCCTGGAGCTTGTAGAAGCCATCGAGCTGGCGGATGCAGCCCAACGTCGGGACACTGGGGAGCGAGCGCCGGACGGCACCCAGTGACCTTTTGAGCAGGCCGGCGGTTTCCCCTCTGCAGGATGAGCCCATGCCAACAGAGGCTGCTGCGCTTCCCACACGGACATGGCTGGCAGGCTGCATTGTACACCGTGACCTACCGGCTGGGGCTCCAGAAGTGTAGGTTAAGGTGAACGGGAAGCCGTTCCGGGCCCTCCTGGATTCGGGCAGTGCGGTCAGTCTGGTGCAGTCTAACATTCTCACTCCACGGATGGAGTGTAAAACCTTCCTCTCCATCACCTGTGTCCACGGGGACACCCGACAAGTGCCCGCCCGCAGAGTGACCATTTCGGCTATATCCGGCACCTGGCCCATCGAATTCGAGGTCGTGAAGGACCTTCCCGTGCCAATCGGGAGAGACTGGCCCGGGTTTGACCGCCTGCTGGGCACAGCGACGCAGCCTGCCAGCCCTCGAGGGGACCGCCGGAGAAGGAGGCCCAGGAAAGGACCCCGCCAGCACCCCGTCCTTTTGGCTTCGGACAGCGGGAGAGATGGTGAGTCCCCCTCCCAAAATGCTAACCATTTTTATGATGTTTTCCAGCAGGTGACAGGAGGGGGATCATTCGGGAAGGAACAGCGAGAGGAAGACCGGCTGAAGCATTGCTGGACTCAGGTCCGAGTCATTGAAGGCAAGGAAGCTCAGCCTGCCCCCCATCCTCTCCCGCACTTCGTGGTCCAAAACGGCCTGCTCTATTGTGTCGCCCAGCGGAGGGGGGAGGAAAAATTATTGTTGGTGGTGCCACGCACTAAAACGGAGACCGTATTGGAACTGGCCCACTTTCATCCCTTGGCAGGGCACCTGGGAGTGGCGAACACGGATCCAACGGATCCGCGACCGCTTCCATTGGCTGGGCCTCAAGGCAGAGGTGAAGATGTTCTGCCGAGCCTGCCCCACCTGCCAAGTGGCGTCACCCAGGATGCCTCCCCCCAGTCCGCTGATACCGCTGCCCATCATTGAGGTGCCCTTCGAGCGCATCGGGATGGACCTCGTGGGGCCGTTGCCTAAATCTGCCCGGGGACATGAACACATCCTGGTGATTGTCGACTATGCCACCCGGTATCCAGAAGTAAAAGTTCCCTTTCGCAAAGCCACCGCGAAAGCCATCACCCAGGAACTCTTCCTGCTCTCCAGCCGAGTCGGCATTCCAGCAGAGATCCTGACCGATCAGGGTACCCCCTTTATGTCCCGGCTAATGGCTGACCTCTGCCGGTTGTTGCGGGTGAAACAGTTGAGGACCATCGTCTACCATCCACAGACCGACGGTCTGGTTGAACGCTTCAACCAGACCCTGAAGCAAATGTTGAGACGGGTGGTCGCGGAGGACAAACGCGACTGGGACCTCATCATACCCTATGTCCTCTTCGGGATCCGCGAAGTCCCCCAGGCCTCAACTGGATTCACCCCCTTCGAGCTCCTCTTTGGCCGACAACCCCGCGGCCTCCTGGATGTGGCGAAGGAGGCCTGGGAGCAACAGCCAGCAGCCAATCGCTCGGTGATCGAGCACGTCTGCCAGATGAGGGAGAGGATCGACGGGTCATGCCTTTAGTCCGGGAACACCTGACAAAGGCGCAGCAGGCTCAACAGCGCCACTACAACCGGGCAGCCCAGCCACGGGACTTCCAGACAGGCAACCGAGTCATGGTCCTAGTCCCCAACGCGGCCTGCAAGTTCCTGGCCACCTGGCAGGGGCCTTACACGGTGCTGGAGAAAGTTGGGCCAGTTACCTACCGTGTCCGGCAGCCAGGAAGAAGGAAAGCCTGCTGAAAAAGGATCATCAGCGTCGCCCTGGAAACAAGCGAGGAACACCTGCACATCCTCATCACAGGCTGCGGCTCATCAGGCGGCGGCTAGATAAGCCACGCAAGCCCCACACACAGGAAGAGCACTAACTCGCCATCTCATTTCTCCCACAGACAGCAGCGTGTGACCGACCAGCCCCCCCTTGGACACTACACGGACTCCCAGCACTGGGAAAAGAGGAAGAGAGCACTCACCGCACTGGAGCACTCCCAAGGATCTTTTTTCCCTGCCTTGCACTTCACACCACCTCAAAGCCACCCTTCGGGGCATTTCACCTGCCTTCCTTGTCGTGTGATTCCTCACCCCGTTACACTATCTATCCATCCATCCATCTATCTTTCCATCCATCTATCTTTCCATCTATCAAAATGTTAATGATTAGCTACAAAGGGGGTTACAGTACATCTGAATATTTTCACACACATACAGATTGGACTGATTTATTTCCCATATTGCAGTGACTGCTCTAAAATATGAGACCCCAATGTTTCAGGAGTTTAGGACACTTATTCAATAACTTTTATTTCATATTTGGGTTTATGTATATGCTTTGTTTTTAGATTATCAGATTTTTTCCAAAGCATTGTTAGATGCCAGTGTTTCCAGTCATGGCTATGCAAAGATCTGATTTCAAAACAGTATCATAGCTATTAAACTATATCTTGTTATTGTTTTAAATCTGTATTTAACCTCAGAACGATCTCAAAAGAAGAGCTGCTAAAATCTGATTTTGAGGTGTATGTGCTTTAAAATAAAATGATTATATTCTTAATTCAAGAGATGAGGGATTGTGAGAGTCTGACAGGAATCAGTGTTGAGTACTGTAAGGTTAGCCCTGCCTGCTTTACTTGTTTCAAAATGATTAACAGTTGAAAACATTCATTAGAAATCAGTTACATTAATAAAGTAACTGAAACAATTACACTTATTACATTTGATTAGGGTAATTTGTAATCTGTAACTTTACATTTCCAAGTAACCTTCCCAACACTATTTATCTGTCTGTCTGTCCATTCCTAACATTCACATATGATCTTTTATTTTAACCTTTTGGTTTTAATATATATATACATGAAAACTTTTTGAATTTGAAGATCAAGGTAAATTTAACTTAATTTGTCTTCTGGAAAACATGTATCTTCTGTAGCTTCTGAAGGGCAGTACTAAATGAAAAAAAATATGATATTTAGGCAAAACAAGAAAAAGTACTCATCTTCATTCTGTTCAAATGTTTTCTTAATGCATGTTTTTCCTTCTGGAGCATCAGTGAGTGTTTCAATCTTCTGTAATAGTTGTATACGAGTCCCTCAGTCGTCCTCAGTGTGGAAAGATGCATCTCAAAATCATACAGTCATTGTTGGAAAGGGTTCGAATACACAAATGCTGGTAAACCAAAGAATTTGTGGGAGCTGAAGGATTTTTCTGAAGAACAGCAGACAGTTTAACTGTTCAGCACAAACAAGGGACTCATGAACAAATATCACTAAACAAAAAAACAACAGCTTTGGATCGTTCAGGTAACAACACAGTATTAAGAATCAAGGGGATGTAAACTTTTGAATGGGATAATTTTTATAAATTCAACTATTATTTTCTCTTGTGGACTATATGTAAACATTTTATGTGAAATCTTATTCAGGTCAGTACTAAATAAACAACAACATGCATTTGTATGATCCCTCTTATTTTGGTAAAAGAACATTTTGCAGATTCTGAAAGGTGTATGTAAAGTTTTGACTTCAACTGTAAATATGTATATATAGCCTATAATTTTTAATGAAATGTTGCAGAAAGAAAGAAAATGTTTTATTTACACTGAATCTAAATAAAGTAAAAATTCATATCTGGTTAAACTGTATTGATGAAGTGTGTACAGGCATAAACATTTCTACATATTTTGAAACTGCAATGTCTACAAATACTTCAAGGTTATTCTAGTTATCTGAAAACCAGGTGCATGGATTGCACTTCACAATTACTGTATCGATGTATGCGTGTTATTATCAGAAAACAGTAACAGAAATGGTGCTCACCAAAGTTTTGATGCATACACTTAAAAAGCATGAAAAGCAGAGCTAGATTCTCCGATACTTGCTGCCATAGTTATCCGTAATGTCCTCAGCGTGTCATGATGGAAAAGTTGGAGTATATTGAATAAAAACATACTTGGTTTAGTATATTCTTTATTTAGAAATAAAATGTGGCATTTAAATATGTCCAGAAGCATTTCTATTGAACTACACCGTTCTTGCAGATTCAGGTGGTTTCATTTGGCAAAACCCATCGAAGTCAATGGCGCTATAACTAAAGAGTGATTGAACGCTGAAATACTCACCAACTGAACACCACACTGCGACTTGTGTATCTCTTTAGACAGGGACTTGAGATTTGACATTGGATTTATAAAACATACATCAAAAACGTCATAAATGATTTTATCCTCATGTTTATAAAAACATGAAATAACGGAAAATATATATCGGAAACCTTTAATTCACTAGTAAACCATATATTATGTAAATGTACTGTATATAATCGGCTTCTTCGTTTCCAGGTAGGTCCGTTTTGACAATACTGATGTGCTGGGCACTCGCCCTCTCCCAAAACATAAATTAACAACAATAAATTAAACTCTCTGCACTTCCCAATAGCATCGCCGCTATAAATACAAAAGGATCTATACTGTAAAAAAAAAAAAAAAAAAGTTGAGCCAACTTAAAATTTGAAGGCAACCAGTTCTCTCAACTTATTTTTGTAGGAGACTCAACTTTTTGTTGTATCAACTTAAAACAACACTCAAAAATCTGCTGAAGCTGGTTGCCTTGAAATTTTAAGTTGGCTCAACTTTTTTTTTTTTTTACAGTGTATTGTTGTTAGTAGTGCTGTCAAACGATTAATCGCATCCAAAATAAAAGTTTGTATTTACATAATATATGTATAGTGTATATTTATTATGCATAAATGCACATAGTATATAAATTTTGAAAATATTTACATGTATACAGTTATATTAATATAATTTATATTATATATAATATATAAAAATGTTTCTTAAATATACATGCATGTGTGTGTATTTATACATGCATAAATGAAGAGTTCATTTGCAAAAACAACTTTCAAAAATCATGTTTTTTCATTGTGCATTCAGAATTTGCTTTATCAGAATTAGATTGGAATATTAATTATTCCAATTAATCTCAATCAAACTGCAGTCGGGTTATTTTATTAGGTAAAAATAACAAATACAGCTAACAAAATCAAAACATAAAAAAAACATTAAAAATAAATAAAAATGGAGTAATCTGTTTCTGCAAATAAACTCTTCAAACATACACAGGACACACACATATATTGTGTAAACAAACACTTATTTTGGATGCGATTAATTGTTTGACCGCACTAAAAGAAAGTTTTAAAAAGAAAAAATTCTCTCATAATAACGGCAAGCTACCCTGCGGTGCCAAAATAATCCCAAAAACATAGAAGAGTCCCATGAGCAGGTTGAGCTTGGCAGTCTTTTGAGGGATCTTAGCGTAGCACTGGCGGCGGAACTGCCTCTCCAGAGGAAAGGCCATGGGCAGCGTGAGCAGCGGCAGAGCCATGCTGATGGTGTAGCGCGTGGCTAGGATGCAGAAGAGCAGGTAGGGCACGAACAGCAGCAGGTTGTAGATGACGTAGGAGAGCGTGGGCCCCACCAGGATGGCCAGGGTGACGATGCCCGCCTGCTTGTCTGAGTCCATGTCTCGCGTGTTGTTGCTGTGCAGGATGGCCTCGGTGTTGAGCGCCAGCGGCACGGCGTACACCAGCGGCAGCACCGACAGGTAACCCACCTGCACGGCGTGAGCGAACATGACCGCCAGGGGACCGAAGGTGATGAGGATGACCACGTCCCCCAGAGCCACGTACTTCAGTCCGATGCCTGCGGTTAAAGCGCAAGAACACGTCAAGAAATAACGCATTAAACTGACAATAAAGCAGATTTTGAATTTTGAAATGCGGTGCGTTAGGAAAAAAGCCATCAATAACACACAAAACCAGCAGAACCTCAATTCAGACCGGGCAATATACAGTCAAACCAAAATGTATTCAGACACCTTCAACATTTCTCACATTATCAGTTTATTCGCTATAGTTTAGAAAACGGTAATAAAAAAATGACAGGAACTCAAGAGTTAAACTGTGTCAGAACAAATCAGATAACTTTGATAGAAAGGTATGTAATGAATTGGGTTGTATAGCTGTCAGCTGTTAAATTTAAGAACACAATTAGATAAAACCTATTTAGCTCGACCAATTACCAAGTAATGCTTCATTTTGTTCAGTCTGTGGTGGAAAAAGATCACATTAGCAATTAAAGAAAAACACTTGATCAGGTCAAAGTGTCTGAATCATTTTTGCTCCCAAATCTTACTGCTAGTCCACTGTATGAAGAATTTCTGGGTGTAATGTGTCCGTTTGCTTTGTTTTGCTCTCCTCACTTACAGAAATTAACTATAGTGTCCGGCACCCACTAGTAAAAAATATAAAAAATGATATCTGGTCTGAATAATTTTTGGTTTGGACAATATGAAGTATATTTATAATTAAGCATTTGATAGATGACAGGCTTTGAACAATTCTCTAGCAGTTGCTGCCAGATCCATCCAATAAGCTTTAAACAAGCAGTAATAAAGTAAACATGGTAATGACATTACCCACTTATATTTCACTTAAAGCTGAAATGAATTGAAGGGCTCTTTGTTTGCTGGTCTCCACTTAAGCCAGTTTTGTTCATGATAGAGTAGATCCCAACAGAGATTTGCTTTAATTCTTCAAACGCTACACATTTAACCCGCTTCACTACATTTACCCATGTTTGTTGTTAGCACAAGCAGACCGATTTTAAATTAAAATTCTACTGTCTTCAACTCAGAAATGCAAGGTTATGCAGAACTCCGTTTCATATTCACAATTCCCATTCAGATGCATTTACACAGACTGGTTAATCCAGCTCAGAGCTGACATGAATGCATTTACACTGCAATGCGATATGATTTATAAAGAAAATTATATTTTTAAACATGAAACCAAAAGTCGCTGTCCAAGACCACAAGTGTGTGTAGAGCTTTTGATTATCTGCTGGAACAGATCATCTTATTTATTTTAATCATTATTTCTTTATAGATCTTCATTTACACATTTTGATACTCTGTACTATAAAATCATAGAAGTCCTTGTGTAGAAGCACCTTTTAATTGAGCTGCTTGAAAAAAACTAATTTGTGCATCTAAACTAAAATTAATTTACACTCAATTTGTTTGGGAATCATGCAATTTCAGGGCACATGAACGCAGTAAGATACAATTAGAGATGGTGTGGATTTAGTGTGCGTTAAGAGCACTGAGCTTTGCAATTTATCAGATCTGGGACAGCCTTGCATATTTGTATGAAATATATATTTTGCAAAGTGCATGATCACTGCTGTAGTGTACACACACTCTGATCTGGACAGGAGCAGGAAGACAGAATTGAGATTCATATGTCAATCTATTTCATTCCTAACACCCATGTTTCTTAATTTTATAATCACCAACAAAATTAATGGGACTATATTGCCCAGCCCTATATGACAGCGTTTTAGTGCCGCATTAAAAAAAATAATAAAATCTAAAATTCCAAGAATAAAGTCAAAATTATAAGAATTAAATTGTAGAAATTAAAGCTATAATATTTTGAGAGTATAGCTTATATTGCACATGCAAATGGCCCGGATTGGGAGCACCGCGAGGAAGTTGCCAGGCCCCCGGAATCGATTTGAATAAATTATATATAATAATCCCATATATATATATATATATATATATGGGATTATTATCAGAAATCATTCCACGTGTCATATACTCACAGGGACAGTATGTTTGGAAATAATATTTCACTACAGTTGCATTCATCATTTGTAGCGTGCCAGCCACCCAATAATAGCAATAATTTTGAGCTTCGCTGCTTTTAATACAACACAGACCAGCTTACAAATTCTGTCAGTTTTATCATGAATTACAAATGATAAATTATAGAATGACAGCATGATATAAACATGAAGGAACATCAGAAGGCATGGGGAGAAAAAAAACAGTATAGCCTACTTTAATGAAACACGTCTCACTAATCGTAAAAATTATCGATTCACATGCCGCTTAAACTAATGTGGCATGACAGATTGCTGTATTCGCCTCAGAGTGCGTGAAAAACACATTATTGTAAGACATATTGTTTGTATTTCGCTTTAAAACTGACAGAATTTGAAAGCCTAGATGTTGGAATTTCTCCCGGTGCTCCCAGTCCAGGCCATTTGCATGCGCAACACAGGCGATACGCTCAAAATATAATAACTGGGTAACACTTTATTCTGATAGTCCACTTTAGACATTCTACTAACAGTGAGTAACTTTGCAACTGCATGTCAACTAGCAGTCATTAGACGGTCTGCTTAATAACTTCTAACACTTTTTTTGATGGGTCCACAACATACTATGAGAAACTTTGCAAGTATATGACAACTTATTCTACTAACCCTAAACCTACCCTAACAGTCTACTCTGAGAGTTAGTACACATGTAGTTGCAAAGTTACTAATAGTTGATGTCTAAAGAGGACTATAAGGTGTAACCAATAACTTTAATGCTGTAAATGCTACGACTTAAAGGGATAGTTCACCCAAAAATGAAACTTCTGTCATTAATTACTCACCCTCGTGTCGTTCCAAACCCATGAGACCTTCAGAACACAAAGATATTTGTGATGAAATGTGAGAGCTCTCCGACCCTCCATACAATATATATAATAAATAATATAATATATAGACAGCAAGGATCCTGACACGATCAAGGCTCAGAAACATAGCAAGGACATCGTTAAAATAATCCACGTGACATCAGGGGTTCAATCGTAATTTTACAAAGCAGCGAGAATAGTTTTTGTACACAAAGAAAACAATAATAATTTAACAACAAATGAGATAAAACAGTTTATAAAAACCTATCTTCCGGCATTTTGGAGAGTATCCCAGAACGTAATTAACGTAATCAGTGTTAAACAAAGCAGATTATGTTCTGGGATACTCTCCAAAATGGTGGAAGACGGTAACTCTGGGAGAAGAACTGTTGAATAAATTATGTTATTATTGCTTTATTTGCGCACAAAAAAAAAGTTCTCTCATAGCTTCATAATATTACGGTTGAACCCCTGATGTCATGTGGACTGTTTTAACGATGCTACGTTTCTGAGCCTTGATCGTGTGAGGATCCTCGCCGTCTATGAGAGCTCTCGGATTTCATCAAAAACATTTTAATTTGTGTTCAGAAGATGAATGGAGGTCTTACGGAACGACACGAGGGTGAGTAATTAATGACAGAATTGTAATTTTTGCGTGAACTATCCCTTTAAGTCTCGTAACTTTGACTTCATTCTCAAGATATTATGATTTAAACTTTGATTATATTAACGTGGCACTAAAACGATGTCGTATTAACCTCAACGAATGCGTGAAAACCAATCAGCGTATTCACCTCCAGTGTATAAAAAAGAGCTTGACAGTCCTCCGAAATAAATGAGAGCTAGATGCTCTAGTTTGAGGGTGGACAGGAAGTAGAGCAGAGTGGCACAGAGACATCCTGCCGAGTACAGCGCCGCTCCGAACATCACCACGTCCTGCGGCTTCAGGATCTGATCCACTAAAGTCCTGTCGTCGCTCTTCTTATGATCGATTCCCTTTGAGAAGTCATAGTAGGTGTTCACCAGGTTCCCCGCCCCGTGGACCACCAAAACGGCCACGGCACACACCAGGAGGATGAGCAGGTCCACCGAGCCCTCCAGCTTATAGGCCAGAGCGCTGCCCAGAGCCACGGGGGTGAGGGAGGCGCTGAAGCTCCACGGCCTCAGGGCCAACACGTACGCCGCGCATTTGCCCTGAACGTCCAGCGCCATCCGGGCCACGCGGGACAGACGACTGCCGCACTTCCGCTCCACTCCCAACGGCTTCGTCCCATTCAGTCCATTAGAGCCAGAGAGCAAGCCGGTCTGATTTAGGCCATCGCCAGCTCAATCCACGAGCGCTTCAGAGAGATCAGAGGACGCAGCTGTCCAATCACACACACACAAAAACATGATGAGAACAACGACCTTGAGCAGCAGAAGAGCTGAAGCCATTTCCAGGCTTCTAAGAAACTTGCGTAAGCTTCTATAATAGTGCATTAGTGCTGACCACTTCATCAGCAATTTAAATAATAAGGGATTTAACAAGGCGAGTTTATTTATATAGCATATTTCACACACAATGGTAATTCAAAGTGTGCATTTAGGCACACTTGGATCCACTTTCAATCCAGCGCTCTCCATTGACTTTGTATTGTGGGAAGCTGCCTCCTCGTCCTTTCTGACTTCTAACAAAGAACAGAGCAATGCCTAAAAGCTGCTGTGTGACGAGGTGTACAGCAAACAAGCTAATAAAAAAAACAGATCTACGTTTTTATAAGCTGTCGACCCAAAAAAACAAGCGTTTAAGCACACAATTATAGATGCCGGGGTATTTCACGCTGGGCCATTCAGTTAGATCATTTCTCAAACAAAAGGAAGGTGAGGAAAAGGGGCACTGACATACACCAACAATAGTTTCTCAATATATCTCCTCCTCTCAGGTTCACATCGGGTGGTGAAATAATCTTTTGACATTAAAATAATGAATGGTTCCTAATATGATACGTCGCGCTCTACTTTTGCGTCCTTAAACACTCGTCGACAGCTTATAAAAACGTAGTTCTGGCTTATAGCTTATCCCTGGTATCCCTTCGGCCAGGTACTCTTCAGATTTTGGTAGCACGAAAATTGATCTAACTAGCCCAAATAAAATAAAGACCATAAATGTGAATCAAAAACATTTTCAATACACAAATATCAACGAACATCAAGGAAAGAGTTTTATTTGACTATTTACAGGGTATCTTATTAAAATCAATTTAAAGGCAATTTATGACTGAGCCGCACAAGTAAAACTGTACGAGTGGGGTTGGACAATATCTGTGCTAACATTAAGTCATAAAATGACATGATTTACAACTACAGGTTTCACAACAAAAAAAATATTAAAAAGGTATTTCAGCCTTTAAATCACTTTTATGAAAAGGGATAAGTCAAACATATTAATTATTATATTAATTTAAAACATAAATGACTAAATTGTTTCGATTCTTAGAAGCCACCACACATGAATACTGTAGTGTTTTTGAAGCATGCTATAGTAAAGAGTATTATACTGTGTTTACAACACTTTAATGAATGCTACAGCATACTGTAGTATAACTATAGTGAACTGATAAACTGTATAAAAGCAGACCGCCCTTGTAAAGGTGTTACAAGCCATGAACCAAAGCAACCAGCTACGAGGAGAATCAGCATTCAACATTACAGACTTTGGTTTGAAGCAAAACAGAATATATAAGACAATAATATTCAATAATTAGGGAAACAAACTACAATCCCTTGAAGCATTGCAAATGCTAGAATCAAATTAAAAACAATGGAGAAAAATGCAACTATTTATTTAAAGTTGTTGATTAGCTTCTCGATTATTTTTGTATTCTGTCTATTTGTTTTCTTTTTATTTAAAAAAAAAAACCTTGCTACGTGTACTGCATTAAGCTAACTGAGACTTGTCATAGCACTTGCATAGCATTGCTCTTTTGTTGATTTCGCTTGCTTCCATTGTCCTTATTTGTAAGTCGCTTTGGATAAAAGTGTCTGCTAAATGAATAAATGTGATGTAATGTATGTGAAAAGCAAGCATTTTTCATTATGCCCTTCAAAAACTAATATAAAATAAACAAAATATGCCAATATGCATGTTTTTTGGACACGTACTATGATATTAAACTAAATAAACCATCTCTAAAAATTGACTTTGCCACATTCATTGTTTTTCAATGTCTTTCTGTACAGTAACAGCACATTTTATCTGGAGTGCCTGGTTTCACTGATGTTAGCAGCAGTATTTCTGTACAGTATGCTTGTGTTCGAAATGCCATACTATCATACTACTCTGACTAGTTCTGCAGCATCCAGTATGTATGCTGCGCATAGTATGCTAATTTTCTGTATGCATGGAATACCCAGATGACCTACTATATTTGTCAGAATCTGCTAAATATAACTCAAGTTACACTGAAATCAGTACAGAAGCTGTGTCTGAACGGCATACTATCATTCAACTCCTACTGTACTGCAGTATGCTGGGAATACTGGGAATAGTATGTGAATTTTCTGTATGCATGGAATGCCCGGATTACCTGCTACATTTGCTGAAATTTGATGCATGCATCTGAAGACACTGCGTGGGACACTGTTTCCCAGAATGCAACGCGCTGCATGTGACCTTTCATCTTCAGAAGTACGTCTATACATGTAAACTATCGCTGTGCATCTAAAAACAATATCATTAGAAGGACATAAATCGTACTTTAATCTCTGCGGCACTTTCCCGATCAAGTCAAATGACGTCACCTCTATCTCTATAGTGCTTTTGAAGTGGATCAAAAGAGTTGTCCTAGCACAAGAATGCATTTTGGTTTTAGGGCAACTTTGACGAAAGGTTTTGATCCACTTCAAATGTATTATTCAAATTAATAATAATATTAATATTGCAGTAATATAATATAAATTAAATTAATATTTCAGTTATGCAAGCAGCTCTAAAAAGAAACAGTGTTTTAACTCAAAGGAGAAAGTAAATATTTGAAAAGTGGAAATTAAACATTAATAATACAGTGTGCTTAGCTGTAGGTAAGAAACTACTATTCACACGCCTGCTTCTAAAGAACATGCTGCTATCTTAGTGTAAACAGAATTGATCATTATTTGCACTTAGTGTAACTGCTTAAAATATCATAGTTCAGTTAAAGACAGCTCATTCAGTTCAGTCCATGGCTTCTGTAAAGTTCTTCAGTTATGAGAGGAGTTTAACTGGGCAATATAGCATTGTTTACTAATATGAAGCCTTAATAACAAGCCTTTGTAAAAGAATAGTTAGCACATTTGTTTGTAAGGTAATAACCTCGACAGCTGAGCTGAATTAATGTTTGTTATGTGACAAATAAGCATACTACTCTGAAACATGTGTTGTATATTGTATACTGTTTCACACACTAGTCTTTAACAACAGTAGGCAGTGTACACTGTGCAGTAAGCAAGTATGCCATCAGGAACACAGCCTATGATCGTGTAATCGAGCAGTAATGACAGAGTCACGAGGTCATGGAGCTGTGCAGGTGAGAGCTCACCTGCTGATCATCATCCAGTTACTCATCTGTCACATACACACGCGTTCAGCGGCGCTTTATCGCCACAGTGAAGCGTTTCCTCCTGACGGACTAATGCTAATGCTAATGAGAGAGATTACCAGTGTCTGCGGGGACCGTACCTGCTCCGCACTCGCTTCACCACAGTTACTCCAGGAGCCGCTCACAAATCCCCGCGGGGTCAGTCGAGACGATACTTACACGACATTAGCAACATTTACTGACACACACACACATCGCCGTTTCCGTCCCGCACCGCAGAGCGCCCCCGCGAGAACGGCCCGAGCGGAAACACGCGCAGACACTTCGTTCCGCCCCGAGAAACCCCTCTCGGGTATTTACATTATCCAGAATTACCCACTTCATTACAAACTTGCTGAATTTAATAATAGTACTTGCCCCAATTGTTCTTCTTGTCTTCAGTCTGAAGACACGATCAGTGATTTATTTTGGGACTGTGCTTATTGTAAAGTATTCTGGGTTGACTTTTCCTATTTTGTGAAAAAATATTTATATTCAAACTTTTGTATAACCCCAAAATTGTGTTTTTAATACTCTTTGAATTTTTAAATTTATTATTAATTTGTTGCTATTTCTTGCCACATTTTATGTTCTTAAATGTCAATTTTCAAAGAAAACTCCTTCCTTTTTTATTTTCAGGAATATTTGGATATATATGTAAACTATAAAAAGAAAATCTAATAATTGTATTGCATGTGTCACGTGTGATTCTTATAAGCAAACATAGTATGCCTTGGATTAATGTATGTAACTCTCGTTGCTTTTTGTTCTAATTCTATTTTTGTATTTTTAATTGTTTTTCTTTACTGCATAATAATAAAAAACAAACTTCTCACAGTTGGAGCAGAGATAGGAAAAGCTAAATATTTATTTTTATGAGGCGTTGTGTTAAGAAGGTAAAGGAAAGAAGGCAATTAATACATTAATGAATAGAATAGATTCTCTCTATAAAACTCAGGTCATTTGTTTTTCAAGAAAAAAGACTAAAAGTAAATCTAAGGTTGTAATCAGACACTGGAACAAGTTTCATAGTTTCTGGACGAGTCTGAGGTCTAAAATAACATTTGGATTACATGCTCAAAATATAGACAACTGTTAAAAGAGAATTCAAATTCATCCAGAAAAATCTTTTGCTGACTTTTATGTTGTTTGAAACCTGTATGAGTTTCTTTATTCTGCTGAACATTAAAGATGATGATGTTTTGAAGAATGTGGGCAAGCTGTGGCTTCTAGCCATTCACTGTAGTGTTTTTATTCCCATACTATGGGAGTCAATGGCTAGTGTCAAATGAAGGAGAATAAATGATGACAAAATGTTTATTTTTGGATGAACTATCCCTTTAATATACTCTGATTCTTGGCTGGGACTGGTTTGGAGGATCATCAGATCTCCATAAAGAGAATAGAGATGTAATAAGATGTGCAATAGATTCAGCAACAGCATCACTGAAAAACAGGCTGAAAACCCAGGCTTTTAGGATGAGGTGGTGGTGCTTTCAGACTGTTAGACAGCAGCAGAGATGGGAGAAATATCTTGGGAAATCAGGCGCGTATCAACAGAAGCACACCAGAACTACTAGTTGGTGATGAGGCACAAAGAATGGGAATTTCTCATTTTGAAATTTGTCTGATAGCGAGTGTCAATATCAGCTTTAGCTCCACGATTATTCCTGATGCAATAAATCAGTCTGCATTTGCTGGGAAAAATAAATGATCATCAGAGAAGCATGTTTTAATGTATCTATCTGTACTGATGGCTACATAGCCTCGTTAATAAGAACTGTGAAATGTTTATTCAGCAGAACGGATTGCATTCCTTTAGTGGGTGGAAGAGCTTCATCCGCTAAATGCGGTTATTTGCTCAGATTCTTTGTCTAGCCGTACAAACTGAGGAAATCTGACTCAAGACAGAAACACTTCAGACTTTGTTTAACTAGAATTAAAGCTCTTCTTTTTGGCTCATGTGGAGGATAAGAGAAATATAGTGAGATTGCATATAAGGCTTTAACATCCTCAAGAACTCATTTTAAAGCAGAAATGAAGGGGTAAATGAAAAAGCAGACACAAGACAGGAAGGGAAGACATAGGGAGAAGAAGTGAGAAACGTTTGAGGCAAAAGAAGAAACGATACAATAATTTCTCAGCTTTGTATAGGACACGCAGCTTATAATCAGACTTTAAGCAATGCTAATAATACAGGATTGTGCAGCAGAGTCTGGTGATGTCTATGGGTCACAGACTCACTGATGTGATTGTGTGCAAGGGATCTGCAACTAAATAATAGCTTTTAATCTTTTATATCTGCCTTATGTTCAACTGTCCCAATACTTATGCTCTCATCAATGAGTGGGATGAACTCTAAAAGTGCTGCTCTTTTTATTTGGTAAAACATGTATGTGTTGAAACGGCTAATAATAAAATGTGACATTCTTGTAGTTTTGTCTCATATTCATCTTTTAATCATATTTGCAAATGTCTCGACTCCACAGCCAACAGAGATATTTTGTCTTTACTGTTCCTATACTTTTGGAGGGCACTGTGTGTATATATATATATATTTTAAGAGTTACTCTATTTGGTGCTTACCAAATATATCATATACATATATCAATAATCAATACTCAAATAGTATACAGTAAATATATCAATACTCATTGCACATACTGTATTTTCTAAAATGCTCACCATGATTAATGCTTCTCTTTTGACGGATAACGTAATTTTCTGAAAATCAAATGCACTGGAGACTGATATTCAATGCAATATCCATACCTGGAAGAATATAAGATATACCGCTAAAACGGTTTAATTAAATGCCTGTAATCAATGATTTAGATTATTCTAGCGAAACATTTGTTAGGTGAAAAAACGTTTATAATTCTTAAAAATAAAGCTTCTTTAGTGGTATCCATAATTCCACGAAGAACCTTTAACATCCATGGAACCATTCTATTGGACAAAAGGTTCATTATAGTGGAAATGTTTCTTCAGATTATTCAAATATTCCTCTCGCTAAGAATAAAATGGTTATTTTAAGGTTGTCTTCTGGTTATTTAACCTTTCTGGTGGCTCAGGGTTCATGTGACCTGATTCGTTCAAATACATTGTGTGTAAATGTTAAAAGTCCAATTTACATAAAGTTTCAAAAAACAACAATGTAGCAAATCAGCTCAAAAGGGAATTGTATATAAATAATTACAATTAATTATTGAGTCAGGTTCACTTTTAAATTATTATTTACTTGATCATTTTAAGGCAACGGGTTTCCTCAATTTTTTTAAGTTAAGTCAACTTATCACTTTTTACAGTGTGTAAAATAGACTTATTAAAGGAAATGAGGGTGGAATATTAAAATACACACCTGAGCCAAAATGTATGCAGTTAGCATTAACAAATGCAAAATTATCCAACAAAAGAACAAAACTAAAATGAACAAAAATGTCCATAAGGGTGCACAAGGGTTAATTACAAAATAAATGTAATTGTAATCAGTTACAGTTACTTAGAAAAATTGTGTAATTAAATTACAGTTACTTAAGAAAATAACGATTACATCTGAATATTTTCCACATACAGATTTTATCATGAACTGCTCTAAAATATGAGACGCCAGTGTTTCAGGAGTTTGGGACACATGCTTATTCAATAAGTTTTATTTCCTAATTGGGTTTATATATATTTATTATTTAAGATGAACTTTTCCAAAGCGTTGTTAGATGCCAATGTTTCCTGTCATAGCTGTGCGAAGATTTGATTTTGACTAAATGATTTCATATGGTTTTAAATCTGTATTTAACCTCAGAATGATCTCAAAGTAGTATTTTGCTGTGCTTAAATGATAAAAATCTTATTTCAGCTGATGAGGGATTCTGAAAGTCTGACAGTAGTCAGTGTTGAGCGTATAAGGTTTTACATGTTTGAACACATCTGAAAACATTAGATATTTAGAAAAGTAATCAAATGCAATCAGTTACATTACTTTAATAAAGTATTTGAAATAGTTACACTACTTATTACCAGTGTTGGGGAAAGTTACATTTAAAAGTAATGCATTACAATATTGTGTTACTTAGTTACTTTTTATGGGAAGTAATGCGTTATGTTACTTTTGCGTTACTTTTTAATATTAGCAGGGCTTGATTGTTTGTTTTTAATATAAGAAGTTCTATTTATAGTAAATGTAAAATCAGTCAATAAATGGGAAAACAAAGTAACTGGCATTACTTTTTTGAAAAGTAGTCTCGTGTAGCCAGACCTTCAGACTGATGCTGAAGGTCTGGAATGGATGGCTGCGTTCATTGGCCAAGGCCCGCCCATGAGGCCGTTTCAATGTATTTTAAAGATTCAATGTCGGGAACTTTAAATATTACACATACTTTTGAAAATCCAGCCTTTAGTTGACTCTGATAAGCATTCGTCGTCACATTTGTAAAAACGACGGCTTTCTTCTTTCGTGAGGGGGTTTGGCGCCCCCTATGTTTCCCGGTGGATCGAAAATAAACGTGACACTCGCGTCTCCTGGAAATCCTGTTTAATTGAACCAGTCAGATGACGACTTCCACATTCCTGAAGTGTTTCCAGAAAAGTGCACCATATGCATCAGACGTTTAGACAACGTTCCGTGGGCGTGACGTCTGAGGCTGAGACTATATTGAAAAAGTATCTCAGATATTTTGTTGTAAATTAAAAAGTAATGCGTTACTTTACTAGTTACTTGAAAAAGTCATCTGATTACGTGACTCGCGTTACTTGTAATGCGTTACCCCCAACACTGCTTATTACATTTTAGATAGGGTAACTTGTAATCTGTAACCTATTACATTTCCAAAGTAACCTGGATGTTCAAAAAGGTATATTTTTGGGCTACTTTTGTTTTTAAACGCAAGCATGATGCATTCAGGAGGCTGAATCAAAAGCAGATGTCTTTTGAAAGATGATTAATCCTCCAAAAATGACAATGAAACAGCAAGAGTGGTAAAAGCTGCATTGATTGCATTACAATGTGTGCTTCACTGAGCTGCAGTCTGGCGCACTGGCCGCTCTCAGAGCTGCAGGAACCCAATGGCAAGCCCAGTCACCCGCGGGAAATAAAGGCTGAGGAGGTCTGACACGTCTTTGCTAGGGGAAATCATTCGGACGGCGACGTCGCTAAGATGGTGCGTGAAGGTTACGGCAGTCTGCGGAAAGAAGAATACTTCGCAGGACTGCTTCTGCTCGCGGCGGCGGGGTTTGGGCTCTTGATGCATGAAGTCACGGCTTTGCCTGTCTGGAGACTTGAGGTATGCTATTAGATTTTCATCAGGACGATCGTTTCAGAAGCGCTCTTTTTCCTTGCGTAACTCTAGACACGCGTCAAAGCGGCTCAAAGGCGTCACGCAGGATCCATTGAAACCCTCGAGTTATAAAACTACAAGTCGTTAGCGCCCCCCCCACACAAAAAAACCCGCAACGGAGTGGGACAGAACGCAACGCGGGGGATCCGACACGCGGCGAACTGCTTTGAATTTGACGCGTCGTTCTTAAAACGCGGTGCTCGTGGCAAGACGCGACGCGGTGGCGAGCGACGTCTGTCTGACAGCAGTAATGACATTCTTCTGCATTTCCATTCAGTTTCTTTTCATTGTGTGTGTGTTTCTCTTCTACTTTTACATTCTGAAACTTTCGAGGATGCGCTTTTGGCAACTCCAAATAATGCATTTAGGTGTTTTGTGGCTTTTAGGCTTCTTCACTTTGACTGATCCATACTAGTGTAGCCCTTAGAAAAACAAAAACACTTAGGCTACACAATATTTAAAATATACTGTTGTTCTCCTTTCTCTTCCGAGAAACAGAACAACTAATTTTCCACTCACAGGCTTCTCCAAAGTTTTGTCTTGGCTATAAAACTCTCCCTAGATTGAGTGCATCCACTCCCCCTAAGAGGCTACCACCTGCGAGGAGGTCTGTAATGCCTGGAGAGAGCTTCCCATTCACTAGGCAGGGTGCTTGGAAGCGCATCTAGTCCTGGAAGTATGGGCAGTCCCGAATCATGAGCCGTGAATACCATGTGAATACAGGCATGAAATAAAAACTACACTATATGCAAGATCATGAACAATTCATCTGTGCATGTTTCATTTTTTTTTTGACATATCAAAATATCTTAACTGACTACAACTTCTCTCTGGTGACGTTTGCAGGACTTCTGCATTCATTTAGTGCACTTAATAGATGAGGATGAGTTTGTTTCTTCATCAAAATGGATTTGGAGAAATTTAGCATCACTTGTTCACCAGCTGATTATCTGCAGTGAATGGGTGCCGTCAGAATGAGAGTCAATTAATGTCTTGTGAAGCAAAAAGATGCATTTGTAAGAAACAAATCCATCAGTAGGTTTTTAACTTCAAACCGTTGCTTCTGCCTAAAATACGAGTCTATAATCCATAATAACTCTTCCTCCAGTGAAAAAGTGTTCTGGTCTGAATCAGGAGAGAAATCTGCACAGATCAAGCAGCGATTACAAGGCAAACAGCTCTAAACAAATATGTGACTGGATTCTGATGTGAGAGACAACAGCAGATGCACTTTTTCACTGAAGGAAGAGTTATTATGGATTATGGACTCTATTGTATTTGAGTTAAAAACGTCTTAATGCTGGATGTGTTTCAGCTTTTGTCTTCTCCAGATGTTAACTGATGGACTGGAGTGGTGTGGATTATTGTGGTGTTTTTATCAGCTGTTTGGACTCTCATTCTGACGGCACCCATTCACTGCAGAGCATCCATTGCTGAGACACTGATGCAGAGACACATTTCTACAAACCTGATGAAGAAACAAACTCATCCTGATCTTGGATGGGCCGAGGGTGATTACATTTTCAGCAAAGTTTTATTTTTGGGTGAACTATTCCTTTAAACCTCACTTTTGAATGCCACGCCCCCATCTCAACATCCAATCAACAGCTTATGCATAGAACCAAGTACTCACATATTTTTCTTTTTCAATAATCACTTGGATGTACTGTAAGTCACAATAATAATAATAAAAAAAGATCTGTCACTACTTTTATTTCATTGTGACTTTTCAAATTAAATGTTAGAGCTTGATATATTGTTTACAAAAAAATATTTAATGGGAATAGCCAACACAAAGGAGACGGCAGCTGTTAACTAACTAACTAACTAACCTAAAACAAACCCTAACCCCTTGCCTGCCACTAACTAGCAATAGCATGAGCCAATCATGGTTTACAGCTGTGATGTAAATAAAGGTTGCTGACTATTTACTAATAAAATATAACGAATCCTTCTGAATGTCCTGTCCTGTTAAACTTTTTGTCAACACAGGACAGTGCTATTCAAGTGACTTCATTAAGTCTAAAGAGCCCAGATACAATCCAAGATAGATCTCACTGTCCTTTCAAGATGCAGTATTGGCACTTCTTGTTATTGTGTGCATTACTGAATGTAAATGGAAGGTACAGTATGGCACTATGCTCCATCTGTAGCAGTTATATAATCAGTGTTTTGTCCATCCTTGGGGAAAAGGCTGAAATATGTGCATTGGCAAGGATAGTATGACTTTACTTGTGTCGAGACAGTTTACCCATCTGTGTGTTACTGACCCCTCGACTGTCTCTGTCTCTTTAATGCTTGCATTACTTGTTGTCCAAGGTTTTTCGGTCTGGCTGGTTTATGGAAGTGTTGACGGTTTCGTTTGGGATATTTAGCTATTTGCTTTGGCATATTACTACACTGTGTCAGTAACGTATCCAGTCCGCATCTCAAACCTTTCTATTTCACAGAAGACTTTTCTGGATCTAGCAGTGTTACATAATTTACAGTCAGCATTGGCAGCTCATGACCGAGCGTTAAATCTACTCATGGCCAACAGTTGAGAAAGCTGTCAGACGCAGTGAAAAAATAGATAAAAGTAGCTCTTGTGACTTGTATGAACAATATGAACATCCGTTTTGGAAAGTGTCTGATCATTCGGTCATCACAAAAATAGCTGGGAAGATAGTTTGTCTTTGTCGCGGAAGGAGCATCGATTAGGCTCTGAAGTATCGCATTTTAGATTAGGAAAGGTTTTAACTATTAATTACGTCGCTCTCTGTTTGTTTGAACAGATCTCTTGATTGATTGTTTGCGCTGGGGTCAGCCACTGTCAGACATGGTTCCTTGTGCATTAAAAGCACCTTGAACCGTGACTCTTGTGAGCGGCTGTATCCTGGAAGGAGCTGGAGATTGAATATAGGCCACGGTTTCTTGTCATGTATCGTTATGCAGTGTGGTGCTACAAAGAAAAGAGTCTTCGAGAATACCAAACATATGAAGAGGAAAGCAGCCAAACCTCAAGACACTTGGCTCAAGCTTCTACCTGCAGATTTATCCATTTCTGTTCCTGAATCTAACAGCATGACATGGATATGATTAGTTGTATAGCCCTATATCCTGATATCCTGCATGTGGAGAAAATGACCTGCAATTCTAAGAAAATACAATGATCAGACACTCTTTACCCAGGAAAAGGCTGCTTGGCGGCATTATCCCTGTATTCAGTGTATGCTAAATTAGCTTTAATCCACTTTCTTCACATTCATCCTCATCTGGTTTACTTGCTATTTTCTGCTTCAGACAAAAAGTCCTTGAATATGATCCAAAGATTTGATGGCATGTATTTTGCAAAGTTATCCGTATCCATCCCACTCCTGAGAACTATCCTCAGGGTTATGCGGATCTTTTAAAAGTAATGAATTACAACAATGCATTAGTCCATAAAAAAGTAACTAACTACGTTACATAGTTACTTTTTATGGAAAGTAATGCATTACGTTACTTTTGTGTTACATTTTGTCACCTGGGCTTGGCTTGCTTTTTTATGTTTTAAAAACAAAAAACCCAAAGGTTTTTGGCAACTCTAAAGGCCCTTTCACACCAAAAGTGAGATGAATAAACCTTAGGCTGAAGGAAGTGCCTCTGTCTCTGCACTTACTCCCGATTTCTCTCAACACAGAGACAGGAGAGCTGTCTGTGAATAAATGGGAAAACAAAGTAACTTGCATTACTTATTTGAAAAAGTATCTGTGATATTTTGCTGTAAATTTAAAAGCAATGCCTTACTTTACTTGTTACTTTAAAATAGTAATCTGTTTATGTAACTTGTGTTACTTGTAATGCGTTCCCCCCAAACACTGATCATTAGAGACCAGTTATATGAAAAATGTTGGTCAGTAGTCAAACATTTCTCTGGATTTCATTGCAGACCAAAACAAGTCTCTGCTCTCTTTGCCACCACAGACCGATTCTCTATTCTCCACAAACCATTAAGTTCCCAGTGTACTAGACTTTAAATGCCAATCTTTGCCTTATTTTAAGGTGTTATCGCTGGTCAAACAGAGACGCTGAAAGGCTAAATGAGGAATTCTTGCAATCATATATATTCCAGTTGGACTGAAGGTTTAACAGTAGACCAGAGCTCTGTGGAAATGCACCTGCTGACTTATCTCTGATTCTGTGGCTGCTTGGGACTAAACCTCCACCTTCTTTTGTCTCGGAAACCCATGAAATATCAACTGCGAGTGACTGGAATGCACACAGCAAACAGTCCTGGGAGGCTCCATGTGCTAGCTGCAGAAAGCCGCATGAATTCCAGTGGACATTGACATTGGTAACCAACACCAAACCTCAGAGTTGGGCAAATAATGTGGCTCCAAATCATGTCCTGCTCAAAAGCGTATTTGATATATTTAGTGATGCCTTTAAAATGGCATTCTAAGAATTTGCACTTGAAAGACTCTGTTCATCATCTGCTCTCTAAGAGAAGGACGTACAGTTTATGAAGGCTTGTATTATTATTACAATAGTACTGAGCAGTAATACTCATGTATTCTGGATAAGTCACCCATGTATTAGCTTCACATGTTTCTTGAAATGCACTCATGTCCCATTGTGTTTCTTCTTGGTTCATGGGGTTCTGGTGATCTCTGAATAAAGTCCTTTGGCGTGTAGTTGCACCAACCTGTAAAGAGACCCTACTCATGTCTCAAACTCCTTTAGATCATGAGTTCAAGAGTAGCTGAACACATATTGTATGATTAAACTAGGCGGCAAGCTGATCGCCCCAAAACACTGTCATTTGTGAGTTCCACTCCGTCAATGTATCTTGGACCTAAAATACGTTTTTCCATTTTCAATTATTTTCCACTGGAAAAGAATGGAAGTCTTGCTTGCCAAGAGTGCAGCTTAAAAAAACCACGTCTGCTTGTAAATGCATGTGATATAAAGGCAGGCCTAAGAGTCTGGTCTGAAAGCGAATCAGTTCAGGAATGTCCCCTCTGCCCTGTCGGACCAAAATAGTCTCCATCTCCTCTAGTTATTACTATCTTAACTTTACTGCTCCTATCAGTGTTTGCAAGTGGCGTCTGCTAGCTTTTTACCTTTTAAAACACTCAGACTTGGGCGCTCTATCGCCACTTGACCCTTTTCCAGAAGATTGAGATAAAAGTCAGCAAAGGACTTTACAGCACGTATAGAAAATCCTCCATGTTAGTCCATGCAGTCGTCCGGTTTGCAAGACTGTACGCTCTGTGTGAAGCAAAAAGGAGCCAAGCTTTATGCAAACACTGTGGATTTCTAACCCAGAGACTCCTTGGCTCTCTGCTGTGTTTGTGTATATGTCTGTGAATGTCTGCTTAATGTGTCTGTTTCAGACACTAGTTTAAGGTCAGATTACCAGCAAAGTGAAAAAATTTGGACAGCTTTATGAAACCCAGAGAGCGCTCTCAACATCAACGTCTGAGTTCAAATTCAGGCCAAATACCTTCTGGGATTACAATATAAAATGAGACGATTTTTTATGTCTAGTAAAAGCCATGTTTTCCCTTTTTTTCCCCCATAGACTTAAATATTCCTGCCAATTCAATACAGTGCACATTTTTATGAAATCAAAACTGTTAGCTTTGAGACCTTCATATAGTTGACAGTCCTTTATTGGACACTTACAGTCATTTGCTGCAAAACTGACCAAAAATCTTGATCTTGCATGCATCATTTTTTTCTAATACATGCTCTCTAGGATTAATTTCACCCCTTCCACTGAATTACAGCATAATTACTACCTGTCACCAACTAGCAGTAGAAACATAAGAAATTGGCTGGAATTTATTGTTGAGAATGAAACGTATTCATGAAAGTGCTTTCATCCATGGTTTTAAAGGGGTCATCGGATGCAAAATTCACTTTACAAGTTGTTTGAACATAAATGTGTGTTGGAAGTGTGTGTACACATCCATCCTATTATGATAAAATTCCACCCAGTGTTTTTTTAAAATCCCCTTTCTCAAATCAGGCTGTTCTGAGATCCCTGTCAGAATGACGTAGTTCTGTGCAGGCCCCTCCCACAAGAGTTGATTGACAAGACCGTCTTACCTTAGCCCCGCCCTGAGTGAGCTGAGAGCTGTCCAGCTCCGGTGCAGGGGAAGACAAGATGTCACCGATTAAGTGATTGAGGTGTTTTGTTGTTGGATGTAATAATGAATATAGCAGTCGTCATTTACTCCCGACATCTGAGCCGCTGAAGACGCAGAGGAATACGTTTGTTTCTGAAGGGAATGTGTCCCTTATTGTGTCCCTTATCTACCTAAATGCATCTATGTTTGCGCGAATCATTCGTGATCCAGCTTCACCTACAGAAGAAGTGAGTATAAGGGTTTTTAATGAATCTTTGCAAATTGCCTTTCCTAATAATGTTCTAATTAGCAACTTTCATGATGAATCTAAAGTAAACAGACCCTCAGAGAGCGGCTCAGAAGAGAGGGGCGGAGTCAGCAGAGCTCATTAACATTTAAAGGAAAATGCTACAAAACGGCTTGCTCTGACAAGAGCTGTTTTTGACAGGTCTAAAAAGGTGTTTTTTTTACACTACCATTGACAAATTTTAACCAAACTATGTTACAGACTTTTCATTAAGACCCTAAAGAATCATATCAACTTGTGGAAAATGGGCATCCGATGACCCCTTTAAAAAACGATCATTTGATATGTCCCACCGAAGCTTCCTGTGAATCACTTCAACAATGTCATGGGCTCTTTAAAGTTATTTTAATGTTTATTTGTTGTTGAGTTTCTAGAATGAGCACTCATGTAGTTGAGTACTTCAGCAAGTTGATAGCATGTGTTTGCTGTGAATGTGTGGGCTGTGGTTGCACACTCTGACCAAAAATGTAGTTTTCAACTCAGTAATACCGCAGAGTATTACTGAAAAAAAAGATGTATGTGTGGTTAGAGCAAATCTTAATCTGAAAGTTTATTTACACATCAGATAATACTGTGTGTGTGTGTGTGTGTGTGTTTCAACTGTAGTATTATAATAACATGATGTGTAAATCTGGCTGGAGTCGAGAATCTTCTTTGATTTACTATAGTAATGCTGTGATATAACTATTCTACCTTATCATAACTATCAGCGAGAGCCATGGCACTCACAGTCTGACAGCATCTGATTTGAACTTTTATTTTGTTTAAATAGATAAAATTACATAACTGAAAGGTCATGCTGTTGTGTTTTGGTGATTAAACCAAATGTTCTTATTATATATGACAATTATCTTGTATTTTGAAATGAGTACGAAAGGAAATGTGAAAACACAATAGCAGGTTTTGAATGTGTAATAAGGGTGATTAGTTTGGAGTTTTAGGCTAAGAATTTGTAATATTTACCACTTGCACCAAATAATTCATTATTGAATTAATGTGCTACTGTAATTGAATGTAAATGTACTGCAGTGCGTTGCATGCACTGTTTTGTATAAAGAGCATGAAATAATTGTCTTACATCAGACAGTGGAGCAGTCTGGCGAAGAGCAGTCCAACAAGTCTGATTTAATAACTGAACTGAACTTTCTCATTTGACTCCTGACTAATCAATGCAAGATGTGTTCCTGGCTCAACAAGCCATTTATTAGAGCAAATTACACTTTAAAGCACCTCACAAGTGCACTTATCGCTCTTGTAGGAGCAAGCGTGGCACAGACCTTCATGGAAAATCCTGCTCACAGATCAATCTAATCTAATCTGAGATTTTTTTGTCCAAGGAAGAAGCTCTCATGTCTGGTGTTTTAATCATTGGAATTCATAAAGACGCCCGCTCCCATGTGCTTCAACTTTCCAGAAACAAACGCTACACACTCACTCCAGAGAAACTGAAGTGGGACAAATTCAAGCTGACTTACAAGTAAGAATCCTTTTATGTTTTTGTGCATTCGTCTGATATAACAACTGTCTGTTTGAAACCTGTGAAGTCCTGCACAGCTTCTGTTTTGTTGACATTTTATAACCTGTTTACATTTTTTCCATGTTTACCCATGATTGGAAGCTCTAGGATTTCAAAAGCGTGTATCCAAAGGACAATGATTACAGAATTTGTTTCCCTCTGGTCATACAGTATATTTATGCCATTAATTTTTCTTTGCGGTCTTGCATATCCTGGTCTGTCAAAGTTTGATGTGGTATAAAACTTATTTTAGAAATTATTTTGTTTCACAGCAGGAAGCAAGTCATACAAGTTTGGAACAATATGAGTAGATGATGGCAGAATCATTTATTCTCAGTGAATAAATGTTTATTTTTTGTTTACTTGTCCACATTTTAATGGGTGTTTTGTGTGTTCATGCAGACTGCTGTCATTTCCAAGGAATATTTTGAATGCCACTGACACAAGGAGAGGCATAGCCAAGGCCTTCTCTATGTGGAGCGATGTCTCACCCTTCAGTTTTCGTGAGGTCCCATCTGATCAAGAGGCCGACATCAAAATCGGTATGTCAAATACATTTTTGTTTGTTTGTTTGTTGCAGTACAGAGCAATTTGAAGTGACAAAGTAACACAGAATGAGGTAAATTTGTGGTTTTGTGTTTTTGAGAAAAAGGGTTTTCGTCATAAATTGCCAACTATGGTCACAACTTTCATCATTAACGACATAGTTCAAGGATTTGGTGTTTCCCTAAAAGGACATACTATCATGACAAAATTAACAATTCGCCTAACTCTCGCATGCTCTTTAAAACATTTTACTCTTTCCTTTGTCCTCCTCCTCCCCCTCCTTCATCATCTCTAACAGCTGACGACTTTGACACATTCTTCATTAATAAAATTACAAACCTCACTGCACAATTTTCCACACCACAATCTATCAAACACATCTTACCAGCAAACATACACTCGTTCACATCCTTCTCTCCACTCTCTGAGGCAGAAGTCTCTAAACTCATCCTTTCCAGTCATCCTACTACTTGTCCACTTGATCCTATTCCATCTCCTTCAAGCCATTTCTCCTGCAGTTGTACCTGCACTCACTCACATCGTTAATACATCCCTTCACACTGGAATTTTTCCCTCAGCATTTAAACAGGCTCGTATAACTCCAATTCTTAAAAACCCACTCTTAACCCAACTCTTTTAGGGAACTATAGACCGGTTTCCCTTCTTCCTTTCATTGCAAAAACACTTGAACGAGTTGTGTTCAACAAAGTCTCTGTCTTTCTCACACAGAACAATCTCCTGGACAGTAACCAATCTGGCTTCAGAAGTGGACATTCGACCGAAACTGCCTTACTTTCTGTTGTTGAAGCCCTAAGACTTGCAAGAGCGACTTCCAAATCTTCATTACTTATCTTGCTGGATCTGTCTGCTGCTTTTGATACGGTCAACCATCAGATCCTCTTGTCAACCCTATTGAAAAAGGGCATCTCAGGAACCACACTCCAGTGGTTTGAGTCTTACCTCTCTGATAGGTCCTTCAAAGTATCTTGGAGAGGTGAGGTATCCAAGTCGCAACATCTAGCTACTGGGATGCCTCAGGGCTCAGTTCTTGGACCATTTCTCTTTTCTGTCTACATGGCATCACTAGGTTCTATCATTCAGAAACATGGCTTTTCATATCACTGCTATGGTGATGACACTCAACTCTACCTCTCATTCCATCCTGATGATCCGACAATAGCTGCTCGCATCTCAGCGTGTCTAACAGACATTTCTTGCTGAATGATGGACCATCACCTTCAACTCAACCTAGCTAAGACAGAACTGCTTGTAGTTTCAGCTAACCCATCGCTTCATCACAATCTCACCTTCCAGTTAGGCTCATCTACCATTACTCCTTCAAAAACAGCCAGAAACCTTGGAGTTGTGATCGATGATAAGCTGAATTTCTCAGACCACATTGCTAAAACTGCCCGGTCCTGCAGATTTGCATTATACAATATTAAGAAGATCAGGCCCTTTCTCTCGGAACATGCAACACAACTCTTTGTTCAGGCTCTTGTTCTGTCCAGACTTGACTGTTGCAATGCTCTCTTGGCAGGTCTTCCAGCCAATTCTATTAAACCTCTCCAATTAATCCAAAATGCCTCTGCAAGATTAATCTTTAATGAGCCGAAAAGAACGCACGTCACGCCTCTGTTCATCAATTTGCACTGGCTACCAGTAGCTGCTCACATTAAATTCAAGGCATTAATGTTTGCCTACAGAACCACCACTGGCTCTGCACCCCTTTACCTAAATTCATTACTTCAGACTTATGTGCTCTCTAGAAGCTTGCGTTCTTCAAGTGAACAACGCATTATTGTGCCATCCCAAAGACGCACAAAAACACTTTCACAGACTTTTTCATTAACTGTTCCCATCTGGTGGAATGACCTGCCCAACTCGATCCGAGCAGCCGAATCCTTACCCATCTTCAAGAAACGGCTAAAAACTCATCTGTTCCATCTTTACTTGACCCTCTAACTTTAGCACTCTCTATTCTAATTTTATTTTATCTATGTCTTTTTATTTAAAAAAATAAATAAATAAAAAGAATAAAATAATAATAATTATCTGTACTGCTTTAGGCTAAGCAAGATTTGTAATAGCACTTGCACGTTGTTGCTCTTTTGTTGGTTTTGATTGCTTCTTATGTCCTCATTTGTAAGTCGCTTTGGATAGAAGTGTCTGCTAAATTACTAAATAAATAAATATTCCCCTGTAAATGCGACTCCTACATCTCTGAAAAGTGAGTTTTTTTAAACATTTTGCGGTGCAGACATACCAGTAACCAATGAAACATCTCTAGTTGAGTAGCAGAGTATTCATTTGGTTTGTTTGTGTAAAATAAAAGGCGATCTGACGCTGAAATGTGTTGCTTTTGAAATCACGCTGAGTGCTTGTTGCTGCTGTTGTCAGACGAGCGCTTCAGTCCTGTTCGTTCCATTGAAACCACAAAATAAAATGCACACAAACATGTCTCTGCCTTTGATTTACAATCACTGATGGGCGCATTTGGTTTTAATTACTAAAAAAACACAGACGATGTGACATGCTTAACAATCTATAGCCTGAGTATTATTACACTCGCAAGCTCTCAGCGGAGCTGCATACATCACTGTCCTGAAGAATTTGTTCTAGACGATAATTATAAGTATTTTTTTTGTATAGATGTAACTATTGCATTAAAAATGTTTCTATATGAATTCCATGTCAATAAATTAAACCTAATGTACTATTCAAAGTGATTTATGTCATATATGGTATTTTTGGCTTGTTTCACCAAGTGCAGTGTAAAATGCATGCATAGGATATGAGTTACTTTTGAAAGAAGTGTAAGCATGTCGTCTAAAAAAATCGGATATAGTCACAAAATCAGAATTGGTCATCAAGACCTGACATGTGGAGATCATGTACTTGAGCAAAATAAGCAAGCTAACATGTAGTTCAATCTATATCATTCCATACGTATACAATTTCATTCTACATCTTTTAGTTTCTTAAGAGAATTAAAGCACTGTTTTTGAAGAGTGCGCATGCGTGTACCAGCAAAATAACAGAGAACAAAAACGTGATTCTTCCATTAATTTGATTAAGTGAAGTTATAACTCTACCACCTGCTTGACATCATTAACGATTAAGGTGGTTCGAACGACGAATGCGTGACAGTTTTTTCATTTTGCATTTTCGGGAAATGGTCCTAAATTGCTAGTTAGTTTCTTCAACAATGTATGCATACTGTGGTTAGTTAAGCAGCGAGTTATGTCTTTGTTTTTTGGGAAATGCACCTTTTGTTTGTCGGTTCCTCAGATTGACATGATTCTCATTGATCACTGCCAGGTTCAGAAGATCCACCCCAGTGACTGGTGGTGAACGGTTTGTACTTGCTGGAAGTTGTGTTTGAGTCAGTTAAATTAATTTAAATGGGAATGATTCTGAGATGTATTATAGACAGGGAGACATACAAAAAATTGGATATATCATCTTTGGTATAATGCGTATAGGAGAGGATGTACTATTCAAGAATCATATTGGTTGTTTGACTGTCGTCAGGCTTCTACTCTGGAAACCACACCGACTGTCTGCAGTCCTACCTGCACCACTGTTTCGACGGCATCACCGGAGAACTGGCCCATGCCTTCTTTCCTCAGACCGGAGAGATCCACTTTGATGATGACGAGTACTGGATTCTGGGAAACATGCGCTTCAGCTGGAATAAAGGCACATGTTTTTTTCCCCCATTGGGTGAAAAATTAGAAAACTGGAATCTGATTGTTTACTTGCCTTGCTACCATGTTGTAGAAATGGTCCAGAAAGCTTCCTGGGTGTCATAATTTGAAGAAATGTTCATTATGCCAAAATAAATATACAGACACAATAAAATAGACCAGATAAAACATATCAAAACCCCTACTTATTATTAGTTCTGACTAGGTTTGGGAATCGAAAATCAATTCCAATTCTAGAATCGAATATTTAAGGTCAGGAATCGGATACTTCTTGTAAAATGAAAAATTCAATTCCGCCTATCAATTCCTGTGTGCGCATCTTTTTTTTTTTAGGTGGCGAAAAGGGGCGGTTAAAAATGTATTTGTCTTTGAATCATTCATTCAAGAGATTCATTCAAAAACACTGATTCATCCAGTAATGAAACAAGCAATTCTTAATTGAGTAATTGAATCATTCCATTCATAAATTCCATTTATATTTTTTTTAGTTGTCTAATGTTTTTTTCTTCAGAATTGTGAGAGAACCACAACATCCATAAAAAAAGTCCCAATTTATCCAGAATCATGCAACTCTATTTTTCACTCAAACAGCTCTTAATCGAGTCTCGTTTTAATGTAGACAGCTGATTTTTGTTCATGGTATTCAGCTAGAGAGACACAGACTAAGCATGTTTGATATCTAAATGTTTGACCATTTTTTTTACCACATTGGAATCAAAACTGCGAATCGATAAGCAGAATCGGAATCGGAATTGGAATTGATTAAATTCAAACGATACCCTACCCTAGTTCTGACTGTAAACAAGAGCCTTTAAGAAGCATTAAGAAGCACAGTTATCTTTTTAATTAAAGCTTTAACAAGTACAATCACTCTAGAACATTCAAATCTATGTTTGTGCTGCCAATGGCCCAAAAAAGTGCAGTTTTCTGTATAGGCATGAAACAGTTTCTACAAAATTCAAATGATTACAGAAGTTTAATAAAGATTAATAACGGATATAAACACTGATGTCTATGGTAGTGATCAAAATAGATTAAATCACTTTTTGAAAGTAACAATGTGTCAAATAAAGATTGTATTGATTATATTGTTACGCCAGTAGGTGGCAAAAAGTGACTGTTACAAATGTAATTATCATTGAATCATTCATTCAAGTGATTCCTTCAAAAATGCTGATTCATCCAGTACTGAAACAAGTGACATCTTTTTGAGTGAGTCATTGAATCATTCATTCAAACAATGTAAAATAATCCCTTAAAATTAGTTAATTTTTTTTCTTTTTTTAAAAGAGACTACAGTAATTAACATTTTATTAGAACCTCTCATAAATTGCATGTTGTTTTATTTAGTGGTATTCAGAATCATGATTTCTGCATCTCTGTTTTTAGGGGTTAAAAAGAGGAAGCATATTTGACCTGTACGTGTTTGTGTCTGTGATTGTCATTGTATTCAGGAGTGTGGCTGACAGATCTAGTTCACGTGGCGGCTCATGAGATTGGGCATGTACTGGGTTTGATGCATTCCCAGAATCGCAAGGCTTTAATGCACCTCAACGCCACACTGACAGGCCGCAAACTCATCACTCAAGATGAGGTTTGGGGATTACATCGACTCTATGGTATTTTACTCATAAGCACAAAAAAGCCCATCAAAAATAACTATACAAACTGGATTACTTGTCATACTGTTGCATTTCTACAATTGACACCTGACACCTTCTTATTTCCTGTTTTTCTGTCCATACCACTGCAGGGTGTTTGGATCGATTATTTATATGTCCTGCTTGGGCAAGGAAGGGCTATTGTGACACCAAGAGGATACTCATGCAGAAACACTGTCCTTCAAGCTGTGACTTCTGTTATGGTAAGAGGCCTGTTATTTCAGACCAGGAATCACCAAAAAAAAAAAAATATATATATAGTGTATAGAATAATCAGACTTAGACAATATAAAGTGTGGTCCTCATTGCAGCTTATTCTGGCCAATTCTGCCTGCTTAGACAGGAAGAGACCACCTGAAATAGATGTACAGCAACTAACCACAGATCATTTTGTTATTGCATGTTGTTGAGAGGAGAGGTTTTTTTAGTAGAGTATACCATAATAATAAACAGGTATCAAATATGTATTTTTAAATTTTGGTAAATAATGGTGCGGGGTAATCGCCGCAAAATCCGTCTAAAATGGTTTACTAGGCTGAGATGTGTGAAATGTCTTTGATGTTTCTGACAATCAAGCTAACGAAAGTAAAGTGCTGTGGAACAAGTTTTTGTGACAAATACTGTAGGTGAGAATCAAACCCTATTCTTCCAGACAGGGTGGTCAACATACCTCGAATACCTTTACTGTAGTATTCAGTTAAATGATACAAAAATATTCAACAAAGAGTACTAAATTTTCACAGAAGCTGGCTAACAAACAGGGAAGGCTCAAGACTGAACACCAGTTTATTGACTAGGCTTAACATAAATAGAGAAAAACACAAGTCAAAACAATCTGATTGGCAACTAAACTAGAAAACCCCAAGATCAAAATGCTTTCTAGTTCCCAGAACGGTCAGTTCAGACAGAAGTCTTACTGCAGCTCCTCTGCTACGAATGGCTCCTGATGTTCTTTGAACCACAGTTTGGGTAGCAGCAGTGGAAGAGATACTTGGCTTTTCCATAGAGCAGTCAGATGTCCAGCAGCCAATGAACATTGTATGTTGGTTGACTGCTGAGGATTTCTGGCACATGGGGTAGGGATTGGAGATAGAGGGACAAGAGACACGATGTTAGAGATGGGAGGAATGCGCCTTGATCTTGGCAGCAAGAGTCAGTAAGAAACAGGGTTAATCTTTCAGAAGATCTTGAACGGACCAATGAAATGAGAGGCCAGTTTCTGAGACTCAGCAGGAAGTAGGAGATCCCTTGTTGATCCAAACCCTCTGACCTAAACTGAGTAGTGGCGTAGGACTGTGTCCTGATAAACCTATTCCTGTTGAGTATTTATATACAGCAGGGCTTTCCTTGCACTTCACCAGGCAAGTTAGCATCTCTGGACCAGTTGCATTGCAGATGGTACAAAGACCTCAGACTCCAGCTCCAGAAAAAGGGGGAACACAAACAGGCATTCAAAGGGGAAATATCTACAGAGGAAAAAAAACTAGGTGTTGTGAGTGAACTGTACCCAAATCAAACATGATATCCAAGAAATCTGGTTGTTACAGACCAAGCATCTATGGGTCTTCTACTGGTTAACCCTCTCTGTTTAGCCAATAGATTGACGGTGAAAACTAGATGACAAGCTGATGGATTCTTCAATAAAAAAACTGGAATCATTTCAAAATAGGGAAGTTAACTATGACTTCAACTGGCTGGCTGGCAGTGGGTAGCTTAGTAAGGCACCTTCTCCAGCCAGTGTCTTCATTCTTCAAGTGCCAACTTTGAGAAGAGACAAAACAGCTCCTCACCTAAGTCTGAGGCATCTACATCTACTATAAAGGGCAACTAATAATCCGGGAAGGTCAGTACGGGTGTGTAATTATTGCTGCTTTAGCTGTTTAAATGCCCTGTCAGCCTTCTCAGTCTACTTAGTCATAGAAGCTGCCTAGAGGTCTTTGTAGTTAGATCAGTAAGTGGTTCTGCAATGGTGCTAGTTACTAATGAACTGTTTGAAAAAATGGACAAAACCTAGCAAGGTTTGGGCCTGTTTGTCAGAGCAGGGTTATGACTGAGACACTAACCAGACTAATTGGCATTACTTGATATTCTTAATGGCCAGTAGGGGTGTGTAAGGCAGTCTTGTGAAGGCATAAGGGGCCTCATTTATAAAGTATGCGTACACTCAGATTTGATCTTAGAGTGAGCGTATACTTAAATCCACGCCAGCACTCAAATTTGTAAAAACTGTCTTTGACGTGGAAGAGTGCTTATCGCCACGTCAGGGTCTGAGCAGACAACGCACTTTTTATTGTCTGAGTATTACAGGTTTTTTTAAATGTAAGCTGTTCTTGCAGCTCGCTGTTCTAAATTATGATGATTGGTGATATTTTATATCACCAGGGGCATTGAGGAATAGGTAATGTTTGAAGGAGACCGGCTGGTAGTTTTCGGGAAGTCTTGGATGTGTTATATTCTGTGCAGTTGTTTACAAATACCACAGCCACCAGAACCGATTCTTAAGGAGATGTAGAGTAGCTGTAATGACTGGGTGTCTGGAGCTGGTAGTAGCATGTACTTGGTGGATAAGTTTGTTTCTAAGTGGTTCGGGGACAAAGGTGAGTTCATGTGGACATACTTGTGGTGGAGTACATTGTGCATTGGCCTGATTGATTTCTGTCAAGATGTCCCACTGGACAGGTGCTACTAGCAGGTTTTCGGTAATGAGACTCTCCTCTACCTTGGAGTGATTTGCTGCCTCAGACAATCGTGACATGGATCGACCTTGGCATTCTTTGAGCCGGGTCTGTATGTGACTGGGAAATGAAACCGAGTGAAGAATAGAGCCCATCTTGCCTGTCGGGGATTCAGTCGTTTATAAATATTCTAAATTCTTGTGAACCATTACGGTGTAACACTCCACGTAATACACCGTGAAGATTACACAAACAACGTAGGGTAAGACTCACTTATACAATAAATAAGAGAAATATAAAACTCAAACACTAGAATTTGCATCCAAATATTCCCATGTATTATACAAGAAAAAAGATCAAATATACAGTCAACCAAAAAGTGAGGGTGATGAGTGGTTGATATGACAAGGTATCCCTGAGTCCGCAAACACTATATATATATATAATTCGAATCAGTCTCACCGGTGAAAGTCCGTGCACGAACGTCCGAGAGCAGATCCAGGAAGTCGACCGAAACTGCAGAAAATCCTCCTTGGTAAGTACCCCAATATCCACAAAAATAAAGCCAAGCGAACTTCACAAAGGAGGCAGAAGAATAATCCATAGAACAGTTCGGTAAGTATTCCATACAGGATTGACAAACCCGGGCAAAAATAGAAATGATCCGAGAGAGCTCCGACCCCTCTCGAACACCAATTAACCTCCTAAGTATATAGCCAACAACCCTTCCTTGTTGTGGTCACGTGGAGTTCGCGTTTTCCATGAACACGCCAAATCCCCCGATACTGATCTCCTCCGGAGCAAATACACACACACATATAAAGAGGCAACAAAACATATATCAGGGTGATAATTAAATTAAATGGTAAACAATACATCAGTGTTAACCAATAATAGCATCAATATGTCACCCCCTATGTGGCCTTGCTACATAAATCCCCTCCCCCAGCCATCGGCATTGGAGGAGAGCGACCATACCGTCCTTTCAGGTTTACCACATTAATATTGTCTGTTTTAGGTAGGTTGCCCCAGCGAATGGTGTAATTTATTGGCCCCATTCTTTTTATTATTTCTGCTGGTCCCTCCCACTTGGGCGCTAGCTTGGCAGAGTATTTACTTGAGGCCGACGAGAGAGGATGAGTCCTCATCCAGACGAGATCACCCGGCTGAAATTGTGCATATTTCCTCCGGTAATTATAGTATCTCGCTTGTCTGGCTTTTTGTACATCCACTCTCCGTTTTACCTCCTCTGCCATCCTGGTTTGTCTTTCGACAAGATTATAGGCTGTTTGATCTGGTGTAGGGGGCTTATGAATTAACCTTTCCAAGGGTCCCTGAAGTTGGCGGCCCAGCATTAATTCCGCAGGCGTTTTTCCGGTGGTCTCTTGATACACAGAATTAATGGCAAAACGGAACTCAGGTAACCAGTGATCCCATAACTAATGATATTGCCCCACATATGCTGCAATCATAGTTTTTAATGTCCTGTTCACTCTCTCTGTCAGATTTGTTTGCGGATGATAACTTGTGGTGAGTTTCTGGATGCTTCCCCATGACCTACACAGTTCAGATAGCACATTGGAGGTAAATTGAGAACCCCGGTCAGACACAAGATACTTCGGTACCCCCTATCGGGTGAATATTTCATCTTTGAGTATTCTGACAACTTTTTTTGTTTTACTATCCCGCAGGGGAAATACTTCTACCCATTTAGAGTAATAATCCACCGCAACTAGCAGGTAGGTGTTTCGTTTCTTGCTACACGGGAAAGGACCCATCAGGTCCATCCCCAATATCTGACCAGGTTCTGTGACTTGTGTTGATTGTAACAAACCACTGGGTTTACAGTTGTCATGTTTGTATTTTTGACAAATCTCACATCCCTTGACATAGCTCCAGACGTCCGCACGCACTGTTGGCCACCAAGCCACCTCCAACAGCCTTAGCAGAGTTTTCAGCCTGCCCAAATGTCCACCCAAGGGGTTGTCGTGAAAGTAATGCAGAAATCCAGATATTAAAGTTCGAGGGACAACCAACTGAAATTTATCCCCATTCCTCATTGGAACCTGCCGATATAAAACCCCCTGATGTTCTTCGAAGGTAATTTGTTGGCCCCTTACTTTTCTGATTTTATGTTCTGCTTTCAGACGACTGACTGTTTCATCGCTGTTTTGGGCTTGTGCTATTTCAGCAAGTGAGTGGGGAATGTCTGAAGAATGCTTCGCTGGTGTCACTGCGAGACACGGTACTTCTTCCTTTACAGATCCAGGGGTTCTAGACAGCGCGTCAGGTCCTTGATTAAGGCAGCCCTTTCGATGGTGAACTTGAAAGTCAAATTGCTGCAATCGAAGGGTCCAACGGGTCAGACGAGAGCTGGTTTTGGGGCTGTTAAATACCCAGGCTAAGGCAGCATGGTCAGTATACACATCAAATCGTGTCCCCTCCAAATAATGTTTCCACTTTTCCACTGCCCAGACCACCGCCAAACACTCTTTCTCAGAAGTAGAGTAATTAAGCTCCGCTCCGTGTAGTGTTCGAGATGCATAAGCTATTACTCTCTCTCCTTCAGTTGTCTGCTGGCAAAGGATGGCTCCCAGCCCCACTTCACTGGCATCAGTATGGACCTGGAATGGCTGATTGAGGTCCGGTTGGATTAAGACAGGTGGGTTTTGAAGTGACAATTTGATGGTATCAAAGCTGGCCTGGCATTCAGGGGTCCATTGCCACTTTACATCTTTCTTTTTTAGATTATTGAGGGGAGTTGTGATGTCTGCGAAATAGGGTATGAATTTGTGGTACCAGCCGGCTAAAAAAAGAAGTCGTTAAAGTGCTTTGAGGTCTTTGGGGGAAGGATATTGCAAGATAGCTTTGGTCTTTTCAGCATCCACTTCAACTCCTCTTTCAGACACAATGTGTCCCAAGAACTTCAGCTGCCTTTTGAAGAAATGGCACTTTTTCATGTTGAGGGAGAGGTTGGCCTAGGTAAGTTTTTTTAATATCATATTTAGATGTGACACATGTTCCAACCTTGACCTGGAAAAGACAATTATGTTGTCTATGTACACAAAGCAAAACTGTCCCCTAAGTTCTGCCAAAACCTTCTCCATCAGCCTCTGGAATGTAGCCGCTGAGTTCTTAAGCCCAAACGGCATAGACCGGAATTGAAATAGCCCTTTGGTGGTAATAAAAGCGGTCTTGTCTTTGCTGCTCTCCTCCATCTCCACCTGCCAGTAACCTGACTGGAGATCTAGGGTGCTGAACCACGCTGCTCCTTCCATAGACTCCAAGATGTCATGTACAAGAGCCATGGGATAAGCATCTGCCACTGTCTTGCTGTTAAGTTTTCTGTAGTCTACACAAAATCTATATGAGCCATCTGGTTTAGGAACCAGTACGACCGGTGATGACCAAGGAGAACAAGAGGGCTCTATGATGTGGTCCTGAAGCATCTTGTCCACGTGTTCCTCAATAATCTTCTTCTTGAAGGGTGAAACACGGTAAGCACGAGATTTAATGGGCGTTTCATCTGACAAAATTATTTTGTGTTTTTCTACACCAGTCTTCCCCAGGACGTTGGAGGTAGCCCGTGGCCAGGCTGACATCAGTTTCTGCAGCTCCTCTTGATTGTCTGAATCCCAGACCAGATCTTCTTGAGTCTTAGGGGCTATGATTGGTGTTTCCCTGGCCGGAGGTAAGGCATAGTAGAGACTTATATTGGCCTTCTAGTGATTGGTTTCCTCCTCTAACATGGTTGATCGCCCCAGAGTCATCGGTGTGTTGGAGAATGGGTAATAACTGTAACCTCCTTCTGCTTCCAGGCCGTATCTGTTCTGAGCGAGTTCCAAAATAGCTCCAGCTGCCCTCAGAAAGTCCAGGCCCACCAAAAGCGGAAATGCTAGATGAGCATCCTTCATTATGTATGTATTTAAGTTATATACTTTATTGTGCCACTTATAACTGATGTTTCTCTGGCCTATAGCTTGATGAACTTTTCCATCCGCCATGATGAACTTTTGGGGAGGGTCTGCAGATCTCATTGTGGCTTCCCCTCCTAATTGTCTCCACAGGGTTTCCTGCATTAATGTGAAGGTACTTCCTGTATCTACCACCGCCTTCATTTCTTTGCCCCGCACCACCACCGGAATCAACAGGAGAGACGTTGTTGTGTGTGGTTGGGCTATAGATAAGCCAGCAAGATGTTTGGAGGAATTTCTTTCAGATGGTTTTTTATCTGACCTTTCCCTTGTATTTTGATTACCAACTTTTTGCCAATACTCCTTTGCCCCCATACAGTCCTTCTCCACCATTGAGCCCACTTTCACCAACTGTTCTACTGTTTTTATCGTCCCTCTTAAGCAGCCTGCCACCCTGGGGTTGATATTGTTAAGGATGCGGCTCACAATCTCATCCTCGGAGATATCAGGTTTCCACTTTATGCAGAGGGCCCGATAGTCATAGGCAAAGTCTCTCAGGCGCTGTTTTGGCTGCTGTACCATCGACCTCAGCTTGTCTTCTACCCCAGTGAGGTAATCCTCTGGTAGAAAAGCAGCCAGAAATGCCTTCTTGAAAGACCGCCAGTCAGTTATCTTTCTCTTCTCAGCCTTCCACCAGCTCAAAGCGGGACCACGCAACACTGTGCTAAGGGTTCCCACGAGCTCAGCACTTGGAAGTGGCCTGATTTCCAAGTAATTCTCACATTGTTCGATGAACGTGAGCACATCCGCCGTCTCACACTCATCTCCAAAGGTGGGAAACTCTAGTCGAATGGGAGGCTGCGTACAGAAAGACGTAGCATTTTGAACAGCTGGAGGATTAAACATAGTGGTTAGTGTATCGTTGACTCGGGAGACATCATATGTGATATTAGGGGTTTTAATTGCTGCTACTTTAGTTCTAGCAGCAGGAATCGGGGCACGAGGAGCAGTAAATGAAGAAAAGGAAGTAGCTGGTGTGTATGATTGAAGACGAGACAATGAAGGTGTACTGGTGTAACGCATTTTTTTCAACTGACTCGCCCATTTTTCTTCTCTCCTCAGGAAACAGTCTGTCACGGCCTTCTCCAACCTCTCTAGACTTTTCTGGAAGTATTCCTCCAACCCTGCCAAGCCAGCGTCCACTGCTTCTCTAAAATTGGTCTCTCGATTCAGGGCGCTTTCAATTGATTGTTTAAAATCATTTTCCCCAGCCTGAACTTTTGTGCTAAGAGCCAATAAATCAACATTTAATTTATCAATATCTGCCTGCATTGTTTGTATAACATTAGAATAGCCCAAACAAGTATTCACCTCCTCCTCCTCCTCGTCATCATCATCAGTTTTATTCTCAGTGTCAGAAATGAAAAGGGAACTTTGCATAGATGTTACTTCTGCTGTTGGATTACGTCGTGTTACAAACGGGCCTGCAGTAAAATCTAAATCAGGCCCGGCACCACCGTCGAACCCCTTCATTTTCATCATAATCCTTAGACATCGATACATTGTTATCCACTATATCCATATGGGTATCAGTATCTATTTCCTCCATATTTACAAATATATACACACCAATATCAACTAAACAAGGGTACACAAAGAATTCCCTGTACGGGCTACCACTATGTAACACTCCACGTAATACACCGTGGAGATTACACAAACAGCACGGGGTAAGACTCACTTATACAATAAATAAGAGAAATAAAAAACTCAAACACTAGAATTTGCATCCAAATATTCCCATGTATTATACAAGAAAAAAGATCAAATATACAGTCAACCCAAAAGTGAGGGTGATGAGTGGTTGATATGACAAGGTATCCCTGAGTCCGCAAACACTATATATATATAATTCGAATCAGTCTCACCGGCGAAAGTCCGTGCACGAACGTCCGAGAGCAGATCCAGGAAGTCGACCGAAACTGCAGAAAATCCTCCTTGGTAAGTACCCCAATATCCACAAAAATAAAGCCAAGCGAACTTCACAAAGGAGGCAGAAGAATAATCCATAGAACAGTCCGGTAAGTATTCCATACAGGATTGACAAACCCGGGCAAAAATAGAAATGATCCGAGAGAGCTCCGACCCCTCTCGAACACCAATTAACCTCCTAAGTATATAGCCAACAACCCTTCCTTGTTGTGGTCACGTGGAGTTCGCGTTTTCCGTGAACACGCCAAATCCTACTGATACTGATCTCCTCCGGAGCAAATACACACACACATATAAAGAGGCAACAAAACATATATCAGGGTGATAATTAAATTAAATGGTAAACAATACATCAGTGTTAACCAATAATAGCATCAATATGTCACCCCTTATGTGGCCTTGCTACAACGAGAGCTGTACAGTTTTAATAACCAAGTATACTTCATTTTCTCTGTTCCGCTCTGTTTTGCACACTGTGCTCCTTTAAAAAGGAGTATAGCTTTTTGGATATGCTCAATGCATGCACACTATGACTGCACAGTCAAACTCCACATATAAGCATTTAATTTGTGGACCCTTATCCTTAAACCTGACAGAATATGAAAATTCAAATGTGAAGTGGACTTTGGTGTTTTAGATGCATGGAGATTTTGTGGCGAATTTTCTGATTCCCCAGAAAACAGTACATAACACTGTCATCATGTTCTGACTTCAGCGATGCTGCCACTCTAAAATGTAGTAGGTCTAAAATAGAGATTCTTGGAGCCATCAGAGGTAAAGGAGTGAAGTCATCTGCAACACTGGGAGTGAACAAGAGAACATAATGAACAAAGTCTTTCAAACAACAGGAGTTATGCTATTTCATTCCACTGCTAGCTACCATTATGTTCTGGACAAGTAATCAGTTGTGCAATCTTATTTCATTTTCATTTTCCAACAGAATTCCCATTTCCCACTGTCCCGCCAACCCCAACTCCCCCACGGACAAAACACAAGTTTGTTGTGGAGGGAAAGAACCTCACCTTCCGCTGTGGTAAGAAGATAGCAGCCAAGAAAGGCAAAATCCAGTGAGTTCTTGCTTTTCTACACAGTGTGTTATAGTAACTCTGATGCTGATTCTGAAAAGTACAGTGCCTATAAAAATGATTTGCCCCTTAGTGGTTTTCATGTTTTATTGTTCTACAACATTGAAGCACAGAGGATTTCACTTGGTGTTTTTGACACAGAAATATTCACCCTCTTAAGGTGGTCACACACCAGATGAAAAGCGCAGCACAGAGCCAAACCATGGCTAGGACAACGCACAGGTATCGCAAACTGCATACGTTGCATTCAGTTCAAGGTAGTAGTCCAAAACAGTTAATTCAATCACTAAAAAGACAAAAATTCACTTTCAAGAATGAACAAAGTGGAGTCAATAAGTTTGAAGTTAGGTGTTTGAAAAACTGGGCAAAGGGACAGAGAAAGCATAATCTATATTCTTTCTGTATGATGCATATGGACTTTATTCAAGCCACAGAAAGATTTTCTTTCTCACAGAAAGAAGTGTTTTCCTGACAAATGCACAATATGTGATCTTCCAGCATAGGATGAAGTCATTATGTGCATTAACAGTAATTTGGGACAAATGTGATTTAATGGAAAACTATGTAAATGGCACTCTGGTGTGGCAGGATATTGAGCAGAATTTTGAACAGTGTCCTGAGCCACAGCTGGGCTCCATGGACAGATGCAGAGTAGAACCACCTCTGTGTGTAAAATGATAGAAAACAATATCACTGCTTCTCAGCCAGTGTGCAGCCCCCTTTAAAGTCAGTATTTGTTATTGTAGATGCAATTCTAACCACAAGTCTGTTGGTCCTCATATTTTTATGCAAATTACTTAACCCAAACATGTGGCCTGTCATTAAGAATAAGCATTAAATTCATGTGTGGATGCACCTGTAGTGCACCTTAAGTACCTTTTTATTATTGTGAGAAGCATTTGTGCTTGTTTAAATCAGGGCTGGGCACCTCTGGCCCTCTAGAGGTCCACTGGACTGCAGAGTTTCATTCTTATGAAATTGGTTATTTTGGACTTCATCTTTGTAATTCTTTTTAGATCACATTTTCCAACCCAGTTTTGGAGGAACACCACAGTTCACATTTTGGATGTCTCCCTTATATGACCAATCCAGTTCAGAGTCTCTACTAACAAGATCAAGAGTTGAAAATGTGTACTGTTGGTGTGCCTCCAGGAGTGATTTTCTGCCAATCACTTAATTCCTCTGAGACTCAATGCTGTAAAACAAACATGAAGAAATCTTTTTACAAGCTCTGTATATGATGTCAATCCTGAAGATTTGCAAGTTTTGTTTGGAATCTGGGTGTTTTTAGAGAGAAAATGTTTTAAAACATAAATGACATTTGTGTTTGTTAGAAATGTCCTAACCTGACGCATTCTCTCACACTGATAGTTGGTATAAAGACGGCGAGCTTCTGGACTTCTCTCATCCCGGCTACATTTCCCTGAAAGATGACCACATCACTATTGTGGCAAATGCCATTAATGAGGGAACATACACCTGCATCGTGAGGAAGAAGAACAAGGTGCTGACCACGTACTCTTGGAGGGTACGAGTGCGCTTCTGAGGACCTGAGATGCTCCTAGAGCGTGAATTATATCCAGAACATTAGCTCAGACCAGATCCACAACATATGAAAATGTTTTCATATCAGGGTTTTTACTTGTGTGTTGTAAATACATTTCTTATTTTCCAAATAAAACAATTTATTCTGTCATTTTAAGCTTTCAATTAATTCAGAATGACATGACAACATTTAAATCCATAAAAAAATTGGTGAAGTTTGGGGGAAAATACAGTGCGGTCTAAAAAGTCTGAAAACGCTGGTGAAACGGCTTCATTCTTGAAAATTAAAAATTTAATTACAAATAATTGAACTGAAAAAATTACATATGTTTTAAATGCTTTGTTATATTGTCTCTCTTATGCTTTCATGACAACAGAAGTAAAGTTGGCATGAACAAAACCTGATGATTCATGATATCCAGCATGAGATGTTCTGAAGTTGTTCACTTTAGATCATTATTATTCTTTACATTTAATTTTAAAACATGGATTTCTTGCTCAATGTCCAATGTATTCTCACTTTTGGACTCCACTGTATGTTGTAGCATATCCAAGTGTCTTTTCATGTTATCATCAGCTGACCAACATGACTCTCACTGTATTCCACTAGCATTTTCTTTATGTAGACAAAATAATCAGCTGTAAAAAATACTGGTAGTGTTTCAAAACTTATTCTAGTTGTGGATTTCAATTCATTTCTAAACCAAAGGGGTACTCATCCCATTTCTTATCCATCTTAACTTATGCTGATATTAATTTTCACCTTGTGTAAGATACCACCCATCAGCACACTGGCTCGCATTTTATGCCACAGAACATTTATTTGGAATCTTGTAGACATGGCAGCAATTTAAGTGGAAAGGCTAGTGGAAAACAAATGGTCATGAGGGTAGACGGCTCACTCCTGAATTCCCCTTTTACAGCTGGAAACAAACGATTAGAGACCTTATATAATGTGAGGAGCAAGTGGGGTTTTCACTTTAGAAAAATGACTTAGAGATTTCTCTACTAAAGAATATTCAGGAGATTTTCTCACACAAAAGAATATTCTGCTATATTGTTCCAAACCCATAGGACACACAGTGTAGAACACAAAAGGAAGATTTTTGAAGAATATGATGGCTGATCTTCCATATACTGAAAGTGAAGTCTGTCAAGCTCCGAAATGACAAAAAACATTAGTTTCAAACCCAAACAAAAAGGTGAGACTCAAATGCTACATTCATGATCTTTCAAAGTCTGATAATTTCTTTATTACTTTTAATTTACACCTTCCTTCTGGTGTTTCACCAAATGCTCTGCCAGTTTCATTCAGACGAAACCTGTTCCCTTTCTCCCTCCCACCTCTCATCTGTGTCGTCATCCTTTTTCCCTCTCCCACCCAGTTCTCATTAATGGACGTGAATACTGCCACAGACACTTTATGCTCCATTTTAACATCCTGTCTAGACAACATTGGCCTCTCTTCTCCAGGACAGCGCATACTAGCCGCTCCAATCTCTAGTTATCTGATGTTTTCCTTGCACATCGATTCAAACTCAAGGCTGCAAAGAGAAAATGGTACAAATCAAAAGGTCAAGTTTTTAGCGTCACAGGCAAGAACTCAGACCAACCAGATCCACAGCTAACATCTCTCCTTCTTCACTGTCCTTAAAGAAGCAGAAGTATCTAAACTTCTCCTCTGTGCCCAAACTTCATCCTGGAACCAGGGGCGTGTCTAGAGGGATGGCACCGGGCCCCCACAAAATATCCTTGGCCCCCCCTTGTGCCACCCCAACAGCGCAGACTGATCACATCTGCAGTGCAAAAGCAATTTGGGTGCATTTAAAATCTCACACGCTGCCACTGATGTCATACGCTAATCGGAAGTAAAACACACCTACTCATTGTCTGGTTCACTGCCAATTATTTGCGTAATATGATTAGGTTAGAGGGACAAAGTTAGGCACAGCAGCAATTCATTCAACATTTCTCTAAGAAGAAACCATGTCAAAGACAGGTAGATGCAGTACAGTGCAGTGCAGGTCAGAGCCAATTCACCAGGCAAGTTGGCCAGCAAATTATCAGCCCTGAACCTGGTAGCACTGGTCAGAACCAGTCAGAGAGGGCCAGTGAAGACTAGACCAGCAGCCCTCTATCTGCAGCATCAGGTGAAGGTCAGAACATGAGCAGTTTTTACAAAAAAGTTCACAAGACACACATACACACACACACACACACACACACACGCACAGAGTCTGTTTGGACAATAAAAGAAGTTGAGAACTATTATTGTCTGTTCAATCATTTTTATTTATAAAAACCATTACTTGACTCTCTCTCTTTGAAGAGAGATGAGTTGTCCAGGCACTTGTGCAGTGCCATTTTTGTCATCCCACTTGTGTTGGGGCACATGATTTTTCCCAGGGGCCCCCCTGACTGGTTCTTGGTCCCCCCTGTGCCATCCCATTAAAAAAATCCTACAATCGCCCCTGCCTACCACCATCTTTCATTTCAACCCATCCTACCTCTAGACCACACCTTCTGCAAGCAATCTCTCCTACACTTTTACCTGCACTCACACACCATCAACACCCCCGCGCTTTCAAGCAACCTCAGGTAACCCCACACTATATACCTGTAGCAAATTAGCTTAAAAGGGGAATATTTATAATTAATTATAACTGGTGAGGCCAGGTCAGTAATTTATATGCAGATGTCAAAAGGCTAAAAGGGTCTCTTAAAATCAAGTGTAATCAACCATCAATGAGCTTACGCAGATGCTACAAAATCCCCCTTTTTGGCTGAAGATGTTCTGAATGGAGACATCATCAGACAACAATGGATCATTATGGTTAGATGGCAGGTGAATCATGAAGGTTAGATGGCAAGTGGATCCTGATGGTTAAATGGCAGGTGGAACAGGAAGGCCGGTGGCAGGTGGTTTCTAATTTTCCTCAGCCTTGAGATCCTCAGCTTTGGTGTTAAGTTTGGTCAGGTTCAGCATTGTCTCTGTCTGGGTCCCTCTTTTCCGATGGTTCCGTTTGAAGGTTCGAGGAAGGGCAGCTGTGCACCTGTTCATGGACCTTTGCCCCCCGTTGACTCTGTTAAACAGGACAAAGGCAAGGCTGAGGGTCAGGGTGTAACCAATTGCTGTGGCAAAGCAAAGTGCCGTGTCAGCGGTGGTCCAGGATCGGGCAACGGAAAAGTTAGCCTGTACAGGCAGCCGAGAGAGTGCTTGGAGGGCTGTGTCGATTGGGGTGATGTCAATCATCTGCGACCCCCCTTTCTCAATGCTCAGTTCCAATTCAGGTTCCAGCGTGAGACTGTGATCCTTGAAGAATTCTGGAATTTCAACCTCGGATTGGTACTCCTCACTTGGAAGGTGGTACAGCGCCAGGTCCCCGAGGTGGAGGATGGCAACTTTGGGCACTTGAATCCACATACTCTGGTTGGGCAGGCTGACATGGGTGGCGGTATCATGCTGGCCATAGGTCAGTGTGGCAGCAGGGATAGGTGTGTTTACGAGCCACTGATTTCCCACAATTTCTGCTTGCGTTTCTGTGACTTGTGCATGAGGCTTGGCCTCAGCAGGGCAGAGTGTCTCTCTTTGCATGGGTTGTAACCCGCAGATTCCTTCAATGTTGTCTCAGAGGAAGGGCTTATTGGGGCAGAGATAGTGAATGTCTTTGGTCAGGGTACACATGCGCAGGTTCAGGGCTAGGCACAACTGTGGGTTACTGTCATGGTAGGCCACCACATCTGGTGTGTGTATCTTGATACGAGTGTTCCCTTGCCAAAATCCAACATTAACAATGTCTTTGAGTCTGTAAATATTGTCGGATTCAACGATAGGTAGATTCAAAAGAAATGCCATCTCCCTCTGCTCGGGGTCGACATGTAGCAGGATGGTGCCCCCCAGGGAGTAGGCGAGGTGGGCTTGGAGAGAGTCAGGTGGATGAGCAGTAGCAGAGGATAACACCGTTTGTATTAGGCTCAGGGGCACCAGATATTGGGGAATTCTACCTATAGCTAAACTGTCAATGGAGGAGCTCACCTCACAGAGCAGGTTAGACATTAGTGTGGTGACCAGCTGGGTTTGGGCAACATCATTCTGTATAACAGAAAATAACAGAGTTTACAGTTTGGTTCAGCAGGACACTGTGAGTGTTCAGAACCACCAAGGTGCCCTTTAATGATTTGCCTATATTCTGCAGGGTTTGGCCCTGTAGTGTGAGTTGTCCTCTCAGCTGGGGAATTTCAGTCTGGATCTCCCTTATATGTTGCTTCAGGGTAGATAGGCTCACGGAGTTGATGCTGGTTACTCCCAGGTTGAACAGGGATCCAACAGCAGCAGCAGCTCCGAGCAAGGCCCCCAGGAATCGTTTGTTGCGCCTGTGATGTCCGGTTAGCTCTGCTTGCGTGATAGTCATCTTCTGCAACTAGGTGAGCATGTGTTTGATATCAGTTTCTGTGTGAGCGAGGGTATTTTCACCCCATCTGGCACCTGCCCAACTGTAGTGTGCTGCCTGGGGATGATGTGTCCTGTAGACGTTTCGGGGGACATACACCTTTGTATGTCGGACATACACCTTTTGGGTGTGAGTCCTGCAGTGGGTGATGAGAAGTCCAGGTTTGTCCCTCAGTACAATGCCTGATGCTGGACCTGGCGATGTGATGTCATGTTGCGGCTGTCCTCTGGTTAGCTGGAGGCATAGGATGGAGAACCACAGCAGCATCCTGGTTCTGTGGAGGAGGAGAAAGGCAGTGGATCAGTGAGGGAAGTTCTTGTCTGTTCAGGATAGCCTTTGTTTGAGAACTATTGCAAGGCCTAGTTAGCACTAGCCCCCCCTGTCTTTCCCTGCTAACAGCCACGTGTCTCTTGATCTGGTTACGATGGACCCATTTGAAAACTGGTTCTTTCTGTCCCCAGCTCAGCTTGATCCGGTATGCCACAGGAGAGAGTTTGTCCACAATTTCATGCGGTCCCGTCCAGTGTGGCAGAAACTTCTTTGATAGTCGATGAGAGGTTGTCTGAGGTGGCTGTGTGTAGTGGTAGTACCAGACCCTGTCACCCACATCCAGTTCTTTGTGTGACGCCTTCCGGTCGTAGTATGCCTTCTGGCCTTCTGCACTCTTTTGGAGTCGTTGTTGGGCAAAAGCAAATGTGGTTCTCAAATGCCGATGTAGTTCCTCAAGGTATTGGTGAGTGGTGTAGGCAGTGACAAGGTTGGAGTCTCCTGGCTGGTACAGCAGGTGCAAGGGCAATGTCATTTGACGGCCTGTCAGTAATTCGAAGGGAGGCACACCTGTTGACTCATGTGGAGTTGCTCTGATGGCCATAAGCACCAGGGGAAGTTTCACATCCCAGTCCTTCTGGTTAGCAGACACATATTTTCTTAGCATGCTGACCACAGTCTGATTCGTTCGTTCCACTTGATCCGAAGAGATAGGATGGTGACTTATGTGCAGTTGTGCTTGTATTGCCAGAAGTTTCCAAATCTGCTGCATGATCTCAGCTGTGAAGTGGGTGCCCCTGTCTGAGTTGACTCTCAGCAGCAGCCTGAACCTGGAGAATATGTGATTCATCAGGAGGTATGCTGTAGTTTGTGCAGTGTGATTGGGTGCTGGGAGGCATTCTACCCACTTTGTGAACTGGCATATGACTGTGAAGAAATACTTGTTGCCTCTTGTTGACCTGGGCAGGGGTCTGACCCAGTCAATTTGGAGGTCTGACCAAGGAAATGTGACTCCTCTGCACTGCAGTGGGGCTCTGTGGTTTGGGTTTGCTGGTTGGAATTGGCAGCAAACAAGGCATCCTTTCACATACTCTGCCATATCTTGCTGCATGCCGGGCCAGTATACCACTTGTTTTAGTGTCTCATAAGTGGCTCTTGTGCCGTGGTGTCCCGCACATGGTGCGTCGTGGGCATACATCAACAACACCCCCCTTTGGCACTGTGGCACCACAAGCCTTGGTGCAGATCAGGGACATACCATAGAATGTTGTCTATCACACGCAGCATGGGTTTCACGTTGAGTAGTCCTTTGAGGGTCGGAGCATCAGCAAGCTGATCAGGTGTGATAGCGTGGTTGGAGGGGTCAGAGAGGTGGTGAAGAATAGTCTGTATGGAGGAGTCAGAGGCTTGCATGTCAGCAATGTCATTAGTGGAGATTTGAGGAGCCAGCGTAAGCGGCTGTGAGGTGGGCATTGTGGTGGGTTGAGTATGTTTGCTGCGGGTTATGGCTGCCACATTAAGGGTGGGCGGGTTGGGTTGGTGGAGACCATAACTCGCCGTGTAGTGCACCTGCTTTGGCTAGGGCATCCGTTTGGTCATTGAGGTCCTTGTCTGGACCAGGTTGCTTCGAGTGTTCTTTCACTTTCTTACAGTAGACAATCATATCATGTTCACTTGTGATGACGTTGCATGCCTGGAACAGGTGTTGGTGTTTAACTGGTTTGTGGTTTGCTGTCTTGAAACCATTTTGCTTCCAGCCTGGAAGATGGCATGTGAAGCCAAGTCTGGCATAGTTGGAGTCTGTGCAGATTAGCAGTTCTCTGATGTTATGGGATGATGCTATTTGCAAGGTTATGAGAATAGCTGCTATCTCGGCATTGTGATGATTGTGGGCCCAGTTTGAAGTGTTGTGGTGGGCATGGATTATCATTTAGCCAAAGAATACCTACACCTGCATTTAGAATGCCCTCATTGTTGTAGGAACATCTATCGACGTAGGCTGTGGGCATTCCTTGGCAGACATTCTCGTCAAAATACCTGTGGCAGGTTGGTGGCAATAGTTGGGGCCTTTCTGCTTCTACACTCTCAGTCGGTGTGTCGTCAGAGCAGTTTTGGCAGGCTGCCAGGCCGTTACCCAGCGCCGACTTGTGATTTTGAGCATATCGTGCTTCCACGTTGCGCCCTTGGAGGGCCATTAGCCATGTGGCTATGCGTGCATTTGTGACCACACCGTCGTGGATGCGCTGGCTGTTTAGAAATGTGACAGGCTGGTGACAGGTCTCGATGATCACTTTCTGTGCTCCGATGTAGTTGGAGAATCTTTGAATGGCCCATACAGTACAGAGCAGGGTTTTTTCACAGTCTGAGCATTTGCACTCTGGGGGAAGAAGAGTCTTGCTGGCATATGCAACAACCCTTTTGTCCTGGTCATGCCGTTGGTATAGACCAGCGCTGAGGCAGTGGCTGGAGAATACAGCGTCCAAGTAGAACTCCTTCTGTGGATCCGGGTACGCCAGACTTGGAGCAATGCACAGATGTCGTTTCAGCTCATTCATGGCATTTTGCTGATTGTCTGTCCAGATGAAGGGGCAGTCCTTTTTCAGAAGGGCAGTGTGAGGGCGTGCAATGTCCGAATAGCTTTCAATGAACTGCCATGAATAGTTGCACACACCTAGAAAACTTTGGAGTTCTGAGACACAGGTGGGTGACTTGATGTTCTGAATGGCATGGATGTGGCTGGTTTGGGGCTCAATACCCCATGGTCCGATGAGCAGGCCCACGTAGTTGACCTTGCTTTTGCACCATTGTCCTTTGTGGAGGGAAATCTTGGCGCCGGCGGCAGTCAGTTGGTGCAGAACATGGTCAATTTCTTTCAGGTGATCAGCCACCGTCATGCTTTTCATGAGAACATCATCAACGTAGATTAAATTCCCTCTTACTCTAGCATCTGGGCATGCTTTGTTGAGGAAGATGTTAAATTCGGCGGGAGAGTTGGCATAGCCGAATGGGTAGGGGTGGGAATCACAGGTTAGCTCACGATACAATACTGTCACGATATTTTGCCCATGATAACGATATATCACAACACCAGCAATTCTGTGACAGACAATATATTGCAAGAAAATTATCCACAATATATCACGATATCTGTAAACGAAGAAAAAAAAATGCAGCAAAAACTAATTGTTTCATTTATTAACAGTACATCTATTTTATTTAGAACAGCAACAATGTAGTAGTGTGCATACACAGCTGTCAAACAGCCATATCCTTGAAAAGTGCTTATTTGATAGAGAACAGTTTGTTCAAATTACATTTAACAAAAACTCCTCAAACTAGCAATCTACTGTGGAAAATAAGTGAAATGCATGAATTTTACAAAACAAAAATGTGATGGTAAAAGAAAAATGCCTGGTATAAAACCTTGTATTACAAAATATGGTCACATTTCTAACAAGAGTTTTCTGTAAACTGTAAAGTAAACTTATTTGTAAATCAACTTCTGAAACCTTAAGGCACATATTACAGTAGATTAAGGTGAGAATCAGATATGCATGTTTTTCTTCAAGAACAGCAACTGATCAACATGCTCAGAGGTGAGTAGACTCCTCTGAGCACTGATGATTTCCCCAGCAGTTGAGAACATTCGTTCTGCTGATACACTAGTCCCTGGGACACACAAATACCTTTATGCCAGCTTGGACAGGAGAGGGTACCCATGTGCCTGGGATTTCCACCATTCTAATGGATCATCTGTGAGTGGTAAAGCTGGATCATCTTGGTATCGTTTCATCTCTTCTCCTGCTATGGAGGCAGGTGAAGATGTGGATGTTCTGGTACTACTGCTGTTGAACATCTGTCCAAGGAGATCAGCAAGCGCAGAATTCCTTCTCTTTGGGCTGTGTACAGTGGTTCTTCCTTCCTGGTCAGAAGGAGGAGTGCTCTGAAATCTGTTGTCCGTTAAGTCTGCAGCCTCCTGGAAGAAAACAGTTGGACACCTGTTGACCTGTTGCATTATTATTTTAAAAACAATGCTCAGCTGTCAAATAAAATGATACAGTTTAAATTTAAAACTGTATCATTTTATTTGACAGCTGAGCATTGTTTTTAAAATAATAATAGCTTATAAATTTTACTAAAAATATTTAGTAGATAAAATACATGTATATTTTTATTTTAGCAGTAATTTAATGGTTTTAAAGTATAAAATTTGAACTGAAAATTTAGAGGACCTTCTCTGATTAATAAATGAATTTACCTTAAGAGCAGCTGCCTTTGACACCACTTTGATAAATGTCTCATGCATCTCATCTGGTGATAGGAAGAGCAGAGATTTAAACTTGCCATTCCGCTCGTATTTCTTCTTTGCTGTGAATTACATTTCCCGTTAATCTGACCATCCGCGCAATCTGGGAAGCGCCACCACAAGAACTCTGGAGGCACTGCCGCTCCGGTAAACCAAAATGGTAAACAGCCACAGTGTAGGTATGAATTTAGATCTTTCGTATGTTTAAAAAAAATATCAATACTTGGTGCCAGAGCATCGATAACATCTTGCGGCCGGAAATATCGCGATAAATCATTTATTGTCCCACCCCTACGAATGAGCACCTCGTGAAGGTGTACTGTCGATTGCAGAAGGTGAATGCCAGCTTGTGTTGGTCATCTGGATGCACTGGAATAGTCCAAAATCCTGAGGCCACATCAAGCGTTCCCCACACTTGGGTGAAGGCTGGAAGAAGCCCAATGTGTGGCTGAAGGTTTGACCGCATAGCAGGTTGAGGCGAACAGCAACCCCTTTGGTGTAGGCTGGTACTACAGTCTCTTGTTCGCTGATAAGCGTGCAGGCCTCAGGGATTGTTTGGCCTGACAGGAGGTTCTCAAGGTTGACAGGAACAGTGGGGGACTGTGAGGTCATTGGAGCCCATATCACTTCATTGATCATGTCCACATGAGCCCTGAGACGAATCAAAATGTCTGCTCCGATGTAAACATCATGCGGTAGGTCTGGAAGGACCAGGAAGTAATGGGTTAAGCATCTGTCATTCCACTTCAAGTTCAGGGCACAGATGCCCTCGGCAGTCACCAATGATGACGGGCAGGAATTCAAAGGGAATCGTGTGCGCTTGTTAGCAAAAGGAATGTCCGTTGTTTGCTGTTTGAGTGCATTGAACAGTAAGAGGCTGATGGCTGAATTGTCTGCCCACAGTGCTAGTATGGGGTCTGTTGTTGTGACATCATTCAGCTGTAAGCCCCCCATGACTTGAGTCTTTGGCTAGCTGGAAAGCACAGAGCAGTGACCTTGAACCTTGCTCTTGGGTCGCGACATTCTCGCGGCAGGCGGCGAGATTTCCTGTGACCTGGCAGTCTGTCGGGGGTGAACTTGGAGACTGGGGAGGCAGAGGTTCTCGCACTTGAGCCCAATTTTTCAGCTGTTTAAAGTCTAACAGGGGTTCAAAGCGGTCTAACAGGTCTTTGCCAATAAGGAGAGGGTATGTGTCCAATGGAGAAATGTACACAGGATGCACTAAGCTCATAGGGCCGATGGTCAAGTGAATTGGAGCTACCTGTTCAAGTTGGACCTCATTTTGACAGAGATGTGTGCACATTCAGCACACATCTCTGATATTTAAGAGTTCGATTCTGTCTATTGGCTTCAATCTGAAGTCTGTCAAAAAGTTGGCTTGACATTAGAGTGAGGTCAGCTCCAGTGTGCCTGGGGGCTTCCAGTCTCACCTCATTTTCCAATGTGATGGCCAAGTCTAGTTTTTTGGCCACCCCCCTTTCGATCAGGTTCCCCAGGAGTCTTGGCACTAGGGCTTGTGTGGTGACTGGCAAGCAGTCAGAGCTGGTTTCGTGTGGCTAGTCAGGGAGGCAGACCACCAAAACAGTGCTTTCGGGTAATTTGGGGTCCTTGCTGGAGGTGTGGTGCTGGATGTTGGCTGGCTCTGGTGGTTCAACAGTCAGCTGAGATGGTTGCGTTATGTCGTCACTTGGTGATGGGATATCTGGTTCTGTGGTTGACAATAGATTAGCAGTGATCTGGTTGGGAGGTTCATTTTGAGAGGACTCTGAGTGGGCGTTGGGGTCAGAACTCATGCTTAGTCATAACTGATCTGACTCATCCTTTTTGTCTCCCTTGTAGTGCTTTTTCTGGAGGAGTTCCTTTAAAAGTCCCATGATCTCTGCTGACTCAGATGCAGCCTCCTGGTTCGGTTCTGATGATAGTTTATATTTGGGCTTGTCCAGGGCATGTCGAGAGGGGCTCTGCCGCTGGCAGTCCGAGATTGATGCTTGTGTCGATGAGTGGGGCGTCTCTTTGCTTCCCATGTGGCTTCACCCTTTCGGTTGAGTGGTGGTTGTGACCTGTCCCAGGATCTCTCGGGGTGCCCAGTCTGGTGCTTTGGACGGGCACCACCATGGCCACGCTGCCATCTGCTGGCTGGAAAGGATCTGGACATTTTGTAGACAGGGTTGTCACTGTGGCTTTGCTCGGCACCCTCTAGAGTAAGTTCTGAACTCTGATTAGTGACAGGATAGATTGTGGGTTTTTTACCATCTTTTCAGAAGCAGTTCTTTGTTTGGCATAGGCCTTATGGGCTAAGTCTCGCAGCTGTTGGGTGGACATAGACCGTGGGCAAGCCAGAACGCCCAAGTGGTGACTCACTGTTGGGTGTTTTGAAGTTGAATTTTTCTTCCATTCCTGGCTCCTTCCATGGTCCGAAGTATGCATCGTGGCCTCCTGCAGGATCTGGAGTGAAAGTGGGGATGTTTCTTGCCAGCTTATCCAATTCGTTAGGTGACACACCGTGACTGGAAGACAGCCTTTGGAAAGGCTCCCACCACCTTGCTGCTGCTGGGGGTTCTGGGATGCTGGCAGGTGAAGTCTTGAGTAGTGGGCTCTCATCCCCCTTTCGAACTGGGAATTCTTGATTAGGAGATATCAGTCAACTGGTTAGGGGAAATTCTGTGCTGTGCATTTCCCTTTCAGAGTCACTTTGCATTCTATATGCATGTTTAAGCTCTCGGTGAATTGTGTCAAGTTCTTCTTTTAACCTGTTAACGTTCACCAGAGCGACCTCGCACTGAACGCTCTTTGTTTGCATGTGTCATTGTTTTCTAATAGAATAAATGAAACGGGACAAAGTTAATCTTGACAAACTAAATATCATTCTGAGGGTCTAAGCCTCAAGCATCGACGACAGATCGCTGTTTTTCGATGGAAAGCTTATAAGGAATGAGTGGCACAAATTTGCTACATTTGTGTAAGCAGTACACATCCAAACACGCAGAGTAAAAAAGCAGTACGTACCTTTATCATTGTAATAACGAGCCACAAACGCGTCCACTGCTGAAATCCCAGTTTAGTTAGAGAGGTAAGGGTCCACAGTACAACATCCCAGCGAGCACTTTTAGTCCAGCGAAACAATAACGTTGTAATAAGGATGAATATTCCTTTGTTTACGTTTCATTTCTTCAGAGAGTTATTGTTCGCGTCCGTTATGGAATAAATTATGCTCAAAAACAGCGTCTTGGTGGTAAAAAAACAACACTGTGTTGCAGCATACGGTTTTACAAACATAATGAGATCGTCCACGGAAAAAAAAGTCTCAGAAAAGCGGAATATAGATTATTTGAATTTGGCGCTCCCTCCAGTCAGCCATGACGCACGCTGTGACACGCACGCTGTCATCTGAGCAGGGCGTAACTTAGCGATCTGCTTTATCCATAAAATGTTTTTTTTTTTTTCTTCTACATTTTTTATATGTGTGTGTGTGTATTGTGTGGGGAATGTGGCCGTGTCTGCATGATTATAATATGTATGGACGGACATCAGCGTGTTTATTACCGACTCTATGACGGCTATCATTGTGATTCATTGATCAGCTATTATTGATTATATGGCCCATCTGTATGATTATCATCTGAATGGAAGTACATCAGCGTGTGTTTACTGACTCTATGACCATGTCTGGCAATATCACTTCACGTCTGGCAGTGATATTTATCATTGTAATAACGAATAACGAAGAATACTTCAGTATACATACTATATACAAAGCATTTTTTTTTTCTATTTTTTTTTCCTTTTTTATTACTCAAATAATTATTTTTGTATTTTTTAGTGCTCAAATAAATCTGTCTATTATTTTATAATTGAAAAACTATGCAGGAACATGTATAATGACTAAAATAGTTTGTATAATTCTGCAATCCATTTGGTGGTTATTTTTCCTCAAACAGGGGGGTGGGGGGACTATAAATAGTTTCAGAAAAAATATTGCAGGAATCTCATTTTTCATGGTATCTTCTTCAAATTTGAAATATGAACTCATGAGACACATGGCTTCGATCCATTACTTTTCTGGATTGCTCCAGGACTTATTTCATGTATTTGTATATGAAATAAAAAAACATTCAGTGTGGAAAAATATTTTTCAAGGCACGTCAGTGCCTATAACTTTTTATCTTTTTGAGCATTATCAACTCTGGATGATAGATAGTAAAGCCCAGAGTCTCTTCTTTCCAAAGATACCTAATTTGTTTGTGTAAGCACACTTTGTCACAAACTGTTACCATTTTAATTTAGGTAGGTTATTTTCACCTGTGAGGCCACAAATGGGGGTGAAGGTTAACAGGTTAAATAGTCTCTTTGTTGAGCAAGTGCTCTGACTTCAGCCTGGGCACTTTGCATATGGCCTTCACAGGCCTTGGCCCTGGCTTCTCTTTCTTTAAGTTCAGTCTCTGCTCTCATCAGGAGATCCTCAGCTTGCTGGAGTTTTTCACTCAGCTCCTCTCTGGCATCCTTTTCCTGCAGCTCTCGGCATGCTGGATCTACACGGAGATCAGTCAAGGCTTTCTGGAGTCTATCTACTTCCTCCTGCTGCTCTGGGTCCTTGACATCCGCCGTCCTGTGCTGGTGCTGAGTCTAAGACGCTAGCTGGTCCAGTTGACTTTGAGCGAGCACTCAGTTTCTCTGAGCTTCCTCAGCCTGGAGCTTCAGCGCTGTTGCTTCCTGTTCCTGGTGGGAGATGCTTGCTTCACTCAGCTTTGCCTGGCCGAGGAGGTTATGGGCCAGTGACCCGACGATCTTGGCCAGCTCTTTGTGGCTGTAGTCCTGTGTCGGATCATGGGCCATCAAAGTGCTCAGGTTGTCGTCGAGCTGTTCCCAGCTCAGGTTCTGCAGGTCCCCAGCAGCTCCAGGAAGAAGGGTACTAGTCAGGGCACTCAGCCAGGTCTCCAGTCGATCCCAGTGGGCATCAGGGCTGGATGATCGAGACATGTTGGCTCACTGGTAAGAGAGAGAGGGAGAGAGAGAGGGAGGGACAGCACAAAAGGACAATGCAAGTCCTTATAGCGTTAGCAGACTGCAATTATAGTAATTTTATGCTCTATGCACGATCTGTTTGGTGGATACAAACAGTTAATGGAGGGTAGACCCCGCACCTGTTATCTCAGCTGTGAATGGCAAGGTGTTTCTAATTGTTGCGGGGGCACCGGAAAGGATCTAACAAAAGATTGTTGACAGTGTGATCATCTAAAGCCTTTGACAGCTTGGGTCGTCAATCTCTTACTCAGCCTTCCCTGATGATTCTCAAAGGTTTGGTCTCTAGGCAAGCAAAACAGAACAAAATGAAAAACAAGCAAACAACTAAATAAAAACACAGAGAGAGATAGGGTAGAGAATATGTTTAAGCATTTCACTGCTGTTAGAGGTTATGACAGGGTCTACAGAGTAGAGAGCGCTGCTGGGTCGTAACATCTAGTGTGTTGGCCTTGCTGGGATAGCAGGAGCAGGCTAATTACCTTAAAGGTTGAGGATAAACCTGATTTTGGGGTTTCGATAGCTGGATGGGTCCGTATTCTATGGGCTAGACTTAGTGATGGATCGAGGTGATCCAGTCAGGATCCTGTGGCAGCTCATGGTGATCCACCATGGAAGCAACCATCACTTCACCAACTAAGCAGTCGACGTCATCAAGAGCCGCCTGTAGCATAGCTTCTGAGTGGGAGGACCAGCGCGTGAAAACCACTACTCTCTGCACCGGAGGATCCTGAACGAGCTTTTGTTTATATTCTGGTGTGAGGAAAAAGGCGGCTTGGTCCGATTTGCCAAAAGCCGGTAGTGAGCGGGCTTTGTAGGCATTCTTGAACTGAGTGTAGCAATGATCCAGTGTATTCAGTCCTCTAGTTGGACAGGATACATGTTGGTGAAAGTTTGGCATGACCTGCCTGAGGTTGGCTTTATTAAAGTCTCCCGCGATGATAAAGGCAGCGTCAGGATGTTTGTTAATGTAGCCGCTGAGCACATCGTGCAGCTTAGACAAAGCCAAGTCGGTGTCCGCCTGTGGTGGAATGTACACAGCAGTAACTATGATCGATGAAAACTCCCGGGGCAGATAAAATGGGCGGCAAATAATGGAAAGATGTTCCAGATGAGGCGAGCAGGAACGCGACAGAATGGAGATATTCCTGGGATCACACCATTTCTTGTTAATCATGAAACACACTCCTCCACCCCTGGATTTACCGGCCTCTGCTGTTCTGTCTGTCCGAAAAACAGAGAAGTGATCACTTGGCATTACAGCAGTGTCCGGGACCAAGGTCTAAAGCCACGTTTCGGACAAACAAAGGATGTTACAGTCCCTAATATCCCGTTGGAAACTAATTCTGGCTCTAAGATCGTCCATCTTATTCTCCAAGGATTGGACATTTGCAAGCAGAATGCTTGGAAGAGGAGGACTGTGAGCCCTTTTCCTGAGTCTATCTCGAATCCCAGCGCGTTTCCCGCGGTGTTTCTTGATCCTTTTCCTCGGGGGGGTTTATCTCTGCGTTCTGAAGAATCTCCAGAGGCCATGCTGGATTCCTGGATAAAGTGTCCAACAGGTTGGTGTAGCGGTTTCCAATGTCCAAAAGTGTTTCTTTGTTATAGGTGATCAGTGCCGACGTGAGATGTGTAAAAAGAGAAAGTAAAACTAAGTAAAAAAGTAAATAAAAACACAATCTTAGCGGAGCGACCTGGACGGCGTCCGAACAAAGCGGCGCCATCTTGAGCGTGAGAGTTTGAACTAAATTTAAACAAGTGAGTTGTTATTAAAAAAAAGGAGAAGAATCACAGTTATGATAATAAACCAAATAAAACAAACCAAGGGAGAATTGGCATAAGTTTTTCAAATAAAATGACAGGTTAACCAAGGAAAACCAACCTACTGAGAATGGCCACAAGGTGGCGTGAGTGAGCCACCCAAGGGTCAGAAGAGAGGAGGGTAGAGGTGAAATTTGAGAAGTGCTAGACACTCAACTTCCCTGCCCTCTAGTGTTAATCAAAGGTACTGTGATTAAATCTGTGCTTGCTCTAGCGGCCGATTTACTGCAACGATCACAAGTACAATGCAATTTGATCCAAAACGATTTTTGTGCAAATTAACTGCACAAAGGTGTGTGGCAGGGTTCCTGCCTGTTACACAAGAACAATTATAAACAACAGGTTTCCTTCGCTGTTGTTACACAAATTATCACTCGATCAAGTTTTTTTTTTTTTTTTTTTTAGGACTCTCATTTACATATCGATTAGATTTTAATTAGGCACCCATTCGTACACTAATTGTTAACCTAAGAGAGTAACAATCATCTAGTTGAATGAAATTTGCAACACAAATAACTTCAGTCTAGCGATACAATCACAAAAGGCCTTTAAAAGATGATAAGAGGAGCACCGCTCAAATCAATCTTTATCGCAGCGAAGGAAGTTTTCTTCGTTCCCATAGGCAATTTTGATAATATTAAATATGTACTGTAAAGAGATTTCCTCGTCTTTATAGAACAATTTTAATATTATGAACTGCAGTTTACTTTAACAATTAACTGTGACTAAATGTTATACAAATAGAGGCTGTTAAAAACAATACAGTACTGGAGGTGGTTTTAAACCATCCAATCAAAAGAGTGAGTTCATGTTACGACTTGTCTCACTCTAAGTGCGCATAATACAAAAACAAATAAATTGATACTGAGTTTGCTCACAAACAACGTTTAAACATTCCCGTGGTCCTCCACAATAAATTATGTAGCAAATTAGCTTAAAAGGGGAATATTTATCATTAATTATAACTGGTTATAATTAATAATAAATATTTAGATTAGATTTTAGAATTAACTGTAGCAGAATCAATATTACAATTACTTGATCTGTCCGTCCACCAAGCAGACAATGTAATTATTTATCAATTCTAGGAAAGATTATTTTCCTGGCCAAGGAACAATAGCCTTCCTACTTGTACAGTGCTAGCAGTAGTGTAGCATGTAGAAAGGAGCAGCATTCAGTGACAGAACACAGAGACAATCAATTGTGAATATAAGGGATTTAATAAATGAAACTATAGCTAACATAAAACTAAACTAAGCAAAACATATATATATATATATATATATATATATATATCAATTAACTACAAATCAAATGAGAATCATCAGAGAATCATAATTGTAGCCGCACCCACTTTTTGGGTGGAGTGGCCAATCAGAGGCATGTATTTTTAGCGGGAGAAACTTTCTTTGTCTCCGTTTATGGCATTTTTTCCATTTGCATTTTTATTGCCAGTCTGGAGAGTTGGTGCAGTTTTACTTCAAAGCATAGTAAAATTTGTATGATGCATTTCACGATCACATAGTGCACATCATTGTTCGAGGAATAAAAAGAAGATCATTTTGATACCAAGAAAGTAACCTATAGAAGATATTAAAGCAGAGATACACTCATACACTTGAATACAGGCGTTTAGAGTCTAACTAATACAAGTAAAGAGTTGTAACTAGGTTAATATAATAGGGGAATATACATACAACACATGCATATACCAGATAAATTTATAACTGCTTAATTATGGCCTAAATAAAGCAAATGTCTTTGTGTGTGTGTGTGATGTGTGATGTGTATTTGAAATTGTGGAGACCACTGGTCTAGTCAGGCCACTGGTGCCTGGCACGGGGGGTCATTCACACCTCTTCGGAATGTGTTTGAAGTTTGATGGGGAGACCTGCTTAAAACCAAGTGTAATCAACCATCAATGAGCTTACGCAGATGCTACATACCTCGGAAGTAGAAAGTTACAAACCTTTGTCTCTTTTCCCATTCATAGCAAAAACCCTCGAGTGAGTTGTTTTCAACCATGTATCATCTATCTTTTCTCAGAATGACCAGCTGGACATTAATCTGTGAAAATTAAAAAAAAAGTTGCCACTCAACTGAGACTGCATTACTGTCAGTCGTTGAAGCCCTGCTGATTGCAAAAGCTGATTCCAAATCATTACTAAGATCTGTCAGCAGGTTTCAACACTAACCATCAGATCCTTCTGCCCACCCTTTATCATTGGGAATCAAAGGGACTCCACGTCCCTTGTTTGAATCCTATCTCACAGGTAGGTCTTTAAGGGTGGCCTGGAGTGGGGGGGGTTATCCAAAGAATATCATCTCGTCACGTGGGGTTCCTCAGGGATCAGTTCTTGGACCCCTCCTCTTCTCCATATACACTACATCACTGGGACCCATCACCCCACATGGCCTAACATTGCTATGCTGATGACACACAGCTCTGTCTCTCATTTCAACCATATGACCCAACGGTAGCTGCATGAATCTCAGGCTGCCTGCGGACATCTCGGCATGGATGAAAGAACATCACCTACAGCTCAACCTGGCAAAGACAGCTCCTTGTCTTCCCTGCTACTCCAACTCTACAGCATGATTTCACCATCCAGCTAGGTTCATCAACAACTCCCCCCTTATCAAGTTATTGGTGTAATCTTTGATGACCAGCTGACTTTCAAAGACTAGTCTCGTTTAGTCAGAACTTCAGACTGACGGCAGAAGGAACCTTGGCCGCCAGAGGCCATTTGACTGACAGGTAAAGCAACCAATCACATTTTGTTTTGTGCCGCGTCATGTTTAGGGGCGACAATAACAGACTCTTAAAACTCGTAAAAATAAATCTCTTGGACATATTTTAAAGATTCTTTGCTGCGAACTTTAAATATTTCACATACTTTTGAAAATCCACCGTTTAGTTGATCCTGATAAGCGCTAATCGTCACAGTTGTAAACACGGCAGCTTTCTTCTTCTTTAATGAGGGGGTTTGGCATCATGGCATTTTTGTTTCCAGGCAGAACGTTAAAGAACACGACACACACAACTCCTGGAAATCCTGTATAATTCAATCAGTCCAATGATGACTTTGAAACTCCTGAAATGTTTCCAATAAAATGTGCCATATGCATCAGACGTTCAGCCGACGGTCCGTGGGTGTGACGTATTAGGCTGAGACTATTCAAAGACCACATTGATAAGATGGCACGATCATGCTGGTTTTCATTGTACAACATCAGGAAGATTAGGCCCTTCGTAACGGAGCATGCTACAAAACTTTTCATCTAGACCCTTTTCATTTCTAGACTAGTTTTCAATGACCCCAAAAGGGATCACGTTAAATCTCTCTTTATCTCCCCGCACTGGCTCCCGGTTGCGGCTCGCATCAAGTTCAAGACATTGATGCTTGCATACAGAACAGCCACAGGCTCAGCACCCACCTACTTCCACTCACTCTTACGAATCTACATCCCCTCCAGTAGTCTGAGATTGACTAGTGTGCGACGCTTCGTGCAACCACCTATGTTTTGCCTGTGTCAGCAAATACACAGGGGAACACAGACGTAAGTGATTCTATGATTCTATCACAGTAATCCCAGTGTTTTGGGGGGTGGGGGGATGGGGTGCTTAAGTTTCCCCTGGTCTGTGTGCACAACAAGTGTGCGGGCAATATGCTAATGTTTCATGTTGACGTCAACATGAAACGGCTTGGGATTCATTTTAAAAATGACTCGCTTCAATGATTCAGAGTCCACTCTTTCTTTTGAGAGACAATAACTTTATACACGGTGCACTTTCAGATTTAAAACTTTGCAGGATGTTTGCCGAAAAACAGTAGGTAATTTGCTCTGGAGTTATTACAGAGATTGTGAGATGTGGCAGATTCGGACGGGATTAAAATAGATTAAAAAGTAGGTCTGTGAAACACAAATTTCTCTAATGACCCCCTGTAAAACTAGTCCCGTCCGAATAGGACTAAAGATGACGACATGAAAAGACAGAGCTGAATTGCTCCTCTTGGTCATCAGAGACAGAACTGTGATTTATTTAAAAGTTATAAGAAAGCTTCAGGTCAACATGAACTGTTGAATCATTCAGGGACATGAATGATTGATTTCTCGTTGAAAGAGTGTCTGTACCAGCTGGCTGAAGTCCTGTCCTCCCTCCGGCGGGCGTGGGCTCGTTCCTCTCCTCACCCGCTGCTGTTCGCTCTTGGCCGGCCAGGTAGGGAACATGGAGGGCTCGATGGGGAGCTGCGACTCCCGGAAGTACTCGTGTTTAAGTGCTTTGTCAGCGCTGATCCGCTTTGGCAGGGCAGTACGTCAGTGTAAGAGAGGGGTTGTTTTTTGTGTTACGCTCAACGGATGAACATTTAGAGACTGAAATGCTAGGGACAAGGCTGCAACTGGTGCAAAACAACATCACAATCTCCTGGGTAAGCACGAGAGAGAGGATACATTGACCTTCAAGATAAGGTTGGAAACTATTGTCGTTTGATCATCCAGTTGCAGAATTCTGCCACAACACACTTATTGCAAAACCTCAGCAATAAGGTTGCTAAGTAATGGTTCATCTTTTGGTAACTAAAATGAGTGCACCCAATTAGGAGGAAGAGCGAGTCTGGCCAACTTGCTTTCTCTCTCACTTGGAGGGTTGTTCTTAACCTGCACCTAATTTTGAAGTATAAAACATGGGGTTTCTTTCAGAAACAGTGGAAGCTCAGCCGTGGGATAAGCACGCATCGCCTGGCATTTCTCGGACAGGTGTTGGTCTTCCACTGTGACTGAAATGGGCTCCCTCAGTCGTCTGAAGAGTGAAGATGATGGCACAGTTCTGAGGTTGTATATTGGTTATAATACTTTGCTTGGGGTTTGCTCGAATGGGTGTATTATTCATTCATAATCATTATCTTTTATCCATCTCATGATCATTCTTGTATTGTGTACTGGTTTATGATTATCTTTCTTGAATGTGTTTATGATTTGATTATCATCATTTTATGCATTTACTTATGATCAGTTCATTATTAATGATATCAGCTGTGTGTACCAACAATAAACAGTTGTAATTGCTTGATTAGTATGGTGTACGGACCTTTTTATTGACACCTTCTGTCACGGTTCACTAATTCATTGTTTCCTTCTCGTCTCGTGTTATTGTTGATATGTGTTGTGGGTGTGTGTGTGTGTGTAGGTCGTGTGGGCGTGACCGGGCCAATTACCGCTGATCAGCGTCTCAGCTGAGTGTCGTTGGCAGCGCCAGCTGCAGCTCATCAACACACCTATATATACTCACCAGTTTCTTCCCTCCTTTGTCAGATCGTTTGTTGATGTCCTCGCGTGCTGTCTCTGGTTCTATGTTCCTGTTGGTGGTCCTGATCATTGCTGCTGTCTTGTTCGTGAGTCGGAGTTCCATTCGGTGTTGCTGTGTTCCTCGTTCTGTGTCTGGATTACATCACTACTCACCAGCGGATTATCTCTTCACCACCATTCTTCTGTCCAGTTCGTCGAGGTCCCTGCACCACTCGTTGTCATCGTCTTGCTGCTTGTTTACCATCACTCCTTGTTTACTCAATAAAGAGACTGATCACTCGCAGAATTGCTTCCTCCGTTATTGTCATGACCCCTTCTCTCGCCGAATTAGCACCTCACTGGTCTCACGTTAGTTTTGAAAACCAAAACAGAAACCATACTAAAACAGTCAGAAATCTGGAACAGGCAGAAAACAGAAAACAAAAACTGATGTGAAACCCGCTGCTGTCAGTCAATGTTTCGTGTCACTGCAGGAACTGTAATCGAAGGTGTGAAGTTAAAGAGTCTAGGGATGTGCAACAGCGATTGAGTACTCGGCCGTGACAGCGATGATCGATCATGAAAACAATTATTGTGGAATTTTTTTTTTCTGATTGGTTATACAGCACTTTGGGCGGCACCCTGAGCTCTGCTTGTTTAGCTGGCCACAGCATGCAGTCCAAAGCATGGCTTCGAAGTCTCATGGTGATTTCTGGTTATAGCTACATACATATCTGATTAATCTAATATAGGATGCATTGGGATATTAACATTTATTTACATGCTGAATGTGCTGCATATTACCAGAGTTTAGTTTCATGCTCAAATGCAATGCCCGATATTGACTGAGTTATTTAAGACGGTCATATTGCTTTAGATGCTTATTTTTTAAAAATACTGATCCTATGATAATGCTGCAGTGATTTTTTTTCGTCATTTGTTCAACAGCAGGCATACTTCAATTACAATTGTTTTTGTACATTGTATGTCTTTGAAAATGCGCAGGCGATTTCAGGAATCACTTGATAATGTAGATGAAAGTATAGCACAAATCTGCTATACACATAGCATTATAATGAGAACTTTATAGAATGTGAAATCTATAGTAAATTCTGTCTGCTTTCCTTGCCTATGTTTCAGCAAGCTGTTATGAATGCACATCACAGCGGGAGCTCTCTCGCTCACGCTATAACAAATAACTTAAAGTTCAGTGGCATTTGCATCCATTTAAAACAAAATTGGATAAAAGCAAGAGTGGGTTGATTTTAAATTTTATAAGATGATGAAAGACAATATTTTCAAGTCTGGTGTTACAATGATGCAATTTGCTCTGTTTTATATAAACTTGTGAAAAAACAATGATTGATTTTAATGTCAAGCTTTTTGGTCTTAATTGTATTAGAATTGTTTTGAGAGTATAAAATTGTGAAAAATGTTTGATTGAAATTCAAATTCTCTCTCTCGCTATAGCTCGTAACTTAAATTTCACTGGCATTTGCATCCTTTTGTGCAGATACAAGTTGTAATGTTACGTCTATGTTATGTGTCTAAGTTATCTGATTAATATCATAGGATGTGTCATAGAATAGGCTTCAGTTTGTTGGCATAAAGTCACTTCAGCTTTACTCTGCAGCTTTTCCTTTTTAGATGCTTCTTTTTTTGCTTTTACTTTGCTGCATCATAATCATCATAATAGTTGTTCTAATCATGTGTTTATGTTTTCAAAGACATGTTTTCATGTCATATTTTTAACATTCATTTTCATAACGGTCTTCAGATATTTTCATTATCTCCATTACGCATGTCTCCAACACGCACAGCTTCGGTTTCAGACAGTTTCATTTTGCTACCAGTTAAAAAGTTGTTAAAAAGACAAATAAATGCACAGCCATTTGCATTTGCACACTGCATCGAAAATATACCAACGCGCTGTCGCACCTCTTAAATTTCAAGGCTAATTTTGTGCCGTTTATATAAGCCTTTTAACATTTTGCATCATACAGCTGGAAAAACCAGTTGAACACACTAAGTGAATGAATTGTGTTTGTACCGAACTCTTACAAAGCAAAAACAGACACCCTCCTTCGATCCATGAACACGTATCTCTCACTTGATATACACAATCTCACCGTCTGAAGCATCTGTCATAGGAAATCAACACATGATATTGTGAATAATTAAGCGAAGCGTCTTCTCACAGGATAAGAACACGCAGTCTCATGAATACTTATGAAACACCGACACGTCATCGAAGTACTATAGTCCTTTGCCACGTCACAAACCCGGAAGATAAAAAAAACAAAACAAAAAAAACCACCAAAAAACTTAAAATGAACTGGATCTTTCCAACAATTAAAATTAAAAGGTTGCTAACCTTGTCTTCTATGATGTGCAACACAAACACCTCTGCTGAAAAAGTAGTTTGATGTTTCATGGCCCTTTTAAACTGATGCAATGTACATAATGGTAATAGTTGTTTTTGCCAATTAATGTCTTGTGAAGTGAAAAGCTGCATGTTTGTAAGTAACAAACCCAGCATTAAGACACTTTTAATGCCAAACTGTCGCTTCCGGCTAAAATAATGCATTATCAGAATCAGAATGAACTTTATTGGCCAAGTATGTTTACACATACGAGGAATTTGTTGTAGTGACATAAGCTCCACAGTGCAACAGAGAGACAGCAACAGGACAGGACACAGATAATAAAGAATAATATCCAAATAGGCAATGTACAAAACAGCAAAAACACAATATATAATATAGACAATTATGTAAGTGCATCTGCTGTTGTCTCTCACATCAGAATCCAGCCACATATTTGTTTAGAGCTGTTTTGTCTTGTAATCGCTGCTTGATCTGTGCAGATTTCTCTCCTGATTCAGACCAGAACACTTTTTCACTGGAGGAAGAGTTATTATGGATTATGGACTCTATGGTATTTTAGTTCAAAACGTCTTAATGCTGGATGTGTTTCAGCTTTTGTCTTCTCCAGATGTTAACTGATGGATTGGAGTGGTGTGGATTATTGTGATGTTTTTATCAGCTGTTTGGACTCTCATTCTGACGGCACCCATTCACTGCAGAGCATCCATTGCTGAGACAAGTATGCAGTGACACATTTCTACAAATCTGAGTCTTAAATGTCTTTCCTCTTTCGACTCCTCTCTGTGTCCCATTTCCTCCGCTGCTCTCTCATATGAATGTGGTATTTGCAGCCAGGCTGTGATGGGGCTTTCAGGAGGGACGTGACCTTTCAGGGCCGTCTGTGCGCATTAGCATCCCTTCCATCAGGGCCTCTTAAACTTTGGAAACAAGAACCCCTTCAGAGATTTCAACTTGAGAAAGAAACTGAAAGCCAGAAACGTCTGAAAATGAACAAACATCTCGTAGCGACATTCAGATCGATGGCTGTTTATTTCCAAATGAATGATTCACGTTCAATCACACTGCTGCTGATGTTCCACAGCCTCAATGATGAGGTTTGTAAATATCCAGAAATGCTTGACGTTTCCAGAACAAAAGTTATATTTTTTAACTATGCAGTTAAGAAAATAATTCAACTATTTTATTTATATTTTACATAATACCATTATATAAAAGTCATGTGATCTAAAGACGCGTTTACTGGTACTTCACAAAACCTTTCAATCATAATTTTCAATCACATTTATAACGTATCACTGTTCTGAGCCTTTCGTTTTTAACTGCAGTGTTTCATAATGTGAAGCAGCTGTTCCTGCACTCATGCAGCACTTCAGCAAAACAACGGCAGCAAAAACACAGGCACTTTCAGTCTGTGAATAATAATGAGTTTCAGGCCAGTTAACAGGACGGCCACGTGTTGCTCAACGCTTTCATACCTTGCAAAGGTTTGATTTTCAGCGACGTATTCTACAATTCAGCCGATTTATCACCAGTGTAATGTTAGCTCTCTGGATGACAGTCTTGAAAGCATCGCTGATGTTGACTAATCACTAGTATTCAAGCAAAAGTGCACTACATTATAAAGGTCTGATTACCGGCTTCTTGCAAATTGAACTGGTGAAGAAAACTTTACATGTAATTAAAAACAGAAATATTTATAGTAAATATAAAATTGAATTAAAATCGCTGTGTGAACTACTGTGTGAGCTCTTACTTGTTCATGAGATCAAAGCCCTGGTCGGACAGCAGCGCTCCAAAGCACTTGCGCAGGTTGTTTTAAGGATATTCTGTGAAAGTCATCTTCTTCACCGCAGGCAGCTCGCGGTATCCCGGCCAGATCTTCTCACTGGGAGAGCCCAAGTCCTACATACACATACACACACACACACACACACACACACACACACAGGAAGAGATACTGTGAACGTGAAAAATCGAAAACCAAGGCCATGCATGTACTTCAGTACATTCAATGTGATAAAAGTGACCATATTATACTTCTAATAAGTTCATTATTCTATTTTTGGTCTGCAAGAACACATTTACATGATTTAAAGTTCAAAACACATGATCTGTCTCAGAGTATATTGCTGCAGTGCCTCTTTTTACCCTGCTTTTCTGAAAAACTCTGATTGGTCAGCAGGCCCAGACTCTTGATACTGTTCAAATGCTTACAGCGTGTGCTGGAAATTTAACACCTCTTCTTATAATCGTTTCAGCTCCCAAGGCTTCATAAGCAGTACTGTAAACCTACAGTAAACTATGGCGTTGCAATTGGAAGTCCATCTAAATGTGTTTCGGTCCTTTCAGAGAAGAAAACACTGCCTCCTCAACAGTGAAATCACTTGACCAACTGTTCTTTACATGAATCCCCACCCAAACTACAATGGGAATTATGTAAAAGATTTTATTAAAGTATTTTACATAATTCCCACTGGATGATCCTTTGATGCACACCAGCTGTGATTATCTCACTTATACAATCATCACTCACCAGCATGGACAATTTAAAGCTGGCATTAAAGTGTGGAGCACAAAATTAGGTAAGTTATTGGATCTACAGGTTATTAGATCTAGAATTTACATTTAGTCATTTAGTAGATGCTTTTAAACAAAATAACTAACAAATGAGGACAAAAGAGAATTCTATAATAGAATAAATTAATGTAGTAAGATTAATTTATTTGAATGAATCCGAGTAAGAGACACGTGTGAATTACCTGTCTGTGCAGCCTCTCTATAAAGTGAAATTGAGTTTAATTAAAAAACAGCGACATGACCACCTTGCCGAAAAATATAATGTAGCTTTTAGTAGCAAAGATATTTTATTTATAAAATTCTTGAGACGGAGGTTTAAAACAAGTTTCTGTGCTCCTGAATGTTTCTGTGTGCGCAATCGCCCATCTATATAACGTTTCCACCTAAATAAAGAAGCTGAGTTTTGCACGAGTGCATACAAGCAACATCTGCTTCATAATATATTATCTTTGTGGGCAAACGTGTCGCCCTCGCATTGTGATGTCTTGGAATTCCAGCAGGAAATGGATACATGTGTCCAGATCGGATGCGTTTCAAATTTAAAACCACATTTGGAAGTGGCTCAGGACGGATGCTAAAAAATGGATCTTGTGCAGATTATTGTGTTCACACATACACAACAATATCTGATATGTGTTGCATGTGTAACATGTCTGTGTTTTGCTTTGACTTAGTTTTCCCTGTTCTGTTCAGTTAATCATCATTTAGTTCATTCACCTATGTTTAATCATTGTTCACCTGTTGACCCTCAAGTTCCTGCCTTTTGAGTTTGAGTTTGTCGGTGATTGTTTATGTCAAGTGTTGGTGCTACCTTCCTGAGATATTCCTAGCTTCTTATTCTTATTAAAAGACTGCTTAATGATTCTCCGTCGTCCTCGTGCCCTTGTTCAGCACAGCGCGTAACAGAATCACCGACCTAAGACAAAATGAAGTTTGATGAATGAATGAACTGGCTTCAATTAACGTAGCCCTGAACGACAGTGCTTCAGGGGCTACTATTTTCGTTTTTCAAAACGGACGTGACCTGGAGGAGTATGTGATGGAGTTCTTGGATTATTACCATCTCGCCACATGTGATGACCTGACCCTAATGGAGGGATTTTGGTGTGGGCTGGATGACGAGATCCGCATTCTTATGCCCAGAGCTGATCCGCACCTGTTACCGAAGACTTACATCAACTTCGCACTGTGGATTGCCGGATCAGCATTCACTGTTGATTCCAACCCAAGGTCATCACATGTGAGTTCCGACAACCCAGAGCCCAGTCAACCTCCACCTCACAGCGCGGAGCTGTTAGAGCCCACCGCAGACAGAGAGCCTGAGCCTGCCGCGAGCGTTGAGCCATCGCCACCAAGAGCGACAGAGCTGACTATCGCCCCGGAGCCTGAGCCGCAAATGTCTGACCAGGTGCGAGAGCCGACAGCACGAGCATGGATGGAGATCGCAGGGGCTATGGGAAGCCCCGCCCACTGCGCCATCGCTGAGGGTGAGTCAGAACTGGACATTGGGAACCCAATTGACTGGAAAACGGAATTACAAGTACGTCCATCGTCTGTTATATCACTCTGGCAAGAAATCCCACCCAACCTCCCTCTCCCACCTCCTCTTATTGATCCATTCCGTTCATCTACGTCCATTCTGCTGGATCCCATCAACCCCTCTGCTCACCCTTAGCCCACCATCTGTGGTGTGGGTTCGCCGCGGGTCTACCCATCTCCAGCATCATTGGCGTCGAGTCTGGAGGATCCCTTGACTCTGCCATCAGCCTCCGAGACCCAGACTCCGCCTTGGCTTCCTGCTCCCTTGTCTCCACCGGAACCCGTCAGTCCTCCAGCTCCACCGGGCTTCCTCGTCCCTCCGGCTCCGCCTTGGTCAGTCGTTCCCCTACCTCCACCTCGGGACTACACTCCTCCGGCTACGCCTCGTCTCTTCGTCCCTCCGGCTCCGTTGGGCTCCTCCTTCCCTCCAGCTCCACCTCAGTCCTCTGTTGCTCTGGCTCCGCCACGGCCTTCCGGAGTACTGTCTTCACCTCGGTCGCCGAAGCCTCCAGCTCCGCCTTGGCCCTCCGGATCCTCGGCATCACCCTGGCTCTTCGGCTCTCTGTCGCCGCCTCGGGCTCCACCACCACCTGCTCCGCCGCCATCGGTCTGCCCCATGGAGTCGACGAACACTCCTCCACCATGGCTCCTCCCTCCATCGGCTCCTCCGTGGATCTCCATCTTGGCTGTGGCCTGGGTCTCCATCTGGCTCCTCCTGCTCCTGGCCTCCCCTTGGCTTCTCCCACCCTCCACTCCCCCATGGACTTTCTTTTCCTTTTTTTTTCTTTTTTTTCTATTCTGTGTGCCTTTTTTTTTCACCCTCCTGCTCCACTTCCTTCGCAAGAGCCCCCACCCTCCCTCCTCAGTTGGATTGTTACGGCGCGAGGACGCGCCTTTCCGGGAGGGGGCGAACTGTAACATGTCTGTGTTTTGCTTTGACTTAGTTTTCCCTGTTCTGTTCAGTTAATCATCGTTTAGTTCATTCACCTGTGTTTAATCATTGTTCACCTGTTGACCCTCATTATCTGCTCTTTATAAGTTCCTGCCTTTTGAGTTTGAGTTTGTCAGTGATTGTTTATGTCAAGTGTTGGTGCTACCTTCCTGAGATATTCCTAGATTCTTATTCTTGAATTGTATATTAAAAGACTGCTTAATGATTCTCCGTCGTCCTCATGCCCTTGTTCAGCACAGCGCGTAACAGCATGTGAGTAAAAAATAAAAATCTGATTTTTTTGTGCTAGTGTAAACGCACCCTATTAGGCTGGACATCATTTTGCATAATTTCGGCATAGTTCTACTACATACTAACAGTGAACTGTTTTCTCTTTTTTTAAACACCATGTCGGCTTCTATGGCTATGTTCCTGGTAAGAGCCAGGTTTGGTTATTCATATTGTGACGAGTCGGCTGCCTCCCCCCTGTCCATCATCACCACCCCGTCCCGTATTCGCCGCCCTTCACCAGGCTCCCGACAGGAGTGGGTGTGTGAGAGAGGAGGGGCGCTGAAACAGCCAGGGCTGGCGGCGTGTGATGAGGCGCACCTGACGTGAATAGAGCCTCATCACCGCCGCCGTTAAATGCCGAACGCGCCTCTCCTCGGGAGACCGGTCTCTTCCCCGTGCATGCACGCTGGTGTCCTCGTGGGTCCAGGAAGGGAGCGTCGAGGAGGACTGCCGCACCCGTTAGGCGGCTCACGGGCCAGGATGCCGGGCCGCCGAATCCCCCAGAAGCGCCGGGATTTCCGGAGATGGACGAAGCCGCGCAAGAGACGCCGCCGCCACTCGCTCCCGGCCCCGAGAGGGGAGCGCGTGCGGCCACCGGACTCCGCCCCTTCCCTGGACCATTCCCTTCTGAACACTGCCCTCCTTCACTAGCCCCGCAGCACGACGAGGACACCAGATCCCTGTTTATTTTGGACACTTTTCCCCCTTTGGACACTTTATTTTAAATATTTTGTTTAATAAAAACCTCTCCGAGGCTTGACGCCACGCCCACTGTGTCTGTCGTTGGCTCCTCCCGCCACAATATTAAAACTATGTTTAAGAGTTAAAATCGATTTACTTGATTAAAAACCTTTTCAAAAGTATCAACAGAATAAAACAAGTTTCTCACAGAAGTAGTTTTGATTGGTTCATGCCAGTACTGGCTCCTATAATCAGGTCAAAAACTGGGTTGATACCACAGTCCTCAATGACACTGACAGACATCTATTATCCACCTGCATACAGCTAAACTCATCACTTTAATATGACTTTAAAATGAATTCACTCTTAGGATCAAGCATTTAATAACTGTATATACTGCACCATCTGGGCACCCATTAAACATAGTAGGTCTGGGCTGCACTAATCTGATATATGGCATACTATACAAGATGGATAGCATTTCGTGTTTGCATCTATAATGGAATAGATACACGAGCTGACATCTCTGCTCCAAAAACTATGGAAAGATCTGTAAATGAGTAATGGACTTATGAAGTGATTCCTCCTGATGAGCTGATAATATTGCTTATCGAAATGAATAATAAAAAAAAAGATTACTTGACTCAAGACATTCAGGATGTGATGAAGCATACCTTAAAAACTTTGATTTGATCAATCTCCGATTTGCCAGGGAATAATGGTTTCTGTGTGAGGAGTTCTCCAAATATACAGCCGACTGACCACATGTCCACAGCTGTGGAGTATTACTGAGAGGAGGAAACACAAGCGTGACTCAAACAAGCTGACATGTCCAGTCAACAACAACTTCAACAAACTGTCCACCATTTAGGGCTGGGCGATATAAAAAAGCACAGATTAATTGAGTAAAAAGGCTGTGTTGATTATCCCCATTAGTGACTTTACAGTTAGTGCTTTCATACAAATACACTTACTTGCAGGTTTAAAATTCTACATGTCACATTTATTGTTTATTAACTACAAATATTGCGGCCGTGCTCGTTCAAAGAAGTCTGTGAGGTTTAGCGGAGAATCTCAAATGGAAATATTTCCATGGCTTTCTAACATTTACAGATGGAGAATATACATGTGAAATGTAAGTTATGAATTAAGGAAAACAGCACATGTCAAACACATTAAACAGCGCGTCTCTGTCTCACTCGCAGCCTTTCTGTCAGAGCCACTCAAACTATAAACTTTACTAGGCTTCTATTTCTTATGAGTTTTTTTAAAAGTCCTTCATATAAAGTTTGTCACATGTTTAGAACAAATTGTATTATGCACTTTCTCCACAGCGGCTGAGTCTGTGTCCTCCACTATATTTCTCAGATGTGCTCGTTTCAAACTACTGTATATCGATATAAACGCTATTGCCTTATACCGTATCGCTTATAAAGGATATATCGATATAAACGGTATTGCCTTATACCGTATCGCTTATAAAGAATATATCGATATAAACGCTATTGCCTTATACCGTATCGCTTATAAAGAATATATTGATATAAACGGTATTGCCTTATACCGTATCGCTTATAAAGAATATATCGATATAAACGCTATTGCCTTATACCGTATCGCTTATAAAGAATATATCGATATAAACGGTATTGCCTTATACCGTATCGCTTATAAAGAATATATCGATATAAACGCTATTGCCTTATACCGTATCGCTTATAAAGAATATATCGATATAAACGCTATTGCCTTATACCGTATCGCTTATAAAGAATATATCGATATAAACGCTATTGCCTTATACCGTATCGCTTATAAAGAATATATCGATATAAACGCTATTGCCTTATACCGTATCGCTTATAAAGAATATATCGATATAAACGCTATTGCCTTATACCGTATCGCTTATAAAGGATATATCGATATAAACGGTATTGCCTTATACCGTATCGCTTATAAAGAATATATCGATATAAACGGTATTGCCTTATACCGTATCGCTTATAAAGAATATATCGATATAAACGGTATTGCCTTATACCGTATCGCTTATAAAGAATATATCGATATAAACGCTATTGCCTTATACCGTATCGCTTATAAAGAATATATCGATATAAACGCTATTGCCTTATACCGTATCGCTTATAAAGAATATATCGATATAAACGCTATTGCCTTATACCGTATCGCTTATAAAGAATATATCGATATAAACGGTATTGCCTTATACCGTATCGCTTATAAAGAATATATCGATATAAACGGTATTGCCTTATACCGTATCGCTTATAAAGAATATATCGATATAAACGCTATTGCCTTATACCGTATCGCTTATAAAGAATATATCGATATAAACGCTATTGCCTTATACCGTATCGCTTATAAAGGATATATCGATATAAACGGTATTGCCTTATACCGTATCGCTTATAAAGAATATATCGATATAAACGCTATTGCCTTATACCGTATCGCTTATAAAGGATATATCGATATAAACGGTATTGCCTTATACCGTATCGCTTATAAAGAATATATCGATATAAACGGTATTGCCTTATACCGTATCGCTTATAAAGAATATATCGATATAAACGCTATTGCCTTATACCGTATCGCTTATAAAGGATATATCGATATAAACGCTATTGCCTTATACCGTATCGCTTATAAAGGATATATCGATATAAACGGTATTGCCTTATACCGTATCGCTTATAAAGAATATATCGATATAAACGCTATTGCCTTATACCGTATCGCTTATAAAGAATATATCGATATAAACGCTATTGCCTTATACCGTATCGCTTATAAAGGATATATCGATATAAACGCTATTGCCTTATACCGTATCGCTTATAAAGGATATATCGATATAAACGGTATTGCCTTATACCGTATCGCTTATAAAGAATATATCGATATAAACGGTATTGCCTTATACCGTATCGCTTATAAAGAATATATCGATATAAACGTTATTGCCTTATACCGTATCGCTTATAAAGAATATATCGATATAAACGGTATTGCCTTATACCGTATCGCTTATAAAGAATATATCGATATAAACGGTATTGCCTTATACCGTATCGCTTATAAAGAATATATCGATATATATCATACAAACTCGATATACCGCACAGCCCTAGTGAAGTGACATTCAGCCAAGTATGGTGACCCATACTTGGAATTCGTGCTCTGCATTTAACCCATCCAACGTGCACACACACAGCAGTGAACACACACACACAGCAGTGAACACACACACACCGTGAACACACACCCGGAGCAGTGGGCAGCCATTTTATGCTGCAGCGTCCGGGGAGCAGTTGGGGGTTCGGTGCCTTGCTCAAGGGCACCTCAGTCGTGGTATTGAGGGTGGAGAGAGCAATGGACATTCACTCCCCCCACCTACAATCCCTGCCGGCTCGAGACTTGAATCCACAACCTTCGGATTACAAGTCCGACTCTCTAACCATTAGGCCACGACTAGCACCATTAATGAACAGTCTGACATTTACATTTAGTCTTTTAGCAGATGCTTTTATCAAAAGCGACTTACAAATGAGGACAATAGAAGCAATCAAAATGAACAAAAGAGTAATGATAAGCAAGTCAGGATTCCTACATATTTTACATTTCAAAATGCCATACTTTTCCAGACTCAAATTTCCAAACCTCTCAGGAGATTTTAAGACTATATTTAACATAAATAGTTCATAGAGCATTATTTTCAGCTTTATATTTAGTATATAGTACAGTCATCTGTAAATATTTTTATTTTCTCATGTTTTTTTTTTCATTGATTTTCTCGAAGTGACAACATACACCCTAATGTGAAAAATAATGAATAAATAAAAAGTACAGACTTTTACATACAATAAACTTTTAGAAGTTACAATTTACATACTTTTAGAAGTTACAATTTCTAGTTTCATATAACTTATTTCCTTTGTGTATCACTGCCATCTTACTATGAATAAAAAGATAGCATGTACGCACATGAATAAACAGATCTACCAGCTCAAAAGTTTGCTTTTCTTATGGTAGTACCTCTAATATCAAGGCCTGATGTCCAATTTAACATCCTCTGTGGTGGTGGAGAAACTATGACACAAAATGGGCTGATGGCATAACATCTGCCAAGTTCAAGGGTCTATAAAAAAAAGACTGGTACTGTAAAAAAAGTGTTTAAGATTTAGATTTCATTGGGGCAATATGCCATATTTCAAGGCTATAGGTCTCTTAATGCATATTCTGTGGCGATCAAGAAACCACACCGCGAAATGTGCTGATGGCACAACAAGTGGCACAGTGTGCATTACCTATATGCTAAATTTAATGGTTTCTTGTGCGCACATTAAAAGTCTGTATATATATATATTTTTTTTTGCAAAGGTCCTTGAAAGTTATGTAATACGGCGCTAAGCATATAGTATATTGAAGAAACCCAAAATGCTTCTAAGCTGCATTTTGCATAATGAAAAAGTGCACCTTGAGTTCATTCAGTCATATTTGGCCATCACTAAAGAATCACTAAACAGCTGCCATGAAACCTCACTTCTTGTACGATAAATTTATTTTCATAAAATTCTGAATTTTCTATTATAAAAAAAACTAAATAGGGGCAAAAGTCTGGAAACACAAATATTTTTCCATACTCTTGTTTTATTTTTCCGTACTTTTTCAAACCCCGTAGGAACCCTGGCAAGTGCTATGACAAGTCTCAGTTAACTTAACGTAGTACACATAGTTTTTTGTGTTGTTGTTAATTATATAATAGATAAAAAGAAAACAGATAGATAGAATAGAAAAAGAATAGAGAAAGCTATGTTAGAGGTCTTTTTGTTTATAGAAAACAAGCAGTTAGAAAACAAAAAGAGTGCAAGTATTAAAGGGTCAATTTTATTAAAAAATAAAGAAAACATAAATAAAAGAATTAGAATAGAGAGTGCTAGAGTTAGAGAGTCAAACAACGATTTTACAGTTTTACATCTTGAACCAAACCAAGCAGGTCTGACATTAATTATGAACAGCAACAGACATAGATGAAAGAGAAAAGAGAGTGCACTTCAACTCACTGATGAAATCAGACATTCACATGAAACATTTTAGTACAACAACCAATTTAAATTTAAAACAATATTTAAATGTAAAATACACATACATTAATTGTAAAATATTTAGAAAATATATAAATCGCTTGAGAGTGCAGCGAGACTGAATTCTGCTGTATTCTATGATTATAGCAACTCTGACTCTCAGACCTGTCTTCAAGAATTATGGGAAGTGAAGTTTGGAAATTTGGAATTTAAACACTTTTTTTTATGTTCGGTGGATTCTACAGAAGCATAATTATGACTTAATCTCAGAGCAGGTCCATCTTAAAAGAACTAAACGTTTTTGTTAGGGATGTCCCGAGCCGATCTCAAGGATCGGGGATGATCAAGCAATTTTTTAACTGATCGGCTCTCCTCTCCTTCTTATACAGGTGACGTGAGGTGGCAGTGTGCGCCTTTAGGTGGGTTTGCTAACTGCCATTAATAGGAAAAGATGCTCAAATGTGTGTGTGATGTGTGAGAAAAAGTGAGGGCTGTTGTAGCGTGTCACACACATTTGAGCTTCTGTGTTCAGTGAATTTGATGCACACTTTTGTAACGACCTCTCATTCGTAATTTTCTTTCATCTGCCATCAGAGTTGTTGGTGTCATAATGCGTTGCTATAGGCAGCTTCGGATTTGACTGATAGACTGGCATTCTGACACCACAATCTTTCTAACCTTAAGCTGTAATTATTCTGCTTATTGTACATAAAAAAACAAGAATTTTATATCAGCAGTCCCATATTCATAATTGTGACGATGCAGTCTGTTTGCAATGTCCACCATTGTAACATGTTTACATCTACCAATGTCTTTATATAATGTGTGCATAGAAAGAGTGTCTTATAATTATATATTACATTATTATAACATATTATTTATACATACATATAGAACTTTTACTCTTTGCATAACTCTGTATACATTGGATTGATTTTAATAACTAATGTACTTGGAATGTGCCCCAAACATACATTCCTATAGGGATATACAAGTATCAGATCGGGATTTGGTATCGGCAGATACTTGATATTCAATTACTCGGATCGAGGGCACAAAAATCTTGATCAGGACATCCCTAGTTTTTGTTTAAAAACTGAACAAAAAATGGTGGGAACCCAATATTTGCTACCTAGTAGGAGTGTGCGATAATGACAAAAATGTTATCTCTTTATTTTCTGAAATTTTGGTGATAATGATAATTAGACGATATTTTGCTGAGTTTTGTGCAGGTAATTTAACAGGACTGCCGTGGACAGCTGACTCTCAAAGCTTTGGCTATTCTTCATAATCAGTGTGGTGATTTGTTTGCAGGAGTATCAGAAATGAACTTTTCCAGTAAGTTTAAATTGATTTTTACCTTTTATGGGCATTTTAACATTTATAAGGCTAGTTTTTCGAGTGAGTTATTCATTCAATTGATTCAAAACGGCTGATCGATTCAGTAACGAAACACCATCATGTGTTGCTCAGAGACGCAAAACAGTGCTGTGGCTTTGTTTGAAACTATTTTCATTGGTGAAATACAGCAAAAACAAGAATGTGTGTCTAAAATGTACGTCTCTTCATATTAACTTCTTGCTTTTTGAACTGTTGTATAAAATCAATATCACATTTGCAATTGTGCTGATATTTGGAGAAAAACTGCACTCTTTGTGTGATATCAACTATATCAGATGATATAAATATAAAAGACATAAATCATACAAGTGCATTTTTGCCCCATATCTTAAATTTGGAGGAGTATTTTAATAGACTGAATCTCACAGTGAATGCATGAACATCATGTGTATGTGTATGTGCGCACACTCTGGGTGTGTTTTTGTCTGGTTTTTGCAATATATTTGATAATGTTAGATCGGACATTGTTAAAATAGATTATCAAAGATGATATATCACACACCCCTAATCTGTACACAAATGAACACTTCAGAATGATTATTTTTGAGTGCCTGAACACTGGCTCCACAAACATCATATCAGTGTGGTCCCACTGACCTTTGCCCTCAGCAGCAGATCAGGTGAGCGGTACCACAGTGTGACCACCACAGGTGTGTAGGGCTTGAGAGGAGAGCCGTACTCTCGAGCCAAACCAAAGTCTCCAATCTACAAAACAGTCACATCTTAGTTAATATTTCAAATCACACATCATTAAACACTACTAGTACAGCAATAGAGACCGAGCTCATTTAGGCCACGCCAACACCGGGGCTCAATCCAGCACTCTCCATTGACTTTGTATTGTGGGAAGCTGCCTCCTAGTCATTTCTGACTTATAACAAAGAACAGAGCAATGTCTAAAAGCTGCTGTGTGACGAGGTGTACAGCAAACAAGCTAAAACCCCAGAACTACATTTTTATAAGCTGTCGACCCAAAAAACAAGCGTTGAAGGACACATAGTTGTAGACATCAGGGTATTTCACATTGGACCATTCAGTTAGATCATTTCTCAAACAAAAGGAAGGTAAGGGAAAGGGGCACTGACATACACCAATAAAATTTAGTTTCTCAATATACACTCACTTAAAGGATTATTAGGAGCACCATACTAATACTGTGTTTGACCCCCTTTCGCCTTCAGAACTGCCTTAATTTTACGTGGCATTGATTCAACAAGGTGCTGAAAGCATTCTTTAGAAATGTTGGCCCATATTGATAGGATAGCATCTTGCAGTTGATGGAGATTTGTGGGATGCACATCCAGGGCACGAAGCTCCCGTTCCACCACATCCCAAAGATGCTCTATTGGGTTGAGATCTGGTGACTGTGGGGGCCATTTTAGTACAGTGAACTCATTGTCATGTTCAAGAAACCAATTTGAAATGATTCGAGCTTTGTGACATGTTGCATTATCCTGCTGGAAGTAGCCATCAGAGGATGGGTACATGGTGGTCATAAAGCGATGGACATGGTCAGAAACAATGCTCAGGTAGGCCGTGGCATTTAAACGATGCCCAATTGGCACTAAGGGGCCTAAAGTGTGCCAAGAAAACATCCCCCACACCATTACACCACCACCACCAGCCTGCACAGTGGTAACAAGGCATGATGGATCCATGTTCTCATTCTGTTTACGCCAAATTCTGACTCTACCATCTGAATGTCTCAACAGAAATCGAGACTCATCAGACCAGGCAACATTTTTCCAGTCTTCAACCGTCCAATTTTGGTGAGCTCGTGCAAATTGTAGCCTCTTTTTCCTATTTGTAGTGGAGATGAGTGGTACCCGGTGGGGTCTTCTGCTGTTGTAGCCCATCCGCCTCAAGGTTGTGCGTGTTGTGGCTTCACAAATGCTTTGCTGCATACCTCGGTTGTAACGAGTGGTTATTTCAGTCAAAGTTGCTCTTCTATCAGCTTGAATCAGTCGGCCCATTCTCCTCTGACCTCTAGCATCAACAAGGCATTTTCGCCCACAGGACTGCTGCATACGGGATGTTTTTCCCTTTTCACACCATTCTTAGTAAACCCTAGAAATGGTTGTGCGTGAAAATCCCAGTAACTGAGCAGATTGTGAAATACTCAGACCGGCCCGTCTGGCATCAACAACCATGCCACGCTCAAAATTGCTTAAATCAGCTTTCTTTCCCATTCTGACATTCAGTTTGGAGTTCAGGAGATTGTCTTGACCAGGACCACACCCCTAAATGCATTGAAGCAACTGCCATGTGATTGGTTGATTAGATAATTGCATTAATGACAAATTGAACAGGAGTTCCTAATAATCTTTTAGGTGAGTGTATCTCCTCCTCTCAAGTGCACACGAGGGGTGAAATGATCCTTTGACATGATTAACACATTGTGCTCTACTTTTTTGTCTTTAAACACTTGTTTTTCTTCAAAAATCTCATATCCAACCTGTTTTGCTTGGCATTTCAGATAGCTCTAAAAAGGAAAGTCCCTGTTACCACAGACTAGTTTCACTTCAGATTGATAGTAGACCTTCTCAGGTTGTCACTCACCCAAAATCAGGCAAGTCTGATGTTGCATTACAAAATAAAAGCCCTCCAAAATCTCATATAAAGGGTATTTTGCTTGGCATTTCAGATAACTTCAGATTCAGATAGCATAATTTAAGGAATGTCTGATGTGGATGAACAAAAAATGAAAGGCTTTTAAAGACTTAAGTACACGTGCTGTTGTCAGGAACTACTATTGATCTGGACCATTACTTTAAAGTTAAAAACAGTTTTGTCACATTAAAGTAAAGGTCCAGGTCACTGCTAGTTCCAACAGATTGACTACATAACATCAGAGTAAGCAGCAATTTATTATGTCTTGGACATGTTAATGATGTGATTATTATGCAGTTGGTAATTCCCAATAATTTGTTATAGTTAATTTAAGTTATTAATGAAGTTAATCTCATTCATTATTTACTGATTATTAATGCATGAGATTACCTAATAAGGAACTACAAAATTCCTAAATTAACTATTACTTACTGATTATTTAATCATCCTCATTCCATATTAGTTAATAGTGGTAGTTAATATATAAGTACCCATTTGTACTGCATTAGTTCCTGCACAGTTACAAATGAAGTTACATTTTTCTAAAGTGTTACTATAAACATATGGTTAGTTAACCTGTGTTTATTTTATATGTGTCTTGGTGAAAACATTGAAATATTGATGAATGAATTTTAGAGTTTAATTTCAAAATACAAGTACAAGAAACCTACTGAAGTGACGGGGAAACTTCCGCTTTAGAATTATATATCTTTATTGAGATATGTTTCATATTGTATACTTTATAACTCAACTTACAATAAATAAATAAATAAAATTTTTCCCACATTTCAATCTTACTGCCAGTGAGCTACAGATGGAGAACTCGATCTACGTTCTCAATCACTACACAACACAAGTGATTCTGTTCGGGAACAAAGCCCAGCTTGCCCGGCAAAGTTTGTCAAAGGTAATCACAGTGGCTGGACTACAGTGTAGATAATGCAATTGTCTCTGTGTTTGCAGGGAGTACTATTACAAGTCTTTACATCTGAAATTGAATAAATAATAATAAACAATTGCTACACTACATACAGAATGCAGGAGTTTTGACTCATCCATATCAGCAGGATGGCAGTAGCTGCGGGGTCCTTGTCATCATGGTATGTTAAATGTTGTAATACCTATCTCTCTTTTGTCTTCACTGTTTATTTAAGTCAATGTCTGTGCTTAAATAAACCTTGACAGTACAAAATTACAGAATACAAAATATTTATAGTTGCAAGTGTTTGTTGTGTGGAGGAACACTAAAGAAAATGCAGTTTTTTTTTTAGATCTGACTGAAATAAGGATTAAAATACACAAGGCAGAAGTCAAGTGTAAGGTAAAACAGTAGTAGAAGACATTCTGTTGAGTAAACCTTCAGTGACATTCTAATTTCAATAAACCAATATGTAATACAGCTCCAGAGGAAAATAAATCATATATATTATTTACAGTATAATATTAGTTATAATAAGAATTCACACTGCTACGAAGGGAGAGTTCACACCAGTTAGATGTTTTCTACAGGTCAGTACTCAGCCTGATTGTATACTACTACATCAAAACTACCACAAAATGTAGGGTTGTCAGAGTAGTATCCCACGTTAATAAAGCTCAAAATAGAAAACATTAATTTAGAAATACAATCTAATACAATCTTATATTAGCCACACCGATTTATGTAACATGTCTCTCTATTAGGGATGTCTGTTACATTTAATTCACCTGTAAGCTAAAGAAAGTTTCTCAAAGGCTAACTTTCTGTTTCAGTACAGAGCTTTATGTCTAATTTAATACATTTATTTGAAAACCAGATAAAAATGTATGAAGATCATGGTCCAAAAAAGAACAATACAGCCAGTGAAACCGTAGTGACCATTTATTTCAGAAAAACTTAAGGTCATTGTGAGCCACAAGACAGAGCAGCTTATAGCTGTTATAAAATAGGTAATACATAAAGCTGGAAAGATAATAAACAGACAATAACAAAAATCTAATAATTTATTGATAACAAACAGTAAGCTCACCTCTTTCACCAAAGACTGTCATTCTTCAACAGCGTTATGCAGAAGGGTAACAACTGGCAAAGCACAGGCAACAGCATACACAGAAGCACAGTAACACAAACTAACAGTAGTTTTTGGCAATGGCTTCTAATGCAGCACATGCAATCATAAAAATTCAGGAGAACTACTTGTTTTACAAATAGATATGACACATGCTCAGAGCATGCAAGGAATATCATGGGTAATACATGGTAACGCTACTTTGAAGTAAACAGCTCTGGAAAATAGCAAAATCAGATGCCAGATGACTATGCAGAGGCCCGAAAGCATGGATATATTTGATCTGCAATGAGATATAAACAGCAACCCAACAGATACAGTGACCTGAAGAGGAAATGTAAGTGGACTGTTTTTGTGGTAACACTTTAGTTTAAGTTAAAATTATTTTAAAAATTCTTAAAATTATCAATGCCCTATTCTGCATGACCATATTTCACATTTATAATCCTACCCAATACCTAAACTTAACAACTACCTTACTAACTATTAATAAGCAGTAATTAGGGGTTCACGGGTCACGCGTCACCCCCCCCCCCCCCCCCCCCCCCCCCCCAAGCGTTGTCCTGGTTCTGCAAGACAAAAGGGGACAATAAGGGTGGGTGGGAGGTGAGCCCTGACAGACCTGCGAAAACAGCCCAGACCTCCGGAAAGTCCGTCTGCATTAGTGTTGACTGACCCCGCCCGATGTTGCACGTCGAAGTGGAAGTCCTGGAGCGCCAGGAACCACCGAGTCACTCGTGCGTTGGTGTCTTTGGCCCGTGTCATCCACTGTAAGGGAGCGTGATCAGTAATGAGGGAGAATTTACGACCGAGGAGATAATACCTGAGCTCCAGGACTGCCCACTTGACGGCTAGCGCCTCCCGCTGGACCGTGGCGTACCGACGTTCCGCTGGGGTCAGCTTTCGACTGATGTAGACGACAGGATGCTCTTCACCGTCCACCACTTGGGAGAGGACAGCTTAGAACGGGCTCTGAGGTGAGGGCGGATTTTATGTGCTGGAACGCCTGGTCTGCCTCGGGACTCCATGAGACCTTTTCCGGCTGTCCCTTCCGGGTCAGGTCTGTCAGGGGAGTTGCTAAGGAGGAGAAGTTAGGGATAAAACAGCGATAATATCCCGCCAACCCCAAAAAAGCTCGTACCTGGGTCTTAGTGTTGGGCCGCGGAGCGGAGAGGATGGCCGCCACTTTCTTCTCCTGAGGTTTAACCAAGCCCCGACCCACCCGGAAACCCAGGTACTTGGCTTAGAACAGGGCAAGGTGGCATTTCCGGGGTCAGTCCAGCCCGCCGCAGCTCCGTAAGCACCCTCCGTGGACGTTCCAGATGGTCCTCCCAGCTCTCCGAATGGATGACGATGTCGTCCAGATAGGCGGCTGCATAGGTCTGGTGGGGCCGCAGCAGGACGTCCATCAGCCATTGGAAAGTTGCTGGGGCCCGTGAAGGCCGAAGGGAAGAACCCGGTACTGCCAGTGGCCGCTGGGGGTTGAGAAGGCGGTTTTAGTTTTGGCGTCTTCTGTCAGTGGCACCTGCCAGTACCCTTTTGTGAGATCTAAAGTCGAAATGTACCAGGCTCTTCCCAGTCGTTCTATCAGCTCATCCACTCAGGGCATGGGGTAGCTGTCGAATTCGGAGACCTCATTCAGACGGCGGAAGTCATTACAGAAACGGAGGGTGCCGTCAGGCTTCGGTACCATGACGATGGGGCTGGACCATGGGCTGCGAGATGGTTCAATTACCCCTAACCTCAGCATCTCCTGTATTTCTTCCTCGATGGCGTGTCGCTGAGCCTCTGGGACACGATAGGGCCGCTGCCTGACGATGACTCCTGCTGGTACTCGGACATCGTGTTGTATGACGTTGGTCCGTCCAGGCAGGGGGGAGAACACGTCGGAGAACTGACTGACCAGGCATTGCAGCTCCGTCTTCTGGGCCGCCGAGAGGTGGGGGTTGACATCAACAACCAGGGGGTCCGAGGTGGCAAGGGCAGACACCTGGGCCCTAGTGCCCACCCAGCGCTTTAACAGATTGACGTGGTACAGCTGTTCTTCCTTTCTGTGCCCGGGTTGGCGGACCCGGTAGGTGACCGGTCCCACCCTTTCGGTCACCGTATAGGGCCCTTGCCACGAAGCTAAGAATTTACAAGCTGAGGTTGGAACTAGTACCATCACGTGGTCACCTGGTTGGAACTCCCGTGGCTGGGGGCCCGGTTGTAGTGGCGCTGCTGGGCTTGTTGGGCTTTTACGAGATGTTCCCATACTAATGGCATCACTCTGTCGATCCTTTCCCTCATGTCACGGACGTGCTCGATGGTGGTACGGTGGGCGGCCGGTTGCTGCTCCCAGGTTTCTTTTGCCACATCCAAACCCCTCGGCTGGCAGCCAAACAGGAGCTCGAAGGGCGTAAAGCCGGTGGAGGCCTGGGGCACCTCCCGGATCCCGAAGAGCACATACGGCAGCATCTTGTCCCAATCCCGTTTGTCTTCGACTGCCACACGGCGGAGCATTTGCTTGAGCGTTTGGTTGAATCGCTCCACTAAGCCGTCTGTTTGGGGGTGGTAGACAGAGGTCTTGATCTGCTTGACTTTGAGAAGGCGACAGAGGTCTGCCATCAGCCGGGACATAAACGGTGTGCCCTGGTCCGTCAGTATCTCCGCTGGGATGCCGACTCGTCTGCAGAGCAGGAAGAGCTCCTGGGCGATGGCCTTAGAGGTGGCCTTACGGAGAGGAATGGCTTCGGGGTACCGGGTGGCATAGTCGACGATCACCAGTACGTGCTCATGCCCCCGGGCGGACTTTGGCAGCGGCCCTATGAGATCCATTCCGATGCGCTCGAAGGGCACCTCGATGATCGCCAGCGGAATCAGTGGACTGGGGGAGGCGTCCGGGGTGTGGTTCGCTGACAGGTTGGGCAGGCTTGACAAAACCGCTTCACATCGGCCTCCAGGCCGGGCCAGTGGAAGCGGTCCCGGATGCATTGGCAGGTGTTGTGGACTCCTAAGTGTCCGGCCATCGGGTGTGTATGCGCCAGCTCCAACACTACTGCGGTCTTGGTCCGCGGAACTGCCAACAGCTTTTTTTCCTCCCCCCTCCGCTGGGCAACACAGTACAGCAGGCCATTCCGTACAGCAGGCCATTCCTCTCCTTCCACCACTCTCACTTGTGCCCAACAGTGCTTTAGGCGGTCGTCCCCGAGGTGCTCTTTTGCGAATGCGCCCCCCCCGTCACCTGCTGGAACACATCATAATAAAGGTTAGAATTTTGGGAGGGGGACTCACCATCTCGGGCGCTGTCCGTCATCAGCAGCAACACGGGGCGGCTGCGGGCACTGCGTTCCGGTCTCCCACGGCGGCGGTTCCCGGCTGGCTGAGCGGCGGCCGAGAGGAGCTGGTCCAGGCCAGGCCAGTCCCTTCCAAGCAGGACGGGCACGGGCAGATCCTTTACAATTCCCACCTCTACCGGCCAGGCCCCCTGGGCTGCAGAGATATCCACCCGACGGGCGGGGACGTGCCGTGTGTCTCCATGCACGCAGGTGATGGACAGAGTCGCCTTTGAACCAGCACGCGGGGGCAGGACGGACGGCTGGATGAGGCTGACAGCGCTGCCCGAGTCAAGGAGGGAAAAAAAAACGAGTCAGTTCCTTGTCGGTGATCCCTCACTGCAATGCCCGCATTCTCCACCAGTGTCACGGGGCGAAGGATCACACGACAAGAGGAGTTCAAAATAACAAGTCCCCGGAGGGTGGCTTTATTTACAAAGTGGCTTTTGTGATAAGTGACGTGCTCCGTGAAGTGCTTGCAGGTGTCTCCTCGTGCGCTTTCCCAGGCGTGAAGACTTGTGGCGGTGCTCTCGTGGGTTTGGCAGGCCGGTCACATGCTGCTTTCTGGGGAGAGAAGAGAAGAAAGCCAGATATTAGCTCCGGAGTCGTCAGGAGATCTTATGTCACCAGCTGGCCGGTGATGATGGCGCGCAGGTGTTTCTCCTTCGTTTCCAGGGCGACGCTGACGAGCGCTCGGGACACGCGTCACAATACACAAAGACTAATAACTAACCAGGAACACCTGTGCACAATCAAACAATAAAACAATGAGAACATGGAAAATAACACATGACAACAACAACCAATCAGCACATATAAGGGGAGCAGATGACAAGCAGGAAACGTGACTGTAAATTACAAAATTATATAAAAAAATGAAAATATGAAACATGAACTAAACCCAAACCAATGTGACATATGTTATAGTGATGTTGTAAAGTTGTTCAATTAAACAAGGACATAGACGTGAAATGAACAGTAAAGAGCTTATGTTCATGTTTCCAATTTATTTCTATTCATACTTCTATTTTAGTGTTTGATGAGACCAGTAACTATTCAATCTGCTCCATGGCTCTGGGCATTGGGTTACAAAATGGGTAAGTTTTGGAAAGTGAAAAACAGTAGCAATATTACACTTACTAACGACCAGACACAGAAACAGTTTCTTCCCTCAGTCAATACATCTCATGAACACTCGATAATAAACGTGGAACACACAACTAATTCATTATCCATTCACCACACTCACTTATTTTATTTTTATTTTTATCATTTCTAATTTGCACATACTTGACCTGTACATACATAGTTGTCTATTATATATTATATATTGTTTTTTTGTTTTTGTTTTTTTTGCTGCTTTGTACATTGGTTATTGGCTATTTCTTGTTATTTTGTTTTATTACCTGTGCCCTGTCCTGTTACTGTCTTTCTGTTGCACTGTGGAGCTTCTGTCACTACAACAAATTCCTTGTATGTGTAAACATACTTGGCCAATAAAGCTCATTCTGATTCTGATTCTGATTCTGATTCTGTGGCTCTGTATATGTAGCATTTCGAAGATATTTCCATCTTCTTACTTTCCAGCTGCAATGTGATACCTGTGACAGGTGGTACCATGAGGAGTGCCTGGGCATGACTAAACATCAGTTTCAGCAGGCCACAGCTAGCAACTGGAACTGTGTTTTGTGCTGTTAATGTCATAGACTTTCTGTTATTTCATTGTTAGTTTCTTTTTCTTGTATTCATTGTATTCATTAGTTTTCCCTTCATTCCTTAGTTTTCATGGGTACTCATAGGATTTGTTTAGTTCTTCCAGCTGTCATTAATTACCCTAATTTCACACTATATTTAAGATTATGTGTTTTCTTTTCATCTCTCATTTGTTCAGTAGTGTTTGTGTTTCAGTTGTATGCTGTCTTGAGTTTTAGCTTCTTGTTTAAATAAACCATAAACAATAGTTTTTTATTACCTGCCTTCGTATTCATCTTTGGATGTGTTGTGACACTTTAATCCATTTGTTAAAGTGGATTTGAATATCTATCTTATATCTCTTTTTATTTAAAATATTTAGTTTTTCCTTTTAAATTAGTCTTGATAATTATGGTCTGTGTCCCCGTTCAAAAACTTTAGGAACATTCGATATGAAACCCAAAGTGGGGCTAGATAGGAAAAGAGATTGTATTTTTACATGTGAACATGTGAGATGAAATTGCTCTGTGTAAATTGTGAATTTCATATTATGGGTTTATTCATGTATACACAGGGCCTTTAGTTTGTAATGCAACATCAGACTTGCCTGATTTTGTGTGAGTGACAACCTGAGAAGGTCTACTATCAATCTGAAGTGAAACTAGTCTGTGGTAACAGGGACTTTCCTTTTTAGAGCTATCTGAAATGCCAAGCAAAACAGGTTAGATATGAGATTTTGGGGGGGCTTTTATTTTGTAATGCAACATCAGTTATTTCTGAGTGGGCGAAAGATCGCCGTAATGCACTGAATATGCTCAACATCTCACTGCTTCATCAATATTAAGATGTAAAGCTGAGTTTCGGGTTGTTTTGAGTGTGTTTCAGTGGATCGTCGGACAATATATCATTTATATCATTTAACTCCCATTCCTGGACTCAAGAATCAGTTAAGACTAGGTCTCAATTACTGAAGAGAGCTGGAGAGGTCTAACCTAGTTAAGAGTAGTCACCTAGTCACTTTCCAGCGAACATATGACATATTGGACTTATATGATGATATTATGGAGTTATTAAAACGATACAAACTTGATATTCAAGATCAAAATATCTTTTTTTTTATTTAATAACGTCCTCCACTCTGAGTCGATCAGTGACTCACTTTATGATGTCATGGCGAGTCTGGGGCTAGAGATGAGGTTAGTCCAAGAGACTGATTTTGTTGCTAGGCTTTTGTAAAATAAGTCTCTAAAGGGATGAGGAAGTCACAGAATCACTAAATTGGCAACACTGGTGCATTGACTACAACAATCAGTTATTAATATTTCGTTGGTCCTCTTATTTCTGCATGTGTTCATAATTTCTTTGTATGACAGCATGGCCAAAAATAATGACCGCACAATTTGGCATGTTTCATTGCATTATCATCACAAATAAAACAACTGACTCTAAGCAACTACGCAATACGCTTTCAAAATCTTGCACATTTTTTTTTTTTTTTTTTTAATTAAGGGTGAGGATGTCAAATTTCCTAGGCCGGACATCACTTTTGGCCACTACTATTTGGCAGTTTATTGGCTTTCCAACTGACCGCCAAACCATACTCCAAAAAAAGCCACTCTTCTGAGGATTGTGGGCTTTCCTGGAGCTGCTGGAGTTGTTTATTGAGCTCATGTTCACATCATTGCTCCAACTGTAGGAGACGAGGAGACGTACCAATACAAAACAAAGCATCAGTCATCATTTGTGATAATTTTGCACAATGCAAAGCATTTAAAAAAAGATACATTTACATATTCAAATATTTCAGAGTCTTAATTAAATGATTTTATTGTAGTTACATTAAATGATTGGTGTTGTGCTGCTGTGACTTCACATGAGCAGGCTCACTATTGGCTGATTCAGAGGTCGAGGATTTAGGGTTGACATCATTGTAGTCCTTAGTTCACAACACTTAAGAATCAGTCTTAACACTTCACTGAAAGTTGCTTTTAGCTTCTTTATAAAAGTCTCCTACTCTTAGAAAAGTCCTGCTTTTGACTAAGAATTTTTTGACACTTAAGTCAAAGCTTAAGAGCATTTCTGAGACGTTTTATACACACGGGCCCAGGTTTATAAAGGGTTTGCATCATGTACTGATGAACACATATAAGTTTTATTCGAATTATGTTAACCACATGATTTTCATTACACATTTTTATAATTTCATTCATTTTTAGCTTTTCATTAAACTCTCAAACAGGTCCTTTATGAACCTCAGTTTGGCAAACCTTGACGTAATATAATGTTTCATGCGCTTCATGTTGTTAATTACAACAAATGTAATATAGTTTATTTTCTTACTCTTTTTGTTTTTTTTTTATATATATACAGTGGGTACGGAAAGTATTCAGACCCCCTTAAATTTTTTCACTCTTTGTTATATTGCAGCCATTTGCTAAAATCATTTAAGTTCATTTTTTCCTCATTAATGTACACACAGCACCCCGTATTGACAGAAAAACACAGAATTGTTGACATTTTTGGAGATTTATTAAAAAAGAAAAACTGAAATATCACATGGTCCTAAGTATTCAGACCCTTTGCTGTGACGCTCATATATTTAACTCAGGTGCTGTCCATTTCTTCTGATCATCCTTGAGATGGTTCTACACCTTCATTTGAGTCCAGCTGTGTTTGATTATACTGACTGGACTTGATTAGGAAAGCCACACACCTGTCTATATAAGACCTTACAGCTCACAGTGCATGTCAGAGCAAATGAGAATCATGAGGTCAAAGGAACTGCCTGAAGAGCTCAGAGACAGAATTGTGGCAAGGCACAGATCTGGCCAAGGTTACAAAAACAATTCTGCTGCACTTAAGGCTCCTAAGAGCACAGTGGCCTCCATAATCCTTAAATGGATGACGTTTGGGACGACCAGAACCCTTCTTAGAGCTGGCTGGCCGTCCGGCCAAACTGAGCTGTCGGGGGAGAAGAGCCTTGGTGAGAGAGGTAAAGAAGAACCCAAAGATCACTGTGGCTGAGCTCCAGAGATGCAGTCGGGAGATGGGAGAAAGTTGTAGAAAGTCAACCATCACTGCAGCCCTCCACCAGTCGGGGCTTTATGGCAGAGTGGCCCGACGGAAGCCTCTCCTCAGTGCAAGACACAAAAAAACACCTGAAGGACCACAAGATGGTGAGAGATAAGAGACCAAGATAGAACTTTTTGGCCTTAATTCTAAGCGGTATGTGTGGAGAAAACCAGGCACTGCTCATCACCTGTCCAATACAGTCCCAACAGTGAAGCATGGTGGTGGCAGCATCATGCTGTGGGGGTGTTTTTCAGCTGCAGGGACAGGACGACTGGTTGCAATCGAGGGAAAGATGAATGCGGCCAAGTACAGGGATATCCTGGACAAAAACCTTCTCCAGAGTGCTCAGGACCTCAGACTGGGCCGAAGGTTTACCTTCCAACAAGACAATGACCCTAAGCACACAGCTAAAATAACGAAGGAGTGGCTTCACAACAACTCCGTGACTGTTCTTGAATGGCCCAGCCAGAGCCCTGACTTAAACCCAATTGAGCATCTCTGGAGAGACCTAAAAATGGCTGTCCACCAACGTTTACCATCCAACCTGACAGAACTGGAGAGGATCTGCAAGGAGGAATGGCAGAGGGTCCCCAAATCCAGGTGTGAAAAACTTGTTGCATCTTTCCCAAAAAGACTCATGGCTGTATTAGATCAAAAGGGTGCTTCTACTAAATACTGAGCAAAGGGTCTGAATACTTAGGACCATGTGATTTCAGTTTTTCTTTTTTAATAAATCTGCAAAAATGTCAACAATTCTGTGTTTTTCTGTCAATATGGGGTGCTGTGTGTACATTAATGAGGAAAAAAATGAACTTAAATGATTTTAGCAAATAGCTGCAATATAACAAAGAGTGAAAAATTGAAGGGGGTCTGAATACTTTCCGTACCCACTGTATATATATATATATATATATATATATATATATGGTACAAGAGTATCCTAATTAAGTCGATGTGATAAACAAGTTAGGTCAAAAGTAATCTAAAAGTAGTGTGATTATATTACCTGAAATGTGTAATGTAATGGATTACGTCGCTAACTACAATTTTCATCATGTAATTTTGAATCAGTAACGGACTACTTTTTGAGTAATCTACCCAGCTCAACATGCAGTATATAGTTTAAAGAAAATTGTATTGACATTTGCCTTTTTGAAAAATTTATTTTTGGCATTTTATGCCTTAGATGGGACTGTAAGTGAGATAGATGTCCATATTTAATAAACAACAAGTGTCATTATTATTATTTATAACTTATGGATTTTTGCCAACTCATACAAAGACTTATATAAATTTATGGAGTTATTTTTGACCAGATGGCCCTCAGCAGTTAAAAAAAGTCAAAACAATTAATCAAAAATCAGACCATGTCTGACATAGAGTCAAACTTCAGAGCAAAGCATACGATAACACTGCTGTTATACACACAGCAGACCTGTCATCTAGATCATGTATGCCTTTCCAAAATATATACATCTGAATAAAATCATTTTTACAGATACACACATAAGCACAATCTTGCACTGTATACATTTAATAAAGAAATGCAAGAGTCATATAAATCAAAATGATACCAATGCACAAATAAAGACCAAATTATACAGACAATTCCCATTAGTGGTTATTGTACAAACATACATCATTTTATATATCACATACACAACCCACCACAGTTAATGGAGGTTTTTTTTTTTTAAAAACACAACCTTGCAAAAATGTTTAGTCAGCAGAGTCATCAATTGATTTGAGTCTGTTTCTGTCATGTCATTGAAACAACATTCACAGAGAGATTTCAAACAGACTAGAAAGAGAACAAATGGAAAGACATTTGAAGATATTGAGTAGAGAGAAAACAAAAACACAGGGAAACTTCAAGTCATTTGATAATCTGGACATAATCGGAAATTCCAGATCCAAAATAAGTGAGACGATGAGTAATACGGTGAAAGAAGGGAAACAAACCTGTCAGTTTCTGCAGCGATGCACGTGATTACAGTAAATCATCATCATATGAGAGAAAACACAGGCTGCAGTCACTGCATGTGGAACGAACAGAGTCAGAAAATACACAAAAACTAGATCGCTCTCTTTCACATTAGCAGTGGAATGTGAGACCGCTCAATTAGGAAATGAGCTTCATCAGAAATGGTGCCCTTGAAAAACATACTTATAAAATGCCATAATTTTTATGTTGCACAAAGCCTAATTTAGGATGTTTTTAACGTTGACATTAACAATGACATTATTTTCAAAGAATCAATAATGCAAAAAATAATGGTTCTTAAAACAATCTCTTAATGCAAACTATAATTTCTTTTTTTTAATTATTATTATTATTATGGGCTAAAATATGAGCTGGATGTTTGCTGTTGAGAGTCACTCACTCTCTCAAACAGGATGTTTGATGTCTACGTGTAGTCCACAGAATACTGCAATGACTGTTTGAGTCTCTTTCAGTTTTCACCAAGCAGTTAGATAAGGCATGATTCGCTGTGGATCCACCGAGCTCTCAGCAGAAGGCTGTTACTGTGAAAGGTTTGAGGACAGCATCAGTGCAGGACTGACTCCGGCTCGTTGTTATTTGGTGGAGGTGACGTCTCCGTCTTGGAGGATGGGTTTCTGCTGGAACTCGGCTGACTGCTCCAGAGCGTGCTGCATCAGAGAGTCTCTCTGCATCTGCTTGGCTTTGTTGTAGAGCAGGACTCCCAGGAACACCATGACGGTCCCGACGGCGGACACCAGCGTGATGGGGTTACTGAACACGATGATGCTCAGCCAGATGGACAGAGCGTGCTTCACCGTGCTCGCCACACTGACAACAACAAAACACCATCAGCACAGCACCACAATCACAGAAACACTCAAGACTATAACACAATACTCGACGGAGCAGAAAATGAGTTGTTACACCACTTCCAACTGATCTCCGTTACTTTTAAACTCATGTGTGACCCTGGACCACAAAACCAATCATAAGGGTTCATTTTTTGAAATTGAGATTTATACATCATCTGAAAGCTGAGGGTGCAAAAAAATCTAAATACTGAGAAAATCACCTTTAAAGTTGTTAAAATTAAGTTCTTAGCAATGCATATGTGTCCCTGGAGAACAAAAGCAGTCATGAGTAACACAGGTATATTTGTAGCAATAGCCAACAATACATTATATGGATCAAAATTATACATTTCTCTTTTATGACAAAAATCATTAGGATATTAAGATCATGTTCCATGAAGATATTTAGTAAATTTCCTACCGTAAATATATCAAAACTTCATTTTTGATTAGTAATATGCATTGCTAAGAACTTCATTTAAACAAATATTGTCCTATCCTAACAAACTATACATCAATGGAAAGATGATTTATTTATTCAGATGAGTTTGTGCTCCAGGGTCAGAATCTAATAAAACATGCTTTATTAAAAATCTAATAAAACATGCTTTAAGGGACTCAGCAGAGAGAACATGCTGGAGGATCTTCTCCTAGTATTAAACATTTGTGTGTCATCCTGGAATATCCACAAATTGATTTCTTTTTCCAACATTGGGACTAATTTCATGGAGATGTTTTGTCTGTTTCCAAAGATTCTTAAATCAAGAAACATTCACTTGAGAAGCAAAATAGCACAAGATAAGAAGGCTTGTTTCATGAGGAACTGATCAAAATAAAGTGAGTTTATGATAAAAACGAGAACAAAAATCTACTTAATTCAAAGGGGTAACAGGTCTTGGTTAACACTATAGATTAGGGAACACATCTTCACTAGTATGAAGTAACAGTATTCCCTCAATAATCTCCTAATTTGCTGCTTATTGATAGTAAGGCAGTTGTTGTAGCAGTTATGTTTAGGTATGAGGAAGTGTTATATGGCCATGCATTAATATGTGATTTATAAATAACACTTTATAAAAAACACTAGTGTTGTGTTGATTCTGGCCAGCGCTGTGCCTCTCGGTGCAGAGGCGTGAGATGTGACCGGGGTGAGGTTGGCACCTGAAGGTGACGGGGGAGATGCGCCCCATGAGAGCGTAGGCCGTGACGCTCTGCAGGTGGAAGAGCACGCCGTCAAACAGCAGCAGCAGCACGATGTCCTGAGAGAGTCTGAAGGGGCGCTCGCTCCTCCCCGTCAGCGGCAGGTCCTGAGACAGGCACAGCATCAGATAACACACCTGCTCTGTTCTCAGTCGCTTAGTGCATAGTCATCATCAGTGTTAGGGAGAAACTAGGTGCAGGTAACGGAGTTACATCATTTAGTTACAAAATAAAATGTAATTGTAATCTGTTAGATGCACGGGTAAATAAATAATTATGGTTACTTGGTTACAATTAGATTATGGTTACATCTCTCTCTCTCTCACAAACACAAATCACAAACAGATTTAATTGATTTCTTTCATAAATTGCATGTTTCAGGAGTTTAGGACACATGCTTATTCAATAACCTTTATTTCATATTTTTAAGATTATCAGATTGATGCCAGTGTTTCCAGTCATGGCTATGCAAAGATCTGATTTCAAAACAGCATCAAAGCTATTAAACTATATCTTGTTATTGTTTTAAATCTGTATTTAACCTCAGAACGATCTCAAAGTAAGAAGAGCTGCTAAAGTCTGATTTCGAGGTGGATGTGCTTTAAAATAAAATGATTTTAATCTTAATTCAAGAGATGAGGGATTGTGAGAGTCTGACAGGAATCAGTGTTGAGCACTATTGTAAGGTTAACCCTGCCTGAAACATACATTTAGAAAAGTAATCAAATGAAATCAGTTACATTACTCTAAGAAAGTATTTGAAATAGTTACACTACTTATTATAATTAAATTGTGTAACTTGTAATCTGTAACCTATTACATTTCCAAAGCAACCTTCCCAGCACTGTTTCTGGTGTAGTGGCTGTTTTATATGAGAGTGTAGCGTGTGTTTGCACGGACTGACCATCAGGAAGATCCAGGCAGGGACGAGCATGATGACCGCAGCAGCGCTGGTGTAAAACTGAAGCTCTGCAGGACTAGAGCAGAAAAACACAGACGCCATGAGAGTCCTGCCTGCGGTGTAACTCTTACACAGCAAAACACTAGCATCAGAGCTCTAATTACACTAATAAACCCCTCAGGATCATCTGAAATCTGCAGGTGTGTGTTAGAGCAGGCTGCAGCTGAATCAAACACACAGATTCTGTGCCTGGAGACATTTATTCATTGATCTGCATCTCATAATAGTGATCAGTTGTTCTTTGGCTATTCTAAACCACTAAATAAAACAGTTTTTCAACCTATTTTTATTTCTTAAAAATAACCATTTAACATGAGAATAATCATTGTGAATACTTATTAAAAAATACTTGTGTATATACTGTAAGTTACAAAATAAAACAGTTTGGCAATAATTTCTTTCATTTTCTTTTTATTTCATTTTTCATTTCAAATAATAATTTAACAATTTTTAACTTGATATAAAAACCAAAAAAAAAAACAAAATGAATAAAAAAAAACTGTATACATGGTATGTATTCAGACTGTAAGGAAAATATTGGATTTTATTATTATTATTAGTAGTAGTAATAGTAGATCAGGGTTTCTGCAGGTAAAGATAAATTTAAGACATTTTCAAAACCTTTTTGGGACCAATAACAGAAAATGTAAGGAATAAACTGAATTGTATGTCAATATGTTAACTAAATGTAAATGTATTGCACTGCTTTCAAATGTTTAAAAAGACAACCTTTTTAATTCATTTTACAAAAAAATAGCTCAACTAGAATACGGAAATAACTTTTACTCTACCTTCTGATCTCACTGAAGAAAAAAGCTGTTCTTCCTCAGTACTTCGTCTTGTTTTCTCGTGCAAATGTCTAAAGATCATTTACTTGAGAAGCAAAATGACATAAGATGCCTTGCTTTATCTTGTTATTTATCGGCCAGTGGACACAGAACACTTTTCTAATAAAATATTTTGTCTCGCTTTAAGCATAGACTCACTTAATATGTAGCATCTCAAGTAAATGTGTCTTGATTTAAGGATGTTTAGATATTTGTACTGGAAAACAATGCAAAAATACTGAGGAAGATGTTCATTTTTTGCATGTAGCGCATGCAACATTTAATGCTACTACTACTTTATGACAATTTAAGACTTTCTGCTCCAATTTAAGAGATTTTTAGCCATTCATTTAAAAGTTTTGTTAAAAATGAAAGACAAATAATAATGCGATTATCATCATGTTCCGACATGTCTGGATGCATGTGTGCACAGATCAAGGGCTCTCACCTGAACTTATACTTGTCTCCACTCAGCAGCTTCTTGGAAAACACATTCTGCAAGCTAAGACACAAACACTGTGCATTAGACTGGAGCTCAGGGTGAAGTGTGTATATGACGGAGGAGGTGTGTGAGAGCAGCACCAGTCCATGACGTTGGTGGAGAGAGCGGCGGAGAAGCCCAGCATGTTGAAGCTGATCTCAGTGGCAGTGCAGAGAGCCAGACCCGCCATCACAGGAACCAGAGACAGATTGACCCAGAAACCTGCAGCGCGCACACACACACATGCACACACACCGGTACACACACACGCACAAGTACACACACACCAGTACACACACACGCACGCACACGCACACACACACACACACACCAGTACACAAACACACACGCACCAGTACACAAACACACACGCACCAGTACACACACACACGCACGCACACCAGTACACAAACACACACGCACACGCACCAGTACACACACACACACACACACACACACACACCAGTACACACACACACGCACGCGCACGCACACACACACACACACACGCACACACACGCACACACACACACACACACACCAGTACACAAACACACACGCACCAGTACACACACGTGCACACACACGCACACACACCAGTACACACACACACACACACGCACAACAAATACACACACACCACAGTGTATTATGGGCTGTTGATCAGGTGTTTTTAATGATTGCTAGGCATTTATTTACTGACTCAAGTCAAAAGAACACAATCCTAACAGGTGTCTATAATATTCTGCTCTCTAGAAATACTGTCTGTCATATGTTTGGAACATTATGATTTTTTTAAGCCTTTTTTTGAATGAAAGAAGTTGTTTCTGCTCACTAAGACTGCATTTCTTTGATTAAAAAGACTGTAAAAACCATAAAACTGTGAAATATTTTTACAATTTTAAAACAGCTGTTTTCTATGTGAATATGTGTTAAACTGTAATTTATTTCTGTGATCTGCAGCTGTATTTTCAGCATCATTACTCCAGTCTTCAGTGTCACATGATCTTCAGAAATCATAATAATATACTGATTTACTTACTATTTTTATTCTGTTTTGATAAAAAAAAAAAAACAGCAGAAGCAATTCATTAAAATCATTTTAAAAAATGTAATTTATTTCAGTTTTTGACTAGTCATGTATGACTTGTGGCTCTCTTTCAGTGGTGATTGTGTGATTAGCTCTGTGTCTGCTGATGTGGAGACCTGTGTTTGTGATCGTAGTGAGCACCTGTGTATTCTCCCAGTATGAGACGGGACATGATGACGGTGAAGATGGGCGCGGAGCTCTTAACCGTCTCAGCAAACGACACAGCCACGTTCTTCAGACTAACCAGTCCCAGCACCACTGTGGTGAACCTGACAGAGCGCACACACACACACACACACACACACACACACACACACAAACACACACACACACACACACAGAGGGAGAGAAGTAAGTAATACAAGTTCCACAGCGGAGCTGAAGCACAGGTCGTTATTGTTTTACTGTTTGACTACTATTGTGTCAATCTCACAAAAACATGCCTGGGTCATATTTCACTCCATAAACAAGCAGCATATTCATTATATCTGACCCTGCAGCACAAAAGCAGTCATGAGTAACACAGGTATATTTGTAGCAATAGACAACAATACATTGTATGGATCAAAATTATACATTTCTCTTTTATGACAAAAATCATTAGGATATTAAGATCATGTTCCATGAAGATATTTAGTAAATTTCCTACCGTAAATATATCAAAACTTCATTTTTGATTAGTAATATGCATTGCTAAGAACTTCATTTGAACAACTTTAAAGGAGATTTTCTCAATATTTAGATTTGTTTGCTCCCTCAGATTCCAGATTTTCAAATAGTTGTATCTCAGCCAGATATTGTCCTATCATAACAAACCATACATCAATGGAAAGATGATTTATTCAGCTCGATTTAAAATGACTGGTTTTATGGTCCAGGGTCACATATATGGTGATCATGCTAATAAAAAATGAATTATTGAGTCCTAGAAGCATGATTTTCATTACTGTATTACAGTAAAAGAGGCAAAGACTGTGTGTATATATATATATATATATATATATATACACAGTGCCCTCCATAAGTATTGGAGCAGTAAAGACAAAATTGCTCTGTTGGCTGTGGAGTCAAGACATTTGCAAATATGATTAAAAGATGAATATGAGACAAAACTACAGAATGTCACATTTTATTATTAGCCGTTTCAACACATACATGTTTAACCAGCTAAGAAGTTCAGCACTTTTAGAGTTTCAACTTCCAGAAAGCTGGGGTGATGCTCTGACAATCTACTGTCCTCAGGAGACTTTGACACAGAATTACAGATGTTACACAGCAAGATGCAAACCTCTGACCAGCACCAAACATAGAAAGACAAGATTAGAGTTTGCAGAAAAGCACAAAGGTGAACCAGAAGAGTTTTGGAACTGTGTTTATGGACCGATGAGACAAAGATTAACCTTTATCTAAGTGATGGGAAAGAAAAAATGTGGAGAAAAAAGGGAACTGCAATGATCCCAAGCATACAGCCTCATCTGTAAAGCATGGTGGAGGTGGTGTCATGGCATGGGCATGCATGCTGTCTCTGGAACAGGCCCTCTCAACTTTACTGATGACTTAATGTATGATGACAGTAGCAGAATGAGTTTGGAAGGGTACAAAACCATCTTGCCTACCAATATTCAAGAAAACGCCACCAGATTCATTGGGAAGTGCTTCATATTGCATCAGGACAATGACCCAAAACACCCTGCCAGTTCAGTCAAGGAGTTTATAAGAGCAAAGAAATGGAAAGTGTTAGATTGCCCAAGTCAATCTCCAGATTTAAATCTGATTGAACATGAATTTCTCCAGCTGGAGAGGAGAGTAAAGGCAGAAACTCCCCAAAACAAGCAACAATTGGAATTGGCTGCATTAAAGGCTGGGAAAAGTATTTCAAAGGATGAGAGCAAGAGTCTGGTGATGTCTATGGGTCACAGACTCACTGCTGTGATTGTGTGCAAGGGATCTGCAACTAAATAATAGCTTTTAATCTTTTATATCTGCCTTATGTTCAACTGTCCCAATACTTATGCTCACATCAATGAGTGGGATGAACTCTAAAAGTGCTGCTCTTTTTATTTGGTAAAACATGTATGTGTTGAAACGGCTAATAATAAAATGTGACATTCTGTAGTTTTGTCTCATATTCATCTTTTAATCATATTTGCAAATGTCTTGACTCCACAGCCAACAGAGCAATTTTGTCTTTACTGTTCCAATACTTATGGAGGGCACTGTATATATATATATATATATATATACACACACACACACACACTGTCCAACACTAGCTTTCTCTATTCTATCTATTTGTTTTCTTTTTATGTATCACATAATTGACAAAAAAAAATCCTTGCTGCTGTGCTAAGCTAACTGAGACTTGTCATAGCATTTGTTAATCATTGCTCTTTTGTTGATTGCTGATCGCTTTGGATAAAAGCATCTGCTAAATGACTAAATGTAAATGAAATATTCCTCTGACATGTGTCTGCGAAATTCTCCCTAATACAATTGAACATTTTCCGTTTATTAAAGCGCATGCAACATCACATTTAGTTTAGAGGAACCCTTTTATCCTGACAGTAAACTGCATTAATGAAGCCGTGTGCATTAGACATGAATAAGAAATGCAGGATTGTGGGTGCAAGCGCACCTCATCAGGCCCACAAACAGCATGATCATGAGGAAGTTGGGGGGGTATTCTGCGCGGGATTTGTGACTGTACAGCGGGCAAGGAACAAACATCTTCACACAGCCGATGACAGTGGTGGACAGCATCTGGACGGCTCCTGAAAGACAGAAGAACATCAGGCAAAGAACACTTGCTGAAACCATACCACGCCTCAGATTATTCCAGATATAGTTGAGCTATCAGATTTGGAGTAAAACTCAGAAAATACTTGTTTATTTTTACTTGTATCATTGCTAAAGATGTGCGCTTCTTAAACGAGCTCAAATTTCATTCTTCCTGGTCTGATTCATAAATTGGTTGAAAAATACGTGGCCACTGTCTGGTAAACTCTATATCAATATGCAGTACATAAATTAGAATACATGAAACACTACTTACAATTAATGCAACAACTTCCACTTTAGCACTTTCAGGTTTGTCAAAAATAAAAAAATAAAAAAACGAACTTTGATGAAACTACCATTGTTGGTTAAATGAAGCCCAAGTGCCACCAGCAGGCCGATTATGTGAAGCGTAAGCAGTCAAGAACAACCCAAGGACTTTATTTTTTATAAGCATGCATATATATCATTTTAGGTTGCACTTTATTTTAAGGTGTTACAGTGTAATTATACATTTAAGTACTGAGGAATATTAATTAATTATATGTACTTACTAGGATTAGGGTTTGGTTTAGTTGCATGCAATTACGCATAATTAATTGTTATTATAATAGTAAGTACACTACTTCTGCTCACCAAGCCTGCATTTATTTGATCCAAAATGCAGCAAAAGCAGTAATATTGTGAAATATCTTTTATATTTAAAATAACTTCTATTTGAATATATTTTAGAAATCAGTATATTAGAATGATTTGTGAAGGATCATGTGACTGGAGTAATGATGCAGAAAATTCAGCTTTGAAACCACAGGAATAAATTACATTTTAAAATATATACAAATAGAAAACAGTTATTTTAATAGCAAAATTATTGCAAAATTGTACTGTTTTTGCTATATTTTGGATCAAATAAATGCAGGCTGGGTGAACAGAAGAGACTTCTTGAAAATTAAAAAAAAAAAATCGTAACGTGTGTAACAATAAAATAAAGTGCTACCTAATTTGTTACATGCACTTAATATTATAATAACAATAAAACCAAACCCTAATCCTAACCATATGTGACCCTGGACTACCAGTCATAAGGGTAAATTCTTTTGAAACTGAGATTCATGCATCACCTGATGCACAACTATTAGAAAATCTGGAATCTGAGGGGGCAAAAAAATCTAAATATTGAGAAAATCTCCTTTAAAGTTGTTCAAATGAAGTTCTTAGCAATGCATATTACTAATCAAAAATGAAGTTTTGATATATTTACGGTAGGAAATTTACTAAATATCTTCATGGAACATGATCTTAATATCCTAATGATTTTTGTCATAAAAGTATAATTTTGTCACAAAATGTATAATTTTGACCCATACAATGTATTGTTGGCTATTGCTACAAATATACCTGTGTTACTGATGACTGCTTTTGTGCTCCAGGGTCTCATATAGTAAGTACATGTCATTAAATGTATAATTACACTGTAACAAGGACAACTTAAAATAAAGTGCTACCTTATTTTACTATAGCAATTGTTACACTCTAATTACTCCGTATATAAATGCTCCTTTTTTACGTTTGTGTCCCGGCCCCGAGGAACCCTCTGCACCTCCCTGACATGGTGTCACATCTCATCCAGAACACCGAAGCCGAAAGCACGTACATGTGTTTGTTTGCAAAGACAGAGGTTTATTGCACTACCCATGTTGTTAACTCACCCAGCATGCTGGGCTCTCCCTCCAGCAGAGACAGTATGTACTTGTTGAGGAAGAGCGTGCAGAAGCTGAAGAAGTACCAGAGCGCCAGGTGGGTCAGAGCCCTGGAGCTCCAGACGCCGGCGTCGGCCTCGATCACCGTGGTCTCAGTGATGGTGATCTTGAGCACCGGCTCTCCGGGGGTGCTCTCGCTGCGGGCCAGCAGCACTCGCTCCGACCGCGGCCGGAAGCTGCCCAGCGAGGGCCAGAGGCAGGGTTTCCCGAAGCCGTTCATGCTGCAGAGTGCACGGACACTTCACATACTACAGAAACCAGCGGCGAGGAACACAGGGCCCGGAGAGATGCTCCACATGGACATCTGCAAACATATAACACAGACTGAGACACCCGGCCATCACAGATAAAGCCTTCCAAAGACAGGCCCTCTGCAGGCTCCTGAGACCATGGAGAGAAAAGGATGCCAGGAATAAACACACACTACCAGTCAAACGTTTCTGGACAGTAAGATGTTTCATGTTTTCTTAAAGAAGTCTCTTCTGTTCACCAAGCCTGCATTTATTTGCTCCAACGTACAGCAAAAGCAGTAATATTGTGAAATATTTTTACTAATTAAAATAGCTGTTTTCTATGTGAATATGTGTTAAAATGTAATTTATTTCTGTGATCTGCAGCTGTATTTTCAGCATCATTACTCCAGTCTTCAGTGTCACATGATCTTCAGAAATCATAATAATATACTGATTTACTGCTCAACAAACATTTATTATGATTATTTTCAATATTTAAAACAGTTGAGCACATTTTTTCAGGATTCTTTGATGAATAGAAAGAGCCAAAGATCAGCATTTTTCAGAAATAAAAAGCTTTTGTAACATTACACAATAGACCATTCAAACGCCTGGAGTGGGTTTATATATACATATATATATTATTTTCTTTTTTTTTATCTTTATCAAGTGATGATAAAGATATTTATAATGTTACAAAACATTTCTATTTCAGATAAATGTTGTTTTTCTGAACTTTCTATTCATCAAAGAAACCTGAAAAACCTATTTAGCTGTGTTCAACATTGATTATAATCAGAAATGTTTGTTGAGCAGTAAATCAGTATATTATTATGATTTCTGAAGATCATGTGACACTGAAGACTGGAGTAATGATGCTGGAAATACAGCTGCAGATCACAGAAATAAATCACAGTTTAACACATATTCACATAGAAAACAGCTGTTTTAATTAGTAAAAATATTTCACAATATTACTGCTTTTGCTGTATTTTAGATCAAATAAATGCAGGCTTGATGAACAGAAGAGAATTCTTTAAAAAAAACATTAAAAACTTTTGACTGGTATATATATATATACATGTTCTCCAAATATGAGTGTTTTGCATTGACGATGCCAGTTTGTAAATGCAACGTACAATAGATGTGCATGACTTGAACTCGTTTTACAAAGCAAAGCTTAATGTTTGAATAGCTCTGAACACACATTTGAATACGGAAACAGCCAAACCCTAACTGTATACTGTCCTCCTCAGCATTTCTGTCTAATGAATCATAAAACAACATATGATAAGAGTCTTATTTAATGATGTATACGTGATCAAAATATGATTAAAACAAGAACAAAATAAGTTTCCATTCCTCATCGACAGACACTTGTTCTTGTTTTATGCACGCACTTCTTTATTTTGTAAATGTATGCTGATTTGAGAATGTTTAGATAAAACAAATACTGATTGATTTTGTGTAAAGCATGCAACATTTGTAGCTCGTGCACTGTGATTTACCCCCACAGAAACCCTGTAGGATATAATGGCTGTACATTAGATAATGCACCAAACACAAAGCAAAAAGCACACATTATGCATTTATTATAGGACCTGAATTGTCTAAATGTCACTGCATGCTTTACTGATTTTTAAGTCACTTTCCTCAAGTTCATCACATTTGCTGTGTTTCTTTCAAATGCTTGTTGAGTATTTATGGATTGATATATTGAAGAATATGGCTGCAGTGCTGGCTGTTGTTTATTTGATCATTCAGATGGCCTAAAAGCCTATTCTGTTCCTGCTATTATTTCTCAAGCACAATAAATGAGTCAATAACAGCAGTCGATACAGAGCATTAGACATGACTATATAAACACTTGATTCTGCTGCATGCACAACACCAGCACGTCTGAATACATGATATGATAGTGTTTAATAAAAATGATAATTACTCAACCCAGTGTGTTCATCCGAGACAATTAATCCACTCATCGCCTCTCTCTCTTCACATGCTGCGATGAGCCTGAGGCTAAAGTTCAGCTCAAATCATGAGATGTGTGTGTGAGAGAGATCCTGAGATAGCGACACGTCCTCAGCACAGGGCTGTGTGTTAAAAACAGCGCATTGTTTCCCTTTGCTGATGTTTGAGCACGAGCTGCGTAACTCTGCGCAGTCTGAGAGCGTGCAGAAACGCTTTCTCTTTCCATCCGTCTGCGCAAGTGGCGCGCAGCTTTGACCGGAATCACTAAATAAACGACAATTTGCGGAAGTTTAAAAACACACACACACACACACACACACACACACACACACAAAACCGTGGTTGTGTTCGAAATGCCATACTATCATACTACTCTGACTATTTCTGCAGCATCCAGTATGTATGCTGCGCATAGTATGCAAATTTTCTGTATGCATGGAATACCCAGATGACCTACTATATTTGTCAGAATCTGCTAAATATAACTCAAGTTACACTGAAATCAGTACAGAAGCTGTGTCTGAACGGCATACTATCATACAACTCCTACTGTACTGCAGTATGCTGTGAATACTGGGAATAGTATGTGAATTTTCTGTATGCATGGAATGCCCGGATTACCTGCTACATTTGCTGAAATTTGATGCATGCATCTGAAGACACTGCGTGGGACACTGTTTCCCAGAATGCAACGCGCTCCATGTGATGTTCCGTGTGTGTGTGTGTGTGTGTGTGTCCCTGTTACACTTAATGTTGTCACATTTTCCTGGGTAAATAAATATTACATAAAAAAGACAACAAATATGAATATATTTTGTATTTTATTAATATTATTTTTTATTTTATTTAATCATTTTAATACTAATGATACTTTTCATAGTGTTTTTATGCATTTTTATATTTATTCCAAAATAATAACTAAAGGCAGTAACAATTTGAACAATATTCTGGAAACAATAAGGTTTCATTAGTTAACAACTTTAGTTAACATGAACTAAGAATAAACAATAGCCTACTTCTTTAGCATTTATTAATCTTAGTTAATAAGAATTTCAACATTTACTAATGCATTATTAAAATCAAAAGTTGTGTATGTTAACATTAGTTTATGCACTGAGAACTAACATGAACTAACAATGAACTGTATTTGTATTAACTAATGTATACAAAGATTAATAGGCTAAATACTGTAGTAAATGTTCATTGTTTGTTCATGTCTGAAGCCCTTATAGAATCATGCCAATTCATTGGCTGATGGCGCGGATGCCGTCTTCGATGTTCTTACGTCGCCTCCTTATACTGGCGAGCACGCCATCTGCTCCTCACATTTCTCTGCCGAAAAGGCCCCTGTCGGCAGCGTGAGGAGCTTGGCAGCAAATGCAGCATCTCGTTCCCTATTCGGAGAACAAGGGTTACGCGAGTAACCCAAGACGTTCGCTTTCATAGGTTCAATCAATGCTGCGTAAGCTAAGACGCTTTGGGAACGATATATCAAACACGCCAAGCTAAAAACGCTGCCCTATCTGGCCCGTTTACGAACCAGACAGCATACACGGCTGGTTCAAGCAGATAAAATCTGGGAACCCGGAGCCGTGTGAAGATCCAAGTTACAGAACTTGATAAAAGTGTGCGGAGAGGACCATCCTGCCACTACACAAATATCCTCTAGGGGCACCCCTCTAAAAAGAGCTTGAGAGGAAGCCACGCTCCTAGTAGAATGCGCCCGAACGCTGAGAGGTGAAGAAAGACCACGCACCTCATAAGCCAGTGAAATAGCGTCCCTCACCCAGTGAGAAATTCTGTGCTTCGATGTGGCAAACCTAATATGGCCACTTCGTGAAGGCAGAGAAATCGAAGACGGCATCCGCGCCATCAGCCAATGAATTGGCGTGATTCTATAAGGGCTTCAAACAATCGGCACGCCCAGGGGTGTTTCCAAAGCGTCTTAGCTTACGCAGCATTGAGTGAACCTATGAAAGAGAACACTTTTTATATACTGCTTAATAGTCAAGTCAAGTCACCTTTATTTATACAGTGCTTTTAACAGTACAGATTGTGTCAAAGCACTTAACAGTATCAGATTGGAGGATAGAGTGTCAGTAATGTATAATAATAAGATTAAACACTCAATTTTCAGTTAAAGGCATTTCATTATTGAACTCAGTGATGTCATTGTCTAGATCAGTTTAGTTTAAATAGTATCTGTGAAATCAAATTGAGGATAATCACTAGAAATTAAGCGTCCCCAACTGAGCAAGCCAGAGGCGACAGCGGCAAGGAACCAGAACTCCCTCTGAGACAGAATGGAGAAAAAAACCTTGGGAGAAACCAGACTCAGTCGGGGGGCCAGTTCTCCTCTGGCCAGGAGATTATTGTTTATTTATTGTTTAATTAAAATTTTAAATGTATAAATGTATTATATTTCTATTTTTATATTGTTGCAATTTCTAACAATAATAGTATTATATAGTTAGGTATTTTATTATATTTTTAGTTATTTTGTTTTATTTTTAATTTTTATTGTATTTAAGTCGAGGTCTTCACTGGGGATATGTCCCCGGGGCTCATCCAGGTGTCTCGGCCTCCGCCGACGATCAGGGAGACATCATCTCCCGGCGCTGATCCACCATCTGATCCAGAAACGGACTGAGAAACAGAATAAGAAAGAAACAGACAAATATTAGTGTAGATGCCATTCTTCTGATGATGTCACGAGTACATTGTGTGTTATGGGGAGTGTTCCCGGTTCCGGTTGATCTAATTAATGGAGCCTAACAATCCTTTAACGGATTTGAATAATAGAAGTGTATTAGTGTGTTATGTGTAAGCCAGGTTAAAGAAATGTGTCTTTAATCTAGATTTAAACTGACAGAGTGTGTCTGCCTCCCAAACAGTGTTAGGTAGATTGTTCCAGAGTTTGGGTGCTGAATAGGAAAAGGATCTCCCGCCCGCAGTCGATTTTGATATTCTAGGTATTATCAAACGGCCAGAGTTTTGAGAACGCAGCAGACGTGGAGGACTATAATGTGATAAGAGCTCGCTCAAGTACTGAGGAGCTAAGCCATTCAGGGCTTTATAAGTAATTAACAAGATTTTAAAATCTATACGATGTTTGATAGGGAGCCAGTGCAGTGTTGACAGAACCGGGCTAATATGGTCGTACTTCCTGGTTCTAGTAAGAACTCTAGCTGCTGCATTTTGGACCAACTGTAGTTTGTTGATCAAGCGTGTAGAACAACCACCCAATAAAGCATTACAATAGTCTAACCTTGAGGTCATAAACGCATGAATTAGCATTTCTGCATTTGACGTTGACAGCATAGGTCACAATTTAGATATGTTTTTGAGATGGAAAAGCACAGTTTTACAGATGCTAGAAACATGGCTTTTAAATGAAAGATTGCTATCAAACAACACACCTAGGTTCCTAACTGATGAAGAAGAATTGACAGAGCAGCTCGAGTGTTAGATAGTGTTCAAGGTTATTACATGTGGGGTTTTTAGGTCTGATAATTAACACCTCTGTTTTTTCAGAATTTAGCAGTAAGAAGTTACTTGTCATTCAGTTTTTTTATATCGACTATGCATTCCATTAGTTTCTCAATTTGGTGTGTTTCACCAGGCCGTGAAGAAATATAGAGCTGAGTATCATCAGCATAACAGTGAAAGCTAACACCATGTCTCCTGATAATATCTCCCAAGGGTAACATGTAAAGCGTGAAAAGTAACGGCCCTAGTACTGAGCCTTGAGGTACTCCATACTGCACTTCATTCACTGCTACAAACTGACTCCATGACATGGGAATGTGCAAAAGAGTTGTACAGGCATTTAAAAAACGCTTATTTTGTTTACTGGGATGAGAGTTGCTGAAATCGCGTTTGGTCTCGTACTGTATCGTGTATCTTGTCAGTGTGTGCACTTGCTTGGCCATTTGTAGTTGATAAACAGGAAAGTGGGTTCAGCTGAATTGAAATGATCATTTGTTGGATTGGTATAATAAAGGTTATTATACCGCGGCAGTCGTCGTGTGAAGCCCTCTTAGTGTGAAGACCGAAGAGTGTAAAGACCATCGACTCTACCGTGCGACTCCACCGGGCAGGGACACCGGCAAGGGATAGTAGTAGCTTTTTATTTAATTTTTTTTCATTGATATGTTTATTATTGAAATGTTTTTGTTATATGCATGTGTCAATTTTATTTAATTTCTTTATTTTCTTAAATATGTGGGTAGATAGTATATAGAGTTGTAACTTTTTAGTTTTAGTTACTTTTTCTTATTTGTAAGTCGCTTTGGACAAAAGCGTCTGCTAAATGACAAAAGTAAAGTAAAGTAAAGTAAATAGCAGCAATATGAGGTAGAAAAAATTATGAATAGCTTATTGATATCTGATATTTACATGGAGTCAAGTGATGTTATGACACAGAGTTAGAGTTTAGGAGCCTGATGGCCTGGGGGAAGAAGCTCCTCCTGAGTCTCTCAGTTTTTGCCATCAGGCTACGGAAGCGCTTACCAGATGGAAGCAAAGTGAATAGACAGTTACCAGGGTGATTTGAGTCCTTGAAGATTTTGACAGCTCTATTTTTGCAGCGTTTGAGGTAGATGTCCTGCAGAGAGGGGAGAGCAGACCCTGAGATGCGCTCAGCTAAGCGCACAACTCTCTGTAGTGCTTTGCAGTCCTGATTTGAGCTGTTTCCATACCACACTGAGATGCACAATATACACTCAATGTACTGAGTCAATACACTTTCTATGGTCCCTGAATAGAAAGTTTTCAGGATTGCTGGTGAGACCCTGAATTTCCTCAGCTGTCGCAGATGGTACAGTCTTTGCCTGGCTTTCTTAACCTGTGTTTGGATGTGTGTAGTCCAAGTCAGGTTCTCGGAGATGTTTACACCGAGGTACTTGAAGCTACTCACCCTCTCCACAGGGGTCCCACTGATCATAAGAGGTGTGTAGGGCTGCTGCTGTCTCTTCCTGAAGTCCATGATCAGCTCTTTAGTTTTGCTCACATTCAGAGAGAGACAGTTGTCCTGGCACCATGATGTGAGTCTCTCTACCTCGTCCAAGTATGCGGTCTCATCGTTGTTGGAGATGAGGCCCAGAACCACAGTATCATCAGCGAATTTGATAATAGATGTTGAGCTGTGAGAGGACACGCAGTCATGACGCAGTCAGACACCACGATCAGATGATAGAAGCATTTGTAACTCTAATGAGAGAAGTCTCAGTACTATGATACGGTCTAAATCCTGACTGGAATTCCTCACAGATACCATTTTTCTCTAAGAAGGAATATAATTGTGAGGATACTACTTTTTCTAGTATCTTTGACAGAAAAGGGAGATTTGAGATCGGTCTGTAATTAACTGGATCCTTGGGGTCAAGTTGTGTTTTTTTAGTGAGAGACTTAATAACAACCAATTTGAAGATTTTGGGGACATATCCTAATGAATAATAATAGCCAAAAGAGGATCTATGACTTCTGGAAGCAGCTCTTTTAGTTGTTTAGATGGAATAGGGTCTAACATACATGTTGTTGGTTTAGATGATTTAACAAGTTTATACAATTCTTCCTCTCCTATAGTAGAGAATGAGTGGAATTGTTCCTCAGGGGATCTATAGTGCATCTGATGCAATACTGTAGCTGACGGCTGCATGATTACAATTTTATCTCTGATAGAATCGATCTTAGAAGTAAAGTAGTTCATAAAATCATTACTGCTGTGCTCTTGGGAAATGCCAACACCTGTTGATGCTTTATTTTTTGTTAATTTAGTGACTGTTTTGAATAAATACCGGGGGTTATGTTTGTTTTCTTCTAGAAGAGACAAAAAGTAATCAGATCTAGCTGTTTTTAATGCTTTTATGTAGGATAGGGTACTTTCCCACCAAGCTATACGAAATACCTCTAGTTTTATTTTCCTCCAGCTGCGCACCATTTTCCGGGCTGCTCTCTTTAGGGTGCGAGTGCTCATTATACCACGGAGTCAGACTGTTTTCTTTGATCTTCCTTAAGCGTAAAGGAGCAACTGTATCTAAAGTGCTAGAAAAGAGAGAGTCCATAGTTTCTGTTACATCATCAAGTTTTTCTGCGCTGTTGGATATGCTGAGGAATTGAGATAAATCAGGATGATTAATTACAAAGCAGTCTTTTGTGGTAGAAGTGATGGTTCATACTTGTAACAAGGAGTAGAATTTACAGTTTTAGCTATATGGAGTTTACACAAGACTAGATAATGATCTGAGATATCATCGCTCTGCTGCAGAATTTCAACACCACTAACATCAATTCCATGACTAAAGCCAAAGATACAGTTATATTTTCCCAGATGTTGTTTGTATTATATGTTTCTGTAATAAAAAAAGCCATTCAAACACCAGACCTCTCAAAAAAAAAAAAAACACACCAGACCTCTCTCTCTTCTTTTCAAGAATTTGAGTAACACCTTTCATTGATTCAGATGTCTCAGAACAAAAAAGCTTTCAAAACTTTATCTCTCTGTAATTCCTTTCCTATCTTTAATGGCCTGTAAGCTTCAACTTTATTTTATTATATTTATCAGTTTGAAATATATTAAACAACCCCCCTTTTTATTTTAATTGTATTTATTTTAATTATGATTATTATTATTTATTATTTTTATTTGTCATTACTGTATATTATTTAATGTTGATGGTTATATTACCTTTTGTATAGTGTTTTGGATTTTTGAGCATTAATAAATAAAGAGTACGAAGTCAATCTAAGTTCTGGTTTTCTCAGCGCATTCATTGGAAGAAAGCATGGTTACTCCCTGAAACTGTTTTGAATGTCTAATCAAATAAGAGAGGTGCGGTTTAAGATTTAGCATGATGTGCATCATTTGAATTTTTATTATTTTTTTTAATCTCTCTTAACTGTATTCTGCAAAATTGAGGAAGAAACGTTATTTAATTTACTCCATCATTGCAATCAGGTTAAATCTCTTTGGGATAATTTAAGTTGTTATTTAGTTATTTATCTTTTATAAAATGTGATTAAAATATTTCACTGAAAGATATATTTCTGTATTTTTCAGTCAGTGACCATGTTATTAATCTATTGTTGCATTGGACATTTTTTTTATGTTATCTTTTATAACCCCCCCCCCCCCCCCCCCCCCCCCTTCCTTTATGTTATTGTATTCAATGCAGTGCTGTTTCTTGTAAAAAAAAAAAGGATGTAAGGATGTCCTGATCATTCACCAACTCTTGCTGTTAAAGGGACAGTTCACCCCAGAATCAAAATTCTCTGATGATTTACCAGTGTTGGGAGTAACTAGTTACTTGTACAGGAGTTATGTAATTTAATTACAAAATAAATGTAAACATGATCTGTTATAGTTACTGAGAAAAAAGAGTGTATTTAATTTACAGTTACTTATGAAAATATTAACAATTACAAAGGAGGTTACATCTGTGAATAGCTAGGATATGTTGAATAAAATGATTTTGTTGCTTTGCCTGTTTTTAGTGTGCATGATGCCATGTAAAGGATGTTTAGTAAAGCGATGCTATTCTGAAGCTTCTGAATGCTTCTCTTCTTTGATTTTGCAGTGCACCTCAATTACATCAATCCACATTGTCGCGGAAAGCTTTAGGATACAACCTGAGTGTTATGGCCAGTGATAGAAATGTGTTCCAGTGCTTTAAAAGTGCGTTTCAGTGATGTGCTTTAGTTTTGTATAAACTCAGATTCCTCAGAATATCTTATTTTCTGTTCCACAGAATAAAATCAGAATAAATTCACGTGAAACTTTTCATTTTCATCTCTTCTCATTCATTTTGAATACATTTGGCCACCAAACAGTCATTATTGTTCTTTGTTCACTTGTATTTCTGTAAAAAACAAATGTAACCCTGGACCACAAAACCAGTCATAACATAAGTGTCAATTCTTTTAAATTGGTATTTTTGTATCATCATCAGCTAAGCAAATTATCTTTCCATTGATGTATGGTTTGTTAGGATAGGACAATATTTGTCTGAGATACAACTATTTGAAAATCTGGAATCTGAGGGAGCAAAAAAATCTAAATATTGAGAAAATCACCTTTAAAGTTGATATATTTACGGTAGGAAATTTACAAAATATCTTTATGGAACATGATCTTAATATCCTAATGCTTTTTGGCATATAAGAAAAATTGATCATTTTGACCCATATAGGCTACCCCAGCAACTTGAGGTCCAGGGTCACAAATGACTTCGTGTCAGTGTGTGAGAGAGAAGCACAAAGACTACTTTTCCCTGCAGTGTGTCATATGATGCTCATGATACACATGAGGCTCCTGAGGGCATCCCACAAAAGACACACACACACACACACACACACATGTTGGGTTTCCATGTTTTATGGGGACATCCCATAGGCGTAATGGTTTTTATACTGTACAATCTGTATGTGCTATTGCCCTACACCAACCCTACACCTAAACTTAGCCCTCACAGGAAACATGCTGCATTTTTAGATTTTCAAAAAACTTTATGCTGTATGATTTATAAGCTTGTTTCCTCATGGGGACCAAAAAATGTCCCCACAAGATTAAGATTTACTGGTATTACTATCCTTGTGGGGACATTTGGTCCCCAGGACGTGATGAATACCAGGTGCACACACACACACACACACACACACACACACACACACACACACACACACACACACAACAAACCCATGACTCTGACACCGTCCAGACTCTATTATGGTCGACAAAAAATAATTATTTATAATTATTACGATAATTAATTGTAAAGTATCAATTATAAATTGTTAGTACAATGAATAAATTGATAACTGAATATATTTATATCATTTATTCTCAATATTCTTGAGAATATGATTCCGTTCCACTGACTGAATCATCAAAAAGAATCGACTCAGAAGAACGATTCATTTGCTGATCGGACGCTAATACAGCTGCTGCAGAAAACCAGACGAGAGACGGAGAACCGAGGGATGGATCGACAAACCAGGACTCATTTCACTCCAGCAGATAAAGCCTGAGAGATTCACACGATGCGAGGATTCAGCGCCAGCGGTCAGCGTTTCTCTTTTCTCATTCAAACTAGAGAAGATATAGCTTGCCTTCAACTAGAAGGAAACTTCTCTTTGTGTGTGTGTGTGTGTGTGAGAGAGAGAGAGAGAGAGAGAGAGAGTGTGTGTGTGTGTGTGAGAGAGAGTGTGTGTGTGAGAGTGTGTGTGAGAGAGAGTGTTTTTGTTTTTATATACCGGTGGGGACTTAAACCTGAATACACACAGACTCATGGGGACTTGTGTCACGGTGGGGACCTAAATTGAGGTCCCCACGGGTAAACAAGCTTATAAATCACACAGAATGAAGTTTTTTGAAAATCTAAAAATGCAAAAAGTCTCCTGTGAGGGCTAAGTTTAGGTGTAGGGTTGGTGTAGGGCAATAGAATATACGATCTGTACAGTAGATAAACATTACGCCTACGGAAGTCCCCATAAGGATAGCGAAACAAGTGTGTGTGAGTGTGAGAGTGAGTGTGATGACCCAGAGGAAAGCTTCATTGATCTTGCTCTTTTATAGCTCTCATTTAAGTTTCAAGTTTGCCGCAGAGTTGTGATGTTTCTGATCAGATTTCTCAGAGAAATACAGCTAGACACAAATGCAGTAATTCTGCAGAGCTGTGAATCATTTGGTTTGGGAAGAGACATGAGTTCCTGAGATCTCTTGACAGCAAATCTGAGCAGAAATACTAGAAGAGTCTGTCTCTGAGAAGCAGCTTTCCTTTGCTCAGTTTGTCCAGGAACACTTGAGAGATGAAGGAGATCAGCTTTGAAAGCTGTCGCAGGTTTGCTGCTTTTGCTTGTGTAGATTCATTTTGCCTGCTTGTTTTATTTGTGGAGTTTAGCAACCGTATATGTGAACCTGGAGCAGTCATAAGTATTCACTCATCTGTGAAATGTCAAGACATTCAGAACGATTCATGTTTGCAGTATAGCGTCAGTGAAAGCTCTTGATGGACTGGAAAAGTTCATAGTACATAAGTTTAATTTCCATGTGTCACATAGCCAGTTTATCATCTCCCTTTCACACACTGACCCTCTCTCCTCTATCATGACTTCATCATGTCTCTCTCTCTGTGTTTGATTTCATCGGTCTGAGGTTTGATTCATCCCTCGATTCTCTTCTTCTCTCATTCTCTGCTGTGTGCTCTTATTCTTTTTGCCTCTCTGCAGAAACACACTGCAGGCTTTGTTCGTCATTTATTTCATCGTCAGATCTTCCTCCACAGACCCTTTCTGTCCCTTTCTTTCACTTCATGAACTTCCTGTGGGATTTTCTGGAAAGACACTTACGGGGAGAACAGTAGCACACAAGAGAATGGATGAATACGCTAGATAAACGTACTTCCTAATTTGACTGCTTAGAGACGTACAAAAGCACAAATCTCCTGAACAAGAGCATGATTTGATACCACCGTCTGCAGCTGATTTAGTAGGGTTTCCAGATCCAAAGATAAGAGCAAGTAATAGTGAGTTCTTGCCTGAAAACCTTTTTTTTCCAGTTTTTCTAATGAGAAATAAAAATAGATTATTGTTTTATCTTTAACATAAATGTATGGCAGCTTGTTTCCACCACAGAAAACTTTCTAATTCACAATTCTGAGGGGGGAAAAAAAATCCAGGATTGTAAGATCTAAAATCAGAATTACGGGGGAAAATTCTGAATTTTGAGATAAAAGTTATAAAAAGCTATTTTTTTCATCAGTGGTGGAAACAAGCTTCTATATAAATGTAATTGAATGTACTGTAAACATGAGTTTGTGTATTGTTCAGTAACCATGGTTCCCTGAAGGGAACGAGACGCTGCGTCCAGAGGCGCTTTGGGAACGCCTTCAGCGTGACCATGCTCTGAATATCAGGTGTAATCAGTCCGAAGGAGGGCGAGGCGTCACGGGCGGGGTGACGTCGCGACCAGGAAGTATAAAAGCACGTGCAGCGGAGCCGGCGTCAGCTCCAAGTCATGAAGCAAGCGTGGGCAGGGATGCCAGAAGTGTGGCTAAGGGACGCAGCGTCTCATTCCCTTCAGGGAACCATGGTTACATACGTAACCTGAGACGTTCCCTTCCAGGAACTTCGAGCTGCGTCCAGAGACGTTTTGGGAACGAGATACCAACGCCGCCAGACTGACAAGTCCCTGCCTGGTGTCAGGACGATAGGACTGATGAGCCTGGAGTGGCTCGGATGTCGAGGTTATAGAACCTGGCGAAAGTCAGGGGCGTGGACCACCCAGCAGCGTTGCATATGTCCTGAACCGGGACACCTGCCCAGAGGGCCTTGGAGACCGCCACACCTCGGGTCGAGTGCGCTCTGACTCCCAGCGGCGGGGGATGCTCAGAGGCCTCGTATGCCAGAAAAATGGCATCCACTATCCACCTGCTAAGAGTGGGCTTCGTAGCAGGAAGACCCCTCTTAGGGGGACCATAGCACACAAGCAGTTGGTCCGATTTCCTCCACAGAGATGTCCTGTGGATGTACGTGCCCAGTGCTCACACTGGACACATACAGTTGTGCTTCTCCTGGTCTGGCTCCCTGAAGGGAGGAGGACAGAAGGCCTGGAGTACGACTGGCTGTGGTACAACCGATGGGACCTTAGGTACATACCCCACGTGGGGGTAGAGAAATACTTTCGCCATGCCGGCCGCAAAGTCAATAGAGGCCGTAGACAGGGCCTGAAGGTTACTCACCCTCCTCAGAGAGGTGATAGCCAGCAAGAAGGCGGTCTTAATGGTGAGGAGTCTATCAATTATCTCCTCAATAGGCTCGAAAGGTGCCTTGCACAGAGCCTCGAGAACCACAGCCAGGTCCCACGTAGGGACGCGGGAGCGTACTGGTGGCCTCAGCCTCAGCGCACCGCGGAGGAAACGTGTAACTAGGGGGTGTCTGGCCACTACTAGGGGCGTGGTATGACGAAATAGCTGCCACGTGGTGATCTCTCAGGTCTGGGAGGAAGTGCTTGAGTGCACGGAACACAGCTAGGATCTCTAGCCAGTTGATATCAACAACTGTCAGATTGACAGTCAGGTGGCGGCCACTCCACAGACCGCGGGCAGGGTGGCCACTCATGACCGCACCCCAAACGGTGAGGGAGGCGTCCGTCGCAAGCGAGACGCGGCAACAAGGAGCTCCCAGCACTGGGCCCTGAGACAAGAACCAAGGGTTCCTCCACATGTCTAAGGCACGAATACAGCGGCGTGACACTTTGACAGCGCGGAGCGGATTTCCCCTCAGGAAGACCCCCTGGTCTTGAGCCACCACTGTAGGTGTCTCATGTACAGCAGGCCGATCGGAATCACGTTGGACACAGCTGCCATAAGCCCAAGCAGCCTCTGCCACTGCTTGACAGTGAGTGACTGGCCCTCTCGCACTCTCATGACTGCCGTGAGGATCGACTCGATCCGAGCAGTGGACAACCGAGCCTGCATCGTGAACGCAGCGACAGCCGCTCGCAATGCGGGCAATCGGCTCCCTCGAGAGCCGATGCCGCATGCTCCGCACCCAGGCAGACCACGCACAGATCCCCCACTCGTAATATAGCGAGGGCAGGGACGAACACACAATCTGAAACGCGATTTGGAATCGCCTTTGGCCTTAGATTTAGGCATCTTTTAATTGTTGCAAGACAGACAACACCAAATAAGACTGACACACACAGAGCGCTTTGCTGAATGACAAAAAGCTGACGCCGGCTCCGCCGCACGTGCTTTTATACTTCCTGGTCGTGACGTCACCCCGCCCGTGACGCCTCGCCCTCCTTCGGACTGATTACACCTGATATTCAAAGCATGGTCACGTTCCCAAAGCGTCTCTGGACGCAGCTCGAAGTTCCTGGAAGGGAACTAATAATACATAAATAAAATTAAACAAGCTAAATTCAAAATATGTTCATTATTAAAACATGCTCAGTACATAATTATACTGAAATAGAGTATGTCAAGCATGTATAGAATACATGCTGAATCATTAAATTTTATAAATAAAATAATTTTGCCATATATCAAGTTTACGCACATAACCAACAAACAGATCTTTACAAAAATAAAGTATGTAAGTATTATGAGTGTATGTAAGTGCTGTGATTAGTCGCCATCAGTGTAACGCAGTACACGTAGCAAGTTTTTTTTCAATAATAAATAAAAAGAATAAAAAGTAAATAGAAAATAGACTTTATACTATTTTTAAATAATAATTAAAAAGATAATTATGTAGATACATTATGTAGATAGAATAGAAAAGGAACAGAGATTGCTAGTGTTAGAGGGTCAATGGGTTTTTGTTGTTGTTTGTTTTTTAATAAATAAAATAAAACAAGTAAATAGAATAAGAATAGAATAGAGAGTAAGCTTCTAGAGGCACATAAATCTGAAATAGTGAATTAATTGAGGTAAAGAGGTGCAGAGCCAGTGGTGGTTTTGTTGGCAAACATTAATGCATTAAATTTTATGCGAGCAGCTATTGGTAGCCAGTGCAGATTAATAAACAGGCATGATGTGTGTTCTTTTCGGCTCATTAAAGATTAATCTTGCTGCCGCGTTCTGGATTAACTGTAGAGGTTTGATAGAACTGGCTGGAAGACCTGCCAAGAGAGCAAGCATTGCAATTAGGGATGCATCGATCCGATACTCCGTATCGGTATCGGCTCCGATACGGTCATTTTCTGCAGATCGGGTATCGGTCAGATGAGACCGATCCAAATCCAATATTGTACGTATACTATTGTGTTATTGTTGAGCGCCACAAAAGGAACAAAAACATTATAAATTACCATAAAGTTTTCGTGCATTATATTTCAAGTGTTCTGAAGCTGTTCCATAGTTTAATCTGAGGTACAGATGAATATTGAAGTCGTTAAATTCAAGTTCATATAAACTCTTCTCTCTGCTGCGGCTGTCTGTCTGCCATCCTCCGCACAGATTTAATACACTACACATCAATATCTCTTCCCTTTGTACTTTGAACGTTTCTGTGCAGACTCGGAGAGCTGCGCCGCCTGCGCACTGTGACTCCATGCTGCTTCAAGTGCATCATTCTGCGCGCGGGATGCGCAGGAGCGCTTTGTGCCGCTCTGTATTGGAGCCTTTCGTATCATAATACTTTTGCGCAATGAAAGATTATTAATAGTCTTTCTTGTTCTGTCCTATCTATCATATGTTGCTGCTTTCATTACTGTGCTATAGATTTAAAAGAAATGTCTTTTCATTTTATAGTAGCGTATATATTTATATATAAATGTATTTTCCAACAATACAAAGAGCAATGTGTACCATTTTACCAGATTTAGTCCTACACTTATTCACATTTATATGTAAATAAAAATGTTTCACTAGGTTTTATAAAATTATTGTGCACCCATGATTTTTCTAGAGTATCTTTTGCTGCTGAATTTTCCACTAACCTTGCTTTATAATAGTATTTTTGTCATATTAGGATTATATATATTTTGCATTTGTTATTTTTTATTAAAATTAAGTTATCTATATGTAGTAGATTGTGTTTAACACACAAAAGAGTGACGATCAGGTCAACACACAGAATTATATAAATTTTACATCAATAAAAAAAAAAAAAAAAAAAGCATTGGTATCGGATTGGATCAGTATCGGCTGATACTCAGAATTTTCGGGATTGGATCGGTTCTGAAAAAATGCTATCGTTGCATCCCTAATTGCAATAGTCAAGTCTGGACAGAACAAGAGCCTGCAGTTGTGAAGCATGTTCCGAAAGAAAGGGCCTGATCTTTTCGATGTTGAATAAAGCAAGTCTGCAGTTTTAGCAATGTGGTCTGAGAAAGTCATCTTATCATCAATCACAAATCTAAGGTTTCTGGCTGTTTCTGAAGGAGTTATGGTTGATGTGCCTAACTGGAAGGTGAAATTGTGTTGAAACAATGGATATGATGGAAGCAGTTCTGTCTTAGCTAGGTTGAGTTGAAGGTGATGGTCCTTCATCCAGCAAGAAATGTCTGTTAGACAAGCTGAGATGCGAGCAGCTATCGTCGGATCATCAGGATGGAATGAGAGGTAGAGTTGAGTGTCATCAGCATAGCAGTGATATGATAAGCCATGTTTCTGAATGACAGAACCTAGTGATGCCATGTAGACAGAAAAGAGAATTGATCCAAGAACTGAGCCCTGAGGCACCCCAGTAGTTAGATGTTGTGACTTGGACACCTCACCTGTCTGAGAGGTAAGACTCAAACCACTGGAGTGCGGTTTCTGAGATTCTCAATAGGGTTGACAGGAGGATCTGGTGGTTAAACGTGTCAAAAGCAGTGGACAGATCCAGCAAGATAAGTATTGAAGATTTGGTATCCACTCTTGCAAATCGTAGGGCTTCAACTACTGAGAGCAAGGCAGTTTCGGTTGAGTGTCCACTTCTGAAAGCAGACTGGTTGCTGTCTAGGAGGTTGTTCTGTATGAGAAAGGCAGAGATTTGGTTGAACACAGCTCGTTCTGTTTTTGTAATGAAAGGAAGAAGGGAAACCAGTCTGAATTTCTCTAAAAGAGTTGGGTTAAGAGTAGGTTTCTTTAGTAGTGGGGTTATTTGAGCCTGTCTAAATGCAGAGGGAAAAACACTAGTGTGAAGGGATGTGTGTGAGTGCAGGTACAACTGCAGGAGAAATGGCTTGAAGGAGATTGAGATGGAATAGGATCAAGTGGACAAGTAGTAGGCTGATTAGAACGGATGAGTTTAGAGACATCTGCCTCAGAGAGTGAAGAGAAGGATGTGAATGAGTGTTTGTTTGTGCTAATATGTGCTTGACACTTTGTGGTGTGGAAAATTTTGCACTGATGGTTTTAATTTAATTAATGAAGAATGTGTCAAAGTCGTCAGCTGTTAAGAGTTGATGAAGGAGAGGGAGGAGGAGGACAAAGAAGGGAGGAAAATGTTTTAATGAGCATGTGACAGTAAGCCCTGAGCTCAGAATGATGTTCACAGAGAACATCAGACAGCCAAGGGGCAGAAGGGGTGGTACGGGCTGGCCTGGAAGACAAGGGGGAGACAGTGTCTAAACAAGATGTAAGAGTGGAGCACTGTAGGCATCAAGAGATGATAACTGTTTAGGGGGAGGAAGCGAAGATGAAACCATAGCAGATAGCCGGGAGGGTGAGAGTGAGCGTAGGTTATGTTGAAAGATGGCATGTGGAGGGGTATGTGTTGTGTCAGGAATCATGTTGAGGTTAAGAGTGAGGAGGAAGTGATCCGAGGTGTGCAGTGGAGTAACCAATACATGATCAGTGGAGCAGTGTCGTGTGTAAATTAGGTCCAGTTGGTTGCCTTGATTTGTGAGTATCCATAGTTACATTTACATTTAGTCATTTTGAAGATGCTTTTATCCAAAGCGACTTACAAATGTGACCCTGGAGCACAAAACCAGTCTTAAGTCACTGGGTATATTTGTAGTAATAGCCAAAAATACATTGTATGGGTCAAAATGATTGATTTTTCTTTTATGCCAAAAAAAAATTAGGATATTAAGTAAAGATCATGTTCCATGAAGATATTTAGTAAATTTCTTACAGTAAATATATCAAAACTTCATTTTTGATTAGTAATATGCATTGCTCAGAACTTCATTTGAACAACTTTAAAGGAGATTTTCTCAATATTTAGATTTTTTTGCTCCCTCAGATTCCAGATTTTCAAATAGTTGTATCTCAGCCAAATATTGTCCGATCCTAACAAACCATACATCAATGAAGACTTATTTATTCAGCTTTCAGATGATGTATACATCTCAATTTTGTAAAATTGACATTTAAGACTGGTTTTGTGGTCCAGGGTCACAAATGAGGACAATGGAAGCAAGCGAAATCAACAAAAGCGCAATGATATGCAAGTGCTATGATAAGTCTCAGTTAGCCTAACGCAGTACATTTAGCAAGGTTTGTTTTTTTAAATTATGTAATAAAAAGAAAACCGATGGAATAGATAAACGAATAGAGCAAGCTAGTGTTAGAGGCCTTTTTTTTTTTTTTTGCTTTTGTTAATTGTATAATAAATAAAAAGAAAACAAATAGATAGAATACCAAAAGATCAGATAAACTAGTGTTTTTAAGAATGGAATTAGAATAGAGAGAGCTCGAGTTAGAGGGTCAAACACCCTCTTGAGATCAAAAGTGGCAAGCAGAGTGTGAAAGTCTGTGCTGATACAGGTCTCCGATAGGGACATGAGCTTGAGCATTTTAATGCTTGGGTTGACAGACTGGCGTGCGCGCGTGTGTGTGTGTGTGTGTGTGTGTGGCTACTAGAGGGCGCAGCTCATCTCCTACACACACTGATCTGTCATTGAGCATGTAGTTTAAACACAGAGCAGTATTTGTCCAGTACAGCCAGGATTTGGCTGTTTATTTGTGAAAATAAGACCAACAAGCACTGATTATCTGTAGTTTCCTGCAGCAGTGAGTGAGTATGTGCATCTCTCTCATGACAATCAAAATGACTGCAAGTCTTTCATTGCTGCTCTTTTGCTTGACTTTTACTCACACTTTTTTTAGTATTAAACTTTATGTGTAGTTTGACAGCTCTAGAGCGACTGCTTCATTAGGACGAATCTGTGAATGGTTTGATTCACTTAAATGAATGTCATGTCCTGCTGCTGTGCTACTTGATTGCTACCAGTTTCTAAACTATTGAGAAAACTGTTGCTGTCATGCTAGTGGAAGCTTTAAGTTAATGGTGCGGCAGCTTTTGTTTAGTTCCCATCTCTTGTGTTGTGTAGTAGAGGTTCAGATGAGAAACCCGGCTCCACTGACTCAATGTCACGTCTGATGAAGTTCTGCTGTGTTCTGTCGTAGTTCAGCTGTTGTTCGGATGTGTTGGTTGCCATATAAGGAGAAGCTGTGTATGAATGTGTGCAGAAGGTCAGATGTGATGTTGGTGTGTTTTATGGCCTGTCAGGTTTGCCATGACTACAGACCTGCACTTTGTCTACATGCATTAAGCTAAACATGATCAATCAGTCACTCTGTGTGTGTGTGTGTGTGTGTGTGCATTAACACTTACATATTTTGAACCAAAACTCTCCTGTCATCAAGGTGTGAAAAAGAAGTGCACTTCCATAATGTACTTAAAGTGCTCTTTTTTTCATTTTGTACTTAATATACAAAAAAATATTCTTTAGTACTTCTCAAGATAGACTTGAACACATCTCAATTGTACTACAAGTGGTAACTAAATACATTTTTTAATACAGAGAAAGTGTTAAAAGCACGTTTTAGTTTATATTCTCGGTATTCACGGTGTGTGTGTGTGTTTTCACTGCTGTGTGTGTGTGTGTGTGTTCACTGCTGTGTGTGTGCACGTTGGATGGGTTAAATGCAGAGCACGAATTCCGAGTATGGGTCACCATACTTGGCTGAATGTCACTTCACTTCACATATTCATGGTATCTCAAAATATCACAGTTGAGTACACTTAATTATAACATTATCTTAAGAAGTACTAAAGAATAATTTTTAGTATATTAAGTACAAAATTAGTGCGTGAAAATAGCACACTTGAAGTACATATTGGAAGTGCACTTTTTTCTCCTGGTAACACTTGTCCAGGTAATATTTCAACCCAAAATTAAAAAAGAAATTGTATTTTGCATTTAGCTAAGGAAGTCTATTTTAAGACTGCTTGGATACATAGTGACATTATTTCTTTGACAATAAAACCCATATCCAAAATTTTCCTCCCAAATGTGAAATTACGTTTGTAAATGCACGTTCTAGATCTTATCGAGAATGAATCATCCATGTGTATGTTTTCTTTCTTTCTTTCTTTGGCCACATAATGTTTAATCAAAATATAATATATTATTATTATATATTATTAATATATTGTAATATAATATAATAAGGATATATTTGGTATGGATGTGGTAATGCTTAAAGAGCTTAGTGAGTCGTTAGTTAATCCTAAAATGATCAATCTTTCAGTTTCTCAGGGGATGTTCCCATGTGCTTGGAAGTCATCTGTTATTGTGCCTATTTTCAAAAGTGATTTTACCTATAGTCTCAAAGGTTGCAGAGAAATTGATGGTTGCACAAATCACTAATTATTTAAATATTTGTTCTTTTGCTTTACATCCAATGCAATTTGGCTTTAGAGCAAACTACTCAACTGAGATGGCAAATTTCTACTTCACTGAAAAAGTCAAGTCTCTAGATAAAGGAGGGGTCGTCGGGGCTGTGTTTCTTGACCTCAGGAAGGCCTTTGACACTGTAAACCACAGAATTATTTTGTCTAAATGATTAAGTTTTAATTTCTCTCTACATACTTTAAGATGGATATAATCATATTTGTCAGGTTGCACACAGTATGTTAGTATACAGAATTATAAGTCAGCTCCTCGAAGTATATCCACTGGTGTTCCACAAGGATCTATTCTGGGTCCTTTACTTTTTAAGTTGTACATCAATGATCTTCCTAACACTAACAGTATTGCTACTCTGAAACCACTAAAGTCTTTGTATAAACAATCACTAAAAACTATTGATAAGAAATCAGTTCAGTTTCATCATTGCTCAATATTAAAAAAAATAATTAGCTAAACTGGGATAACTTGATCAAATATGTACATATTTGTCTGCTGTTTAAGACTATACATAGCCTGTCATCACCACTAAAACAGTTTGTGAATATTAGAACAACTGCTCACCGATCTACAAGGGGTGGGGAAAGAGGAGACTGTATTATTCCTCTCAAAAGAAGTAACTTCAGTCAGTCTGTATTTTCAGTCAAAGCTGCAAGGGAATGGAACTCCATCCCATCAACAATTAGACGATTACATACTTTTGGCTCTTTTCAGTCTCATTTTAAAAAATGGTTACTGACAACTCAGCACTATCAACATTAGTATTGTATTCTTTTCAATAGACTTCCTTGTACTAATTGCTCTTGGCTATGTTGCTTTCTCCTGTCTCCTCTTTCTCTTTGTTTTAGATAATTCACTTATATTTAGTATTTTAGTAGTGATTTTTCTCTTTTCTCTCCATATGATGTGTATATGTGTGATGCTCTGTCTCTGTTTTTAGGGTGACCTTTTAACATTCTGTCAAGGGTCTACAGATGAAAAATAGCCTTTTGGGCTTATTCTGGCACGTTTACATTTATGTTTATTAATGTGCATTGCCCCTGTAAATAAACTAAACTAAAAATAAAAAATTTCATAACAGGATCTTCTGATGATCATCAGACCTCACTCTGGTGACATATGCCAGACGTCTCCAATCCTTTAGTCCACTTTAACACCTTCACTGTGTACTAATTTAATTAGTTTGTCCCAAATGATAGTATGTTGAAATGAGTATCCCAAAGGAACCCGGATGGTTAACTATTTTCTTACTTTTTAATTTGGCAGCCCTCATTTCTAGTAACCAAAGTCATGAAGTCAAACCTGTTCCTCTAAACCTCTGAAGCACCCAGTGTGGCCATTTGATCCAACAGACTTTCAGTGATCTGCTCAAATAATGTCTTTAGGATTCAAATCGGATTCATGAAATATAAATGGAAAGCCTGATGTTAGTTTTGGGGCTTGTTGACAGCTCTCGAGGGCATCTGCGCTGTAGTTTGGTGTTTTTGAAGTTGATGCTGGACCAAGTTAATCTCAGTGCTTGGGTTTGAGCTCCCACTCGTGTGTGTGTGTGTGTGTGTGTGTGTGTGCACGCGCATGCACTGAAGGTCTCCCTGCAGAAACTCATCAGAGGCTGCACATCTGAGTGAAATATTCATGCTGTTTTTGTCCCGCTCCTCTGAGGCGCTGCTGTGGGTTTCAGATGACTGCCAGAGGTGTTTGTGTGTCTGTTTGGGATAATTATGGGATAACACTTGGGGATTTGTGGGGAAAAGACCAGATCTGGCCACTATGACACAGTTATTTATTATATTTTGATGAGAGATTACAAAGATCAAAAAGATTTTATTTTTGGGTCATGCTGTGTCAACTCAACCAGCTTCCATTTTTGATTTTGTTGATAATTTGTCTGGTAAAAGAAGTACATAAATGAAGAAGAGAGACAAAATATTAAATGTCACGGATGTATATTTACTGCGAAATTTGGTTTTTGACCACTGAAATTTGGATATTATTCAACAATATGAATATGGAGCTGCATTGAGATCCCCGTATCTCTGGGACTGAATGATACTGAATGATTAAAAGAAAATAGGTATCATCTGTATGCAAAGTGACCCATGTTTGGTTTTTGACCACTGAAAATGTGCACAATTTAACAATTTACTCCTGGAGCCATATTGAGATCCTTGTACATCTCTGGATCTGAGCCATCGAGGGCCTTAAAAATGATAAAAAGTAAAACCTTAAAAAGAATATCAAAAGGAAAGACCACAAATCTAAACGGCTATTAAGATTTCTTTAAAATGTCTTGAGTTACAGGCATTCAAACTTTGGAAAAAAAACTTGAAAAATGCTTTTTCCCATTTTTGAATTGTCACCATTGGCATATGATGCAACAAATATTGCAAAAATCAACAGATTTTACTAATAGAGCTACTAATTTCTGTGGAAAAATAACATAATGATGCTGCCATCATTTTTACCCTCCTGTAATTTGGCTCTGAATCTCACTCCCGGGTCTTGATGCATGGTTTTTCCTTCTGGAGCATCAGTGAGCGTTTCAATCTTCTGTAATAGTTGTATACGAGTCCCTCAGTCGTCCTCAGTGTGGAAAGATCTCAAAATCATACAGTCATTGTTTGAAAGGGTTCAAATACACAAAAATGCAGGTAAACCAAATAATTTGTTGGACCTGAAGGACTTTTCTGAAGAACAGCAGGCAGTTTAACTGTTCAGCACAAACAAGGGACTCATGAACAAATATCACTAAACAAACAAACAACAGCTTTGGATCGTTCAGGGAACAACACAGTATTAAGAATCAAGGGGATGTAAACTTTTGAACGGGACCATTTTTATAAATTCAACTATTATTTTCTCTTGTGGACTATATGTAAACATTTTATGTGAAATATCTTATTCAGGTCAGTACTAAATAAACAACAACATGCATTTTGCATGATCCCTCTTATTTTGGTAAAATAATTAACATTTTGCAGATTCTGAAAGGTGTATGTAAAGTTTTGACTTCAACTGTATACATCCATGACATGTAATATTTTGGCTTTAATCACTATTTATGTTTAACTTTCCTCAGAAAAAATATTGACAAAATCAAACATTTGAGCCAGGGTTAGTTTCATGAATGTGGTTGAATGACCCTTTTGGAAGAGCATAGACCAGAGGTCATCAACCCTATTCCTGGGGACCCACTATCCTAAAGAGTTTAGTTACAACCCTAATCAAACACACCTGAAGCGGCCAATCAAGCTCCTCAAGACTGCTTGAAAATTGCAGGCAGGTGTGCTGAAGCCAGCTGGAAATAAACTTTCCAGGAGAGTGGGTCCCCAGGAGCAGGTTTGAAGACCTCTGGCATAGACTATACAGGGCTCCAAACTGCGACTAAAATGGTCGCATTTGCGACCAAAAATATTAATTTGCGAGTGAAGTTTTTGCTGAGGTCGCCACTGGCGACTATATATAATTTGCATGAAAGGACTTTTTTCCCGATTGTTTTGCGCTCACATCTTTTTTTATGATCACGTATTAAACATAAGAGATGCGCATCAAAGTTTTACTGGAAAAGAGTTTCAAACAGTCCTCGTCTCTGCCGCACACAGTCTGCTGAACGCAGTGAGAGAGACCTGAAAGGGCCTGTTTACACCTGCTCACTTCATGCATTTTCTCTGATCGGATATCTATATGATTTGTTAAAACGTTTCCCCATTTACACTTGGCCACATAAATGTGTCTTCGCAAAACAGATATAAATCAGTTCTTCAATTCCCGCTTCATATGCAAATATAACGGAGTTCACGGCAATGAAAGCAATGGATAATTTTATTAATTATCAGCTAATTTCAATATCAAGAGAGCGCGCGGCATCAGCACTGGAAAGATAGGCTAGTCTCGCTACTTTTAATGAAGAAGATTGTGTGTTGAGCGTCTGCGGCTTACTTTCAGGTTCATTCAGTTTGCGCGTCTCTTGCTGAAGAAATACTCCGCTACTCATCCGCGGTGATGCTTGTTGCATTGCGCTGTCATATCTGACTATAACATGCCATATAGCCTATAAAACGCTCTCACACGTCTATTATTTTAATATTATGGGAGGAGTAAAATTACCATATGTGGTTTCAACAACCAGATGCATTTACACTTGTCCGGTTTCGCCCAGACCACCTCCTGAAGTGGTTCGAGCGATTGGATTTATATCCGTCTCGAATGCGTTTCAGACGGCATTTACACCTGGTCTTTTCAGGATCAGATAGCTATCCGATCAGGAAAAAATGCATGAAGTGACCAGGTGTAAACAGCCCCAAAGTGCAAGTGCAGAAAAGCCGTGTCTATTTCGTGCACAACTTGAACAAACTTCAACAGGTAAAGCTGTCAGCTCTGTGGATACTGGCAATATCGTCAACAATTCTCATTTATAATCATTACTAATATGGCTTCTTCTTATCGAGATCTTAGTCTATATGCTGTGTTCTGTTAATGCATGGACTTCCTGTTATTTGAAGCGCACTTGCCATGCAGTAATCGCAAAAAGCTTTGTGCTGTCTTACTTTTTAATAAACAAAGTATCAGCTTTAAAATGCTACGAAATTCAAATGATGCGGTTTGGGCGCTCTTTAATGCGGACCACAAGCGCACACTTTGGGTAATATAAACACCAGTACCCCGCGTCCACACGGTCCGTGTATGCGTCCGGATCGCGCGAGCGGAGAGTATCGCACTTAATGCTCAGGCACGATCTCTTTAGCACCTCAGTTAAAGCAGCAAGTGAACCCATTATATATTTCGATTTACTACTATAGTATGAAATGAACATGATCAAAAGGTAGGCAATAAGAAAGCCTATAGTACAACTTACTGAAATGTTTTATGTAAAAGCTCATTCAGTGTTTCAAACTGAGGAAATGTATAAAGCTTGTAAACATTGCATTGTAATAGGCTACATTTACCTCAGAATAACCACTCAGTGTCCATAAACTCATCAGTCAGCTAGAAAAATAACTATAAAGAGGAGCTATATTTATGCGCTGTTGCATATTAATATTTTTACTTATTCTGTTGTACATGATTCAACTCCTCCTATAAAATTGCATTTTACTAATGAAGAAAAACAGACTGAATGTGTGAAAGACGTGACAACATTTATAGGATGCACTGCACTCAGTTGCCAAGTGATGCTTATGGTCCATGATATTGGTACAGATTCTGTGTAACGAACAATTCTTTGTGACTGTATATTTCAAGTTGTAAAAGACATTTAATTCACACTTTAAGTGAACCTTAGTCCCCCGGTCGACCTGATCATCTACAAGATTGATTAAAATGCTGATAAAGCCTAGAAAAGATAAGACATAAACACATGACAAAATGATTGAAATGTTAAAATAGGGGGGAAAAATAAAATGATAATAATAAAATAAACCACTTTTATTCTGTGGCACCTAAAAAAATAATTTGGCGCCTAAGTTTTTCTTTTATAGGAGCCAATGGCTCCTTACTCGATTTTTTTTGTCTGGAGCCCTGCTATAGATGCTCAAAGCATATTATCACGTTCACCCACTGAAGTGCCCATGAGCTCCACCAGAGGGCACTCCATCCCTGACTTTTACCATTCACCCAGGACTCCATTTCCCATAATCCTTTGCCCGGACTCATCAGCACTCATCAATTGCAGTCACTTGTCTCACCTCATCAGTCTCACACTATAAGAATGGCACACACTCTTACACCGCTTATGATTGATAGCCTGTAATGTTTTCTAGTTTCCATGTTCCTGCCAGTGTTTCCTTGTTTTCCTGTGCCTTTTCTTGCCTTCGTGGTTTTTGGATCTTGGATTGTTTATCTGGTTTTAAGATTGTTTGATGCCTGCCCTGACCATTTCCTGTGCTGTGGATTACTCTTTTGCCTGTGCCTGGGATATTTCTCTTTGACCCTGCCTGTTCTGACCACACTCTTAATAATAAAGCCTTGCATTTGGATCCACTACTCTGTTGTCACACGACTCCCCACCTTACACACGTTTTTGTTCTCCTTTTTAATTTTAAGTTATTTTTAATTTTATTTTTTTTTTGCATTGCAATTGTTACATTTGCATGTAAAATGTTTTTAATACATTTTAATATAACATATTTGGATATAATGCAACATTTACTTTGGGCCTACAGCCCTCAATCAAGTTTGAATTTGGCCCTTCATGTTAAGTCTGGGCACCTCTAACTGATATAAAAATGATCTTTAACATTGATTTATTATTTAATATTTACAGTTAGTATGAAAAATAGGGGTGAATGTCACTTTATGTTGACACTATGAATGAGGTCTGCATGATGTGTATGGATGTGAAGTGTACACCTAGTTGCTCATGCAGTGATGTTGCTCTGTTCAGGTGCAGTATGAGAACAGCTTTCGAACACACACTGCCTGTTTCAAATCTGTGTGTGAAAAACGAGTAATGAGCAGTCACTGTATTGTTATCTTGTTATAGGTGATGGAATCTTGTCCTTGGTTTCCATGACAACGACTCGGCATCCTCCTTCAAGACCTGAGCGTGATTCCTCAGAGTATTATTGTGAAGGTCATGATGACAGTGCTTTGTTACTCTTGGCATCACAATACTGGAGCATCTCTCTGAAATATTCATAATTCCTCATATTTTCAATTTAGGAGGAACAGTGACACAGAACTTCCATTTCAATGAGGAAGTGAATGGTTTACCATTGTTTCAAATACTCAACCGATGGTCTGATGACGCCAGTCTTCATTACTGTCAAACCACGACTGATCTCACTGAAGGACACTGACTTAATTCACTCAAAAAAGACAATCCTGACATCACGTACTCCCCTTCAGATCGTTCTGAACCTCTACGGCTCAAAATTCTGCTTCCTCTCTTAAGATCAGCCAGTTTTGTTCTTACCAACCATCAGTTCCTAATTCCACTTTCTCAAACATCACACCGCAAAACCAGCATCACCACCTCATGTCCGTTCCCAGAGAGAGAGTCCGTGAAGAGCCGCTCAGTGTGTGTGAAACCACAGTCTGCAGCTGATGACAGAGAATGAAGGTGGAGACCTGTGTGAGAGAGAGAGAGAGAGAGATTTTACATTTACATTTATTTATTTAGCCGACACTTTTATCCAAAGCGACTTACAAATTGGGGAATACATCAAGCGATTCATCTTAAATAGCCTAGACACAGGAAGTGCTCATGATACCAAGTTTCAGGCATTGTTCAAATAAGTACAAGCTAGACTAGCGATAAAGTAAAGAGAAGCAAGTATTATTTTTTTTAGGATGAAGTCAGATGGTGATGAAACAGATGTGTTTTCAGCTCTCACTTGAAGATTGTCAGGGAATCAGCATTCGGGATAGGGGTGGGAAGATCATTCCACCAGCCAGGAACGATAATAATAGTTCTCTCTTTTTACTGTATTTTTGATCAAATAAATGCAGCCTTGGTGATCAGAAGAGATTTTAATGTCTAGGCACTTGTTGAAGAATCTGCTTCACCTCATCCACTACATTCAATTTTTATTCAACATTTGAAGCCCGTCGATCAAAGATCAGGAGAAACCGGCCGCATATTTATCACTGAACGCTGATAACCTCCATATAGCCGGTTATTGAGCTGTGTCTCTCCGCTTCACTTGTCCTTCCTGACTGATTTTTCCATTCTCTCTTCCTCCCCCCCGCTGTCATTAGTTGCCATGGAGATGTCTCGGTGGCATTATTATGGGTTGGTGTGGGGTGGGAGGGTTTATTGTTCAGATGGAGGGGATTCTGGGGCAGATAGAGGGGGAGGAGCGGTGCTGGAGGAGGAGGAGGGGAGCGCTAGTGTCCGCGGATGGGTGCCGGTCTCAGTGCTATTGTGCACATGGACTCAGAGTGTGTGTGTAAGCGTGGATAGCTCAGCTGGTGAGTGCTGCTTATTTTCTGCGGTCTCTGTAACGTTTCTGTGCTGCTGATGCGTTTCTATCCTGATGGCCAGCAGACGGTTTTGAGCTGTAATATCTGCTGTGTGTCGCTCTGTTGAATGTGGAGTGCGAGCGCTGGAGCCTGTTGAAATATACATGCTCAGCTTTTATGTTTTATTGAGAGACTTGAGCTTATGCTGCTTCATATGGGAGGATTTTTACTCTTCTCAGCTGTTTAAGTAAGTTGTGGCATCTTTATTTAATCTTTTTTTGAATTATGCAATGCTCATATTGTCTTCATTTGTAATGTAATAAAGCTTGATTCAATATTTAGTAATGTAAATTATGCACTGGTATTAGTATTTCTTACACTTGTGATTGGAACAATCCTGTAACCCTATTAACAACCCATCCTGTTCATGCTTCAGACATGATATGAGCTAATAATACCTCAAACTGTGCCGTTTGCTAAGTAGAGGTGTGCTAAAAGTCTGATCAGGCTCATATTTTTGTTTTTAATTACGGTGCTAAACAGTTCTGAAGGAAGACTCGGAGCAAGTGCAAACTGCAGGAAACCTGTGAGTTATTGAAGGGGTTTCTTATACTGGCCCAGAATATCACAGAGACTTGAGGATCTTCTGACTTAAAGAACTAGAAATGTCCAAGATCAGGATGAGTGTGTTTCTTCATCAGGTTTGTAGAAATGTGTCTCAGCAATGGATGCTCTGCAGTGAATGGGTGCCGTCAGAATGAGAGTCCAAACAGCTGATAAAAACACCACAATAATCCACACCACTCCAGTCCATCAGTTAACATCTGGAGAAGACAAAAGCTCAAACTAATCCAGCATTAAGATGCTTTTAACTCAAATATGAGTCTATAATCCATAATAACTCTTCCTCCAGTGATAAAGGTGTTCTGGTCTGAATCAGGAGAGAAATCTGCACAGATCAAGCAGCGTTTACAAGACAAACAGCTCTAAACAAATATGAACAGGAGATGGACTTTTTCACTGGAGGAAGAGTTATTATGGATTATTAAATCAGAAGTGATGGTTTAATTGATAAGGTTAAAATGTTCAAGTTAAAACACCTTAATGGTGGATTTGTTTCTTTGATGGCCTGAGTCGTGTATGGGTACATTTTTCATTTCTGGGTGAACTATTCCTTTCAGCAAACACCCAGGATTCCCTAGCAACTCCCTAGCAACTACACACAACTCCAGTGACCTCAAAAGACGAAACAGCCCTGCTCCGGCAGCCTCCCACAATGCCCTTGTGTCTGCACGCCACTCTGTTTTCTACAGAAAATGTATAAATGTGGTGAGATCTTGTGGTGTTTAGTTCTGTCACACTGTAAAATATGAAATGAAGCACTTGATCAGCAGCTCTGCAACTCAAAGAGAAGTTTGTAGAAGAAAGTATTTCAAATGAATAATTAATTTGTCAAATTTGTAGCAGCACTCTTTATCTGTGACTATATTCACGATATAGCATGACATCTAGAACCTTACTGCTTAGTAAAATTAGGCCACAGTTTGATTTGGAAATCTCTTAAATGTTGTGAGTGATTTAGCTCTCGAGCTCACATTGAAATATCCTTCATAGAGCGGTTTCTGGAGAAGAAAGTGTGTTTTCACACCGGACGTCACGGAGCCCGCTGCTGATCTGTTGTCATAGTAACAGTTATGTTGGTCCTGGCTCGGTGTGAACACATTCTCTCTGACATTTACACACACACATGAGTGTTTGACCAATGGTGAATGAGGGCGATTCCTCACTTTGAGACACTTTTGCCAACTTGAAAATGCTAGGAAAGTGTAGGAAATGACCCGCTTAAAGAGGTTTTCTGTTGACAGTGATGTAAGTGTGTGTCTCTATAACTACGTATTTGTTCAAGTTGAAAGTACCAGTGGTAGTTATAATAGCTGGACGTGAATGTGAAGATTTTACTGAATTAATGTCGAAGGAAAAGTGTGTTTTCTAGGATCTGGACATTTAAAGTGTTTCATTTTCAATTTTACACCATAAAAGGTTTTCTGAGTGGTCCTGTGGAGTGACAAACGTATTTGTGTGGACCATGAAAAATCTGTCAATTTGGCTAATTTA